>NC_083409.1:52807617-53111917 GCF_020745735.1 Hemiscyllium ocellatum
CCACACCTGACATATAGAAAGATGGTCATGGTTGTCGGAAATCAGTCATCTCAGCTCCACATCTCTGTTGAAGTTCCTCAGGGTAGTGTCCAAGGACCAGAAATCTTCAGCTGCTTCATCAATGATCTTCCCTCCATCATAAGGTCAGAAGTGAGGATGTTCGCCGATGATTGCACAAGGTTCAGTACCAATTGTAACACCTCAAATAGTGAAGCAGTTCAAATTCAATGCAACAAGATCTGAACAATATCCAGGCTTGGGGTGACAAGTCGCAATTGACACTCATGTCACACAGGACAAAGTGAGGACTGCAGATGCTGGAGATCAGAGCTGAAAATGTGTTGCTGGAAAAGCACAGCAGGTCAGGCAGCATCCAAGGAGCAGGAGAGTGTCTGATCATAGTCCGGAGTCCGTGCGGGGTCAGTCGGTTCCGTAGGCAGGTGCTGAGGAAGGAGAAGTGGCTGTGTTAGCGAGTCTGTTTGAGAATGTTTGTCTGAACGTAGTCCGGAGTCCGTGCGGGGCCAGTCGGTTTCTTTGTCTGAACGTGGTCCGGAGTCCATGCGGGGGTCAGTCGGTTCCTTTGTCTGAACGTAGTCCGGAGTCCGTGCGGGGTCAGTCGGTTCCTTTGTCTGAACGTAGTCCGGAGTCCGTGCGGGGTCAGTCGGTTCCTTTGTCTGAACGTAGTCTGGAGTCCGTGCGGGGTCAGTCGGTTCCTTTATCTGAACGTAGTCCAGAGTCCGTGCAGGGCCAGTCGGTTCCTTTGTCTGAACGTAGTCTGGAGTCCGTGCGGGGTCAGTCGGTTCCTTTATCTGAACGTAGTCCAGAGTCCGTGCGGGGCCAGTCGGTTCCTTTGTCTGAACGTAGTCCGGACCATGTGTGGGGTCAGTCGGTTCCTTTGTCTGAACGTAGTCTGGAGTCCGTGCGGGGTCAGTCGGTTCCTTTATCTGAACGTAGTCCAGAGTCCGTGCGGGGCCAGTCGGTTCCTTTGTCTGAACGTAGTCCGGACCATGTGTGGGGTCAGTCGGTTCCTTTGTCTGAACGTATTCCGGAGTCCGTGCGGGGTCAGTCGGTTCCTTTGTCTGAACGTAGTCTGGAGTCCGTGCGGGGTCAGTCGGTTCCTTTGTCTGAACGTAGTCTGGAGTCCGTGCGAGGTCAGTCAGTTCCTTTGTCTGAACGTAGTCCGGAGTCCGTGCGGGGTCAGTCGGTTCCTTTGTCTGAACGTAGTCCGGAGTCCGTGCGGGGTCAGTCGGTTCCTTTGTCTGAACGTAGTCTGGAGTCCGTGCGGGGTCAGTCGGTTCCTTTGTCTGAACGTAGTCCGGAGTCCGTGCGGGGCCAGTCGGTTCCTTTGTCTGAACGTAGTTCGGACTCTGTGAGGGGTCAGTCGGTTCCTTTGTCTGAACGTATTCCGGAGCATGTGTGGGGTCAATCGGTTCCTTTTGTCTGAACGTAGTCCGGAGTCCGTGCGGGGTCAGTTGGTTCCTTTGTCTGAACGTAGTCCGGAGTCCGTGCGGGGCCAGTCGGTTCCTTTATCTGAGCGTAGTCCGGAGTCTTTGCGGGGCCAGTCGGTTCCTTTATCTGAACGTAGTCCGGAGCATGTGTGGAGTCAGTCGGTTCCTTTGTCTGAACGTAGTCCGGAGCATGTGTGGGGTCAGTCGGTTCCTTTGTCTGAACGTAGTCCGGAGCATGTGTGGAGTCAGTCGGTTCCTTTGTCTGAACGTAGTCTGGAGTCCATGCGGGGTCAGTCGGTTCCTTTGTCTGAACGTAGTCCGGAGTCCGTGTGGGGTCAGTCGGTTCCTTTGTCTGAACGTATTCCGGAGTCCGTGCGGGGCCAGTCGGTTCCTTTGTCTGAACGTAGTCCGGAGCATGTGAGGGGCCAGTCGGTTCCTTTGTCTGAACGTAGTCCGGAGCATGTGTGGGGTCAGTCGGTTCCTTTGTCTGAATGTAGTCTGGAGCATGTGTGGGGTCAGTCGGTTCCTTTGTCTGAACGTATTCCGGAGTCCGTGCGGGGTCAGTTGGTTCCTTTTGTCTGAGTGTAGTCCGGAGTCCGTGCGGGGCCAGTCGGTTCCTTTGTCTGAACGTATTCCGGAGTCCGTGCGGGGCCAGTCGGTTCCTTTGTCTGAACGTAGTCCAGAGTCCGTGCGGGGCCAGTCGGTTCCTTTGTCTGAACGTAGTTCGGAGTCCGTGCGGGGTCAGTCGGTTCCTTTATCTGAACGTAGTCCGGAGTCCGTGCGGGGGTCAGTCGGTTCCTTTGTCTGAACGTAGTCCGGAGCATGTGTGGGGTCAATCGGTTCCTTTGTCTGAGCGTAGTCTGGAGTCCGTGCGGGGGTCAGTCGGTTCCTTTGTCTGAACGTAGTCCGGAGCATGTGTGGGGTCAGTCGGTTCCTTTGTCTGAACGTAGTCCGGAGCATGTGTGGGGTCAATCGGTTCCTTTGTCTGAGCGTAGTCCGGAGTCTGTGCGGGGCCAGTCGGTTCCTTTATCTGAACGTAGTCCGGAGTCCGTGCGGGGTCAATCGGTTCCTTTGTCTGAACGTAGTCCGGAACATGTGTGGGGTCAGTCGGTTCCTTTGTCTGAACGTAGTCCGGAGCATGTGTGGGGTCAGTCGGTTCCTTTGTCTGAACGTATTCCGGAGTCCGTGCGGGGCCAGTCAGTTCCTTTGTCTGAACGTAGTCCGGAGCATGTGTAGGGTCAGTCGGTTCCTTTGACTGAGCGTAGTCCAGAGTCCGTGCGGGGTCAGTCGGTTCCTTTGTCCGAACGTAGTCTCGAGTCCGTGCGGGGTCAGTCGGTTCCTTTGTCTGAACGTAGTCCAGAGTCCGTGCGGGGTCTGTCGGTTCCTTTTCCGAACGTAGTCTCGAGTCCGTGCGGGGTTAGTCGGTTCCTTTGTCTGAACGTAGTCCGGAGTCCGTGCGGGGTCAGTCGGTTCCTTTGTCTGAACGTAGTCCGGAGCCTGCTGCGCTTTTCCAGCAACACATTTTCAACTCATGTCACACAGCCAGGCAATGATCATCTCCAATAACAGAGCATCTCATCACTACCCCTCGACAATCAATGGTGTACACTACACTATTACATCTTGGTTTTATTATTGACCAGAAACTCAATGGGACGAGCCATAAAATACAATAGCCCCAAGAGCAGCTAAGCAGCTAGGAATCATGCAGAGAGTGACTCACCTCCTGACTCTGCAAAGTTGCAAGCTATAAGTCAGGAATGTGATTGAAGACTCCCCACTTGCCTGGGTGAGTGCTGCTCCAACAATACTCAAGAAGCATAGTGTAAGACCAGTTAGAAACTAAGTGATTTTAATATTATTGTGACAATTGATTGTATTGCTTTCAATTAAATCACTTGAATCCACCTCATCCCCTCACGTTTTTATCACACTTCTGCTTTTATGAAATATCACTCTTTGAGTAAAATTCATTATCCACTCATTACTTCCTCAATTTCAAATAATCATATATCAATCAAGGCTCAGCACTAACAGCTTATTTTCTCAGATATATCATCACACATTCACTCATACTCACTCGGCAGTAGCAATTTGTTTTCTTTCTAAGCCTTTGGTCTAATGAGTTGCAAGTCGAAGTCAGTTGTGAAATTGTTTTGTCCAGCCCATCTACTCCAACACGTTAGAAAATGGGATCTTGCTTATCCGTATGGCTGAGTTACTCATTACCTAAAACAGCTGACACTCCAAGAGAAGAAATAAGGCAAGTTTTGGTTCCAAGCCAAAGAAACGTAGAAATGTAGAAAATAGGAACAGGACTCGGCCATTTGGCCCTTTGAGCCTGTTCTGCTATTCAATATGATCATCGGTGATTCTTCCACTCAGTACTCTGTTCCTAGTGTGATCCTTTTAATCTCTTTAGTCCCAAAAATTACATCTATCGCCTTCTTGAAAACATTCAATGACTTGGCCTCAACCACTTTTTATGACAGAGAATACTACAGGCTCACTACACTCTGAGTGAAGATGTTTCTCCTCATTTCAGTCCTAAATGGCCCATATCCTGAGACTGTGACCACTGGCTCTGGACTCCCTGGTTATAGGAAGTCTCCTTCTGACATCTACCCTGCCTAAGCTTGTTGGAATTTTATAAGTTTGTATGAGATGTCCCCCTCATTGTTCTAAATATGATCCTATCAGATCTGGTCTCTTATATGCCAACCCTGCCATGTCAGGAATCAACCTGGCTAACCATAGCCAGAATGCCCTTCCTCAGGTAAGGAGACCAAAACTACACACAATACTCCGGGTGTGATCCCATCAAGACCCCGTACAATTGCAGCATGACATCGCTGCTCCTGATCTGAAATTCTCTCGCTATAAAGGCCAACATACGATTATCTTTTTCCCCACCTGCTGCATCTGCATGCTTACTTTCAGTGACTGGTGTACAAGGACTTCATTGCACCTCCCTGTTTTACAATCTACTACCATTCAGATAATAATCTTCCTGCTTTATTACCAAAGTGGATAACCTCACATTTATCCACATTATCCTTTATCTGCCATGCATTTATCCAAATCACATTTCTGCACAGCTCATCCACATTCTCATTCCATAAACCATAGACAATGTTGCAAAGGTAGTGATTTGGCTTCACATTGACTCTGTTCAATACAATTATTTATTTATCAGCTGGATATGACAGTGCTGTGGCACTTCCCAACATTTATTGAAAGAGGAATCTTTATCACTTTAAATATTTCTGGATTTTTGATGGAGCCAAACAATGAAGCTAAATACTAGTGATCGATTTTGTATAATTTGAATGTACTATGTAATATTGGTTCGCAAAACTTTATCTCTCAAAATCTATGTTTATAAAAATTGATAGAATAATCCCAGAAAATATCGACTTGGCTATTTCTAATGGCCAGACCATTTCATTTGACTTTGGAACTCAAATTATTCAGAATTGATAGGCAATTGTATTCATATAAATAAATTGTTTGATTTTCTGAATTAGACAAATAGACAAACTTTTCAAACATTGGATCATCAAAAATAATGTAGTTGGGAGGAATGATTCATCTCAGATTTAGATATCTTCACCATCCTGTGTTGGAGCAATATCTTATTTCCCCAGGTAATTGCTAACAAAAATGATTTGAGCACTAATCTAAAACACAAGTGCTGCCACAAGTCTAAAATGCTAATTCTACACCAATCTAAAATACAGACTCCACCATAAATGCTTCAATTCCCACCGTCTAGCCGATCATTGAAAAATGAGTTATACAGCCAGTAAGTATCCAAAGTTCGATCCCCTCTATATTTCTTACTCTTGACGTTAAAGTTTTCGGTATTTTGGATGATGATAAGGGACAGTTTGGTCATGCTGACACATTTCTTTTCTTAGATACATACACATGAAAACAGAGGTTTTGGAACAAGTACTAGAATGTTACAGGTTCATCTATAATTCTACTCCTTAAGCCAGTCAAGAGAGAAAGACGAACACCTTGGGGAGAAATCTTTTCTGAATCCATTAATCCAAATCAAGGTAAGTATAATTTCAGAATCCCTCAACTTAACTTTAAGGTGCCTTACATCTCTATTTTTGACTTTTTGACTAAACTGTAGGCACAAACTTTCAAAATGCTTCTATTAATTATCTGAAGTATAATTTATTAAAAGTAAACTATTCCATCAACTTCAACAGGACTGCTATTTATTTGGTAATAATAGCTAATGACTCATGTAATGCTAATTTGCCATCTGTTTTAAATCTGATATAACATCCTATACACTCATATTTTCTCATGATTTTTTCATGATCTTGCCAAAAGCCCTAAACCGCCTCCACAAATTTAATCGAAGATTTTAAAAGGTGCTTAGATGAATCATGCAGAAATGCAGCAATAATCTTTCCCTGCTTGCTGTCCGACTTGACCCTGAGCTGAGTTTCTGAGCCATATCCTCTCCATGAACAAGAACACTTCTGTTCATTTCCACAACACTGCCGTTCCCCTCCCCTGCCTCAATTTATCTGCTACTGAAGCTTCCAGCCATGGGTTTATTACCTCAGACATTCAACCAGCCCAATTCTTTCCTGTCCATCTTCCTACTTTGCATAGACCTGAGATCATTCAAATGATAATGCACAAAGTCTGTTCATCCATTATCCCTGTGCTCTCTGATCAATGTTCAGCTCTTGTTCAGTTATTTAAATTTAAATCTGCTTTAAACTTCTCATTTTTATTTTCAAAACCTTCCACAGCCTCATCCCTCTCCTCATCTCTATAACCTCCTTCAGCACTACAGCTCTCCAAGACTCTGCATATTTCTAATTTTTGCCTCTTGCACATCTTGGATTTTCATTGCTTCATCGCCAATGGCTATGTTTTCAGTTGTCTAACGTCTGAGCTCTAGCATTCCCTGCTGAAGTAGCTCCCTCTTTCTTCCTTTAAAAAAAAATTCTAAAAACTACCTTTTTTTAAAACCAAGCTCTACCAATAATATCTCTTTACATGGGTTTGTGTTTGCTAATGCTCTTAGGAAGTATCAATGGTTTACTACATTAAGAGTGATATATAAATGTAACTTCTTGTTTTGGTGGAGTACTGCACACATATTGTTTGGAAAAGCATGGCCTAATTAGGGACAGTCAACAAGTCTTTGTGCAGGGCAAGTCATGTTTTACTAACTTGACTGAATTTTTTGTGGAGGTGACGAAGGTGATAGAGATGAGAGCAGTGGATGTTGTCTATGTGGATTTTAGTAAAGGCTTTTGATAAGGTCCCTCATGGCAGGCTAATCCAGAAGATTAAAATGCATGGGATCCATGGTGACTTGGCGCTTGGATGCAGAATGGTTTTGCCCATAGAAAGCAGAGGGTCCCGGTGGAAGGGTATCTTTCTGGCTGGAGGCCTGTGACTGGTGGTGTTCTGCAGGGATCCGTACTGGGATCTCTGCTATTGGTAATATATTCAAATGATTTGGATGAAAATATAGGTGGGTGGGTTTGTAAGTTTGCACTTGATCCAAGGATCAGTGTAGTTGCGGATAGTGTAAGAGATTATCAAAGGACACAGCGGGATATAGATCACTTGCAGATATGAGCAGAGAAAAGGCAGTTGGAGTTTAATTTGGGCAACTGTAAGGTACTGCACTTTGGGAGATCAAATGTTAAGAAAAAGTATACAGTGATTGGCAGGACCCTGAACAGTATTGATGTCCAGAGGGATCTTGGGGTTCAAGACCATAGCTCATAAGACCATAGTGGCCATGAAGTAGATGGGGTAGTAAAGAAGATGTATGGTATGCTTGCCTTTATTGGTCAGGGAATTGAGTTCATGAGTCAGGATGTCATGTCGCAGCTTTATAAGACTTTGAAGAGGCCATTAGAGTATTGTGTTCAAATCTGGTTGCCACATTATAGAAAGGATGTGGAGGCTTTGGAGAGGGTGCAGAAGAGGTTTACCAGGCTGCTACCTGGGCTAGAGGGTATGAGCTATAAGGAGAGGCTAGAAAAAATTAGGGTTGTTTTCTCTGGAATGGCGGAGGCTGATGGGAGAGCTGATAGAAGTCATAAAATGATCAGATGCATAGATAGGATTGATGGTCAGAACCTTTTTCCTAGAGTTGCTATGTCCTATACAAAAGGTCATGCACTTAAGGTGAGAGGGGGAAAGTTCGAAGGAGATGTGAGGGACAAGATGTTTACATGGGAAATGATAGGGATCTGGAACATACTGCCAGGGATGGTGGCAGACACAGATACGATAGGGATGTTTAAGGGGCTTTTGGATATGGACCAAGGGACTGTTTAATTTGGCATGTTGCTTGGCAAAACATCGTGGGCTGAATGGCGCATTCATGTGCTATACTGTTCTGTGTTCTGCGTTCTATACCCACAGTATTTTACTAAATTGTCTATTCCTCAGCTGTGAGCCAGGTACTGAACATGCACACTCTTTCTGAGTATAAAACGGGGGTATTCCAACTCAGACCAACGCCAACATGCTCATGCGTCCATGCAAATGTTACCTTAAGAGGAAAATCTGGCTAATTTGCCTAGATCTGTAACCTAGGGATACTGAATTTATTTATAATTCATTCACTGTCATCTTAGCTGAAGCCAGCTGACTCAACAGGACCAGGTAATGTGCCAGCGATCATCTTCATTCTGAGTGACACAGCGTTACACCTTACAGTGGACTTATACGTGGCTTACAAGGAAACCCCATCAATTTTCTTTCAGAGGGTAATAAATTCATTAATTTCACAAATTACTTGCTCTTCTCTCTATAAACTGCAGACCTCATGCACAGTTTGTTTTTAGATAACTTATGGAGCACACTGCCAATATTTTAACTTGATACCAAAGTTACTCTTAAAGGGAACCAATTATGTAAATCTTCGAAGTGCTAGCGTCAAGCATTCAATTGTTAACAAACCCTTTTCGAGTGCAGCCATTATGAGTTCAATTAAGATATTTAACCCCTGATGCAGGATGGAATGGTTAGATTTTAAAGAACCTGGTCAAGCCCAATGCTTTGCAATAAATAGTTGTAAAATCAGGCTCAATAATGGAACCGTATCAGAGGACTAACGGTCATGCTTTCCTTATTAACTTCATGCTAATTTCACTGACTTAATTAGGTGGGGTGTAAAATAAGCTAATCCAATAGGTATCCTGACAGCTGTGTTAGGATAATACTATCGCCCTTACAGTAAATAACAGTAGAATAAAGGGATGTGTTCTGTTCATAGTTATATTGATGTAAATGTAGTTTTGTAGTATGAAAAGTGTAATATGCATGTAGTATTGGATTTAGGTTTTAAAATAAAGTTATATGGGTTAGTTCTGTAAGTTTATTTTACACATTAAAAAGACCATTTGGAACAGCCACCTAAGTATATCAGTTCCAAGAAGACATGGTTGCATTCGAGTGTCTCATAGAGCCCTGTGCTGACAATGATAAGATTTTAAACTGTTGGGTCTATGACAGGCAGCATAAACACATTAAGACAATTAGTTTTGTTTTTCTTCAGTTCAAATGTATCAGTCGTTTATTTTAGAAGGTGAAACAATTTCTTCCTGCAGCAAAACCAAGTTCGATCCGATTCATGGGACCTCAAGTCAGCTAGATTTGGATAGAAGTCTTCAAGTTTTTAGACATGAGAAAGTTTAGGTCCTCAAAATTGTGAAAGCTTCACATGCACAGATTAGAGAAGGAATCATAAAATTGTCTCCACAATCCATTGAGAATGAACCTTAAGGAGTTAGTTAATTAGGAACTTCGAGCTGAAACAGCAGTGTAATTTTCTGGCCTAAAGTCTGCTGGGAAATAGTTTAGAACTTTGTTTTGATATTTGTGTTTTGTGTAAAAAACTTCTGTTCTATTGTTAAGCGACTTCTCCATCCTTGTGTATGTTTCCGTGACTAAGTATTACTGAACATAGAACAGTACAGCACAGGAACAGGTCCTTCGATCCATTATGTTGTGCCAAACATGACGCCACGTTAAACTAATCCCTTCTGCCTGCTTTTGGTCCCTATTACTCCATTTCTTGCATATTCATGTACTTACCTAAAAGATCCTTTTGTGTCTGCCTTTACTACACACCCCTGCCAGCATATTCCAGGCACCTACCACTCTCTGTGAACAAAACATGCCCTTGACATCTCCTTTGAACTTTCTCCTTAAACACACACCCTCCAGTGTTAGACATTTCAACTCTGGGTAAAAGATTCTGACTGTCAATCCTATCTATGCCTCTCATCATTTTATAGACTTCTAACAAGTTTCCCCTCAGCCTCCACTGCCCCAGAGAAAACAGCCCGAGTTTGTCCAGCTGCTCCTTATAGCTTATGCTCTCTAGTCCAGGCAGCATCCTGGTAAACCTCTTCTGCACCCTCTCCAATGCCCCCACATCCTCCCTGTAACGCGGCTAGCCAGAATTGAATGCAGTACAGCCTAATCAAACTTTTATAAAGCTGCAACATGACATCCTGACTCATGAACCCAATTCCCCAATCAATAATGGCAAGCATACCATACTCCTTCTTTACCACCCAACCTACTTGTGTGGCCACTTTCAGAGAGCTATGGGCTAAGACCCCAAGTTCCCTTTGTACATCAATGCTGTTAAGGGTCCTTCCATTACAAAGAACAAAGAAAATTTACAGCCCAGAAACAAGCCATTCAGCCCTCCAAGCCTGAGCCAATCCAAATGTACTATCTAAACCAGTCGGTCAATTCCTTAGCATCTGTATCCCTCTGCTCCCCACCTACTCATGCATTTATCCAGACGCATCTTAAATGAATCTACCGAGCCTGCCTCTACCACCTCTGCGTTCCAAATGCCCACCACCCTCTGTGTGAAGTACTTGCCATGTGTATCCCCCTTAACATTCCACCTCTAACCTTGAAAGCGTAACCTCTTGTTATTGAATCCTTCACCCTGGGAAAAAGCTTCTCTCTATCCACCCTGTCTATACCCTTCATGATTTTGTAAACCTCAATCAGGTCCCCCTTCTATCTCTTTTTTTCTAATGAAAATAAACCTAACCTACTCAACTTTCTTCACAGCTAGCACCTTCCAAACCAGGCAACATCCTTGTAAACTTTCTCTGCACCCTCTCCAAAGTGTCCACATCCTTTCCGTAATGTGGCAACCAGAACTGTACACAGTATTCTAAATGCAGACGAACCAATGTCTTAGATTAGATTAGACTTACAGTGTGGAAACAGGCCCTTCGGCCCAACAAGTCCACACCGACCCGCCGAAGCGAACCCACCCATACCCCTACATTTACCCCTTACCTAACACTACGGGCAATTTAGCTTGGCCAATTCACCTGACCCGCACATCTTTGTGACTGTGGGAGGAAACCGGAGCACCCGGAGGAAACCCACGCAGACACGGGGAGAACGTGCAAACTCCACACAGTCAGTCGCCTGAGTCGGGAATTGAACCCGGGTCTACAGGCGCTGTGAGGCAGCAGTGCTAACCACTGTGCCACCGTGCCGCCCACTAATGTACAATGTTAACATGACTTGCCAGCTCTTATACTCCATACCCCATCCAAAGAAAGCAAGCATATTATATGCCTTCTTTACCTCTCTAACCACCTGTGCAGCAACCTTCAGGGTACAATGGATCTGCACTCCCAGATCTCTCTGCCCATCAACTTTTCTCAAGGCTCTTCCATTCATTGTATATTTGGTTGGGGAAGTAGTCTTGCCTAAATGCGTTACCTCACATTTGTCTGGATTGAAATCCATCTGCCATTTTTCCACCCAACTCTCCAGCCTGTCTATATCCTCCTGTATTCTCTGACAGTCCCTTATGCTTTCTGCTACTCCACCAATCTTTGTGTCACCTGCAAACTTGCTGATCATACCAACAGTGCCCTCTTCCAGATCATTTATGTATATTACAAACAACAGTGGCCCCAACGCTGACCCCTGTGGAACACCACTGGTCACCTTTCTCCATTTCGAGAAACTCCCTTCAACTACTCCTCTCTGTCTCCTGCTGCTCAACCAGTTGTTTATCCACCTAGCTAGAACACCCTGCACACCATATGACTTCACTTTCTCCATTTGTCTACCATGGGGAATCTTATCAAATGCCTTACTAAAGTCCATGTATATGAATCAACAGCCCTTCTTTCATCTATCAACTTGGTCACTTCCTCGAAGAACTCTATTAAGTTGGTAAGGCACGATCTCCCCTGCACAAAACCATGTTGCCTATCACTGATAAGCCCATTCTTTTCTAAATATAAATAGATCCTGTCTCTCAGTACTTTCTCCAGCAACTTTCCCACCCCCGACGTCAGGCTCACTGGTCTGTAGTAGCCTGGAATATCCTTGCTACCCTTCTTGTACAGGGGGACAATGTGAGCAACCCTCTAGGCCTCCGGCACTTCACCTGCATTTAAGGACGCCACAAAGATATCTGTCAGCGTCCCAGCTATTTCTTCTCTCGCCTCCCTCAGCAACCTGGGATAGATCCCATTCGGTCCTGGGGATTTGTCCACCTCTTAATAACCTCTAGCCTACCCAACACATCTTCCCTATTTATGTCAACGTGATCCAGACTAATCAAACTTCTATCTCTAATCTCAACATTCATCATGTTCCTATCCTCGGTGAACACTGATGCAAAGTAATCATTCAGAATCTCACCCATTCTCTCAGGTTTGACACACTGCCTTCCTTTGTTATCCTTTAGTGGACCAATCCTTTCTCTAGTTACCCGCTTGCTTCTTATATAAGAATAAAATGCTTTGGGGTTCTCCTTAATTCTGCTTCCTAAAGCCATTTCATGACCCCTTTTAGCCCGCTTGATTCCTCATTTAAGACTTGTCCTATTCTTCCAATATTGTTCCAGGGCCTGTATAACTGTATACTTTTCCTAAACAATGTTAATTAAATTTTAAAAATTAAACCAATAATCTATTAAGCTAAGGTTTATTGTGGGATTTGGCTTGTCCAGTAGTAAAATAACATCCATGATCACTTACATGTATAGAAATTCCGGTTAATACTGGCAACACTTTAAAATGAAACGAAAATCTATGGATGCTGGAGATCTGAAGCAAAGGCAGAAATTGCTGGTGAAACTCAGTGGTTCTGGCAATATCTGTGGGGAAAAAGCAGAGTTAGCATTTGTCAGAATGGTTCTGTTGAAGAAACATTAACTCTGCTTACTTCTCACAGGGTTTAGATTAATGTGGTGCTGGAAAAGCACAGCAGGTCAGGCAGCATCCAAGGAGCAGGAAAATCTATGTTTTGGGCAAAAGCCCTTCATCAGGGATAACTCCTGCCCGAAACGTTAATTTTCCTGCTCCTCGGACACTGCCTGACCTGCTGTGCTTTTCCAGCACCACTCTGATCTAAACTCTGGTTTCCAGCATCTGCAGTCCTCACTTTTGCCTTACTTCTCACAGATATTGCCAGACCTACTGAGTTTTGCCAACAATTCTGTTCTTACTTCTGGTAGAACCTTTGTTGCCAACTCATTAACTATTGAAGCCAAATGATTGCATATCAATGAATCAATCCAATTATCTCATAGTTTTTGCACTTGTTGCATTGAAGAGGACATGATATTGTCTCCAAGATCTTTACCCAAACTAACTTTTACCCACCTCCTTCCATTTCAATTTCTCCTCAATGAAGATGAAAAGTTGTTTGCAGATACATTTTGTCTTGCATTTTTGAGCTTGAGATGATCCATAGTAGTATTGGGGAATGGAAAGTATTTTTATATTTGGCAGCCAATCTCACAATCAAGTACTCTCACAACAGATGCAGAATAAATTGGAAATAACATTTCTACAGTGTGTCAAAGCTGGGCTTTAAGGAATTCCAAGTTCAGAAAAACCCTCACTTCTGAATTATTTCACATACACAGCATTGCTTGTGAACCCTGAGTGATGTGGCCACAATTAATTTCTGGAAAAAAAACATTCTGGATTAAGAAAACGTGCAATTGGCTCACCTCCTTTAACAGCTGCAGTGTTTCTATAATTTATGTGGTTTACTGGATTGAAGCAATAAGCTTTGCATAGTACATTAACGAGAGGGAAGAGATGACTGTGGAGTTAGTTGTTTAATCACTCCATATGCTCCTGTAATATTTTCTGAAATCATCACATTCTCATTCTTGAAACTCTGCTGTGTGGGCAAGTAGTAAAACTGATGAACCTAACATGCAAGTCACTGCTTAGAGTTTGCATTTCCAAGTATTACAGAAATGAAGTATTTGCCTTTACAGTAGAGAAATTCAAGAAATTCCTAAACTCAAGAAATTTCAAAGAATCTGTAGTGTCAGCTATTCCAGTGCCTTTAAAACAATTGTTAGTCTGAATATTCTATATCGTGGGAGATGTTGGAATGAACAGGATGTTCTTCTGTGCAGGTGCACATCTGGAGGCGGAGGGGTCAGGATTGCAATCTTGGCAATGAAGTCAGGACCATGACATGGCCAGCTGTGCCTGTTTAAAAAAATAAATCTTATCCAGTCGAGCTGTATTTTTACATTTGAATTGTCAGCGGTATGAGTAGCAACAACATGCATTTATATATCTTTTTAAAATGAAAAAAAAGTTTCAGCCATCCTTCCAACTGGGCTTATTGTTTTGGAGAACATCCAATAGAATTCACATTTAACTATTTTACAGTTTCATTCAGATAAATGCGAGGTGCTGCATTTTGGGAAAGCAAATCTTAGCAGGACTTATACACTTAATGATAAGGTCCAAGGGAGTGTTGCTGAACAAAGAGACCTTGGAGTGCAGGTTCATAGCTCCTTAAAAGTGGAGTCGCAGGTAGATGGGATAATGAAGAAGGTATTTGGTATGGTCAGAGCTCAGAGCACAGAATACAGGAGTTGGGAGGTCATGTTGAGGCTGCGCTGGTCATTGGTTAAGCCACTTTTGGAATATTGTGTGCAATTCTGGTCTCCTTCCTCAGAAAGATGTTGTGAAACTTGAAAGGGTTCAGAAAACATTTATAAGGATGTTGCCAGGGTTGGAGGATTTGAGCTACAGGGAGACGCTGAACAGGCTGGGGCTGTTTTCCTTGGAGCATCGGAGGCTGAGGGGTGACCTTGTAGAGGTTTATAAAATCATGAGGGGCATGGATAGGGTAAATAGGCAAAGTCTTTTCCCTGAGGTGGGGGAGTCCAGAACCAGAGGGCATAGGTTTAGGGTGAGAGGAGAAAGATATAAAAGAGACCTAAGGGGTAACATTTTCACTCAGAGGGTGGCATGGGTTTGGAATGAGCTGCCAGAGGAAGTGGTGGAGGCTGGTACAACTGCAACATTTAAGAGGCGTTTAGATGGGTATATGAATAGGAAGGGTTTGGAGGGATATGGGCCGGGTAATGGCAGGTGGGACTAGATTGGGTTGGGATATCTGGTCGGCATGGACGGGTTGGATCAAAAGGTCTGTTTCCATGCTGTACATCTCTATGACTCTATGACATACTCATTAAATCAATGATTTGGATCATTAATGAAGAATATAAGATTCTTCTACTTCTTGTATCAAGCATCAGGAGAAACAGAAATATATGCAGAAAAGATCATTCACTCCATAGTGCCTGTTCCAGCCCTTGCCAGTTCTTTTCCCCATAGAATCCAATCCAATCCACTTTTAAAGGTTACTGTCAAATCTGTGCCCACCACCACTTTCCACTGTGTATTTGAAATCACAACAACTCTCTGCATAAAGAAATTCCCCATATCTCCATTCTGGTTGGGGGGATTGGCTATCTAGCAGTTGTCCTAATAGTCCAAATTCAATGGTGTTACCACCACTATCAACATTTTGGGAGTTACCATTGACCAGACACTGAACCAGGTTAGCCATGCAAGTTCAGTGGCTACAAGAGCCAGCCAGTAGATAGGAATACTGCAGCGAGCAACTCACCACCTGACTCTCTAAAGTCTGTCCACCATTTCCAAGGCACAAGTCAGCAGTGTGATGGAATACTCCCCACATGCCAGGGTGGGTGCAGCTCCAACAAGATTCAAGAAACTTAACACAATCCAGACAAAGCAGTCTGCTTGATTGGCACTACATCCTCAAGTATCCAGTCCCTCCACCACCGATACTCAGTAGAAGCAGCGTGTACTATCTACAAGATACACTCCAGAAATTCACCATGGCTCCTTAGACAGCACCTTCTTTTCCTGGACAAAGGCAGCAGATACATGGAGCACCACCACCTTCAAATTCCCCTCCAAACCACTCACCATGCTGACTTGGAAATATATCCATACCTTCATTGTCGCTAGGTCAAAATCTTGGAATTCCCTCTGGAATGGAGGACCCTGTGGGTGTACCTACAGCACACGGACCGGTCCAAGAAGGCAACTCATCGCCATCTTCTCAAAGGCAATTAGGGACTGTCAATAAAAAAACTGGCCCAGTCAGTGACATCCACATCTCGTGAGTTTTTTTCACAAAATGGCCCCTTGGTTCTACTCAGCAGAAACCACATGGAATTTTCCATTTGGCCTGTAGATCCTCCTCCTGAGCTGCAGCCGAAACACTGTTAAGGGCTGGGGATAACTTTCTAGTGGCAGAACAAGTTGTGGAGTGAGAAGGAGTTTCAGGAGGCAATATCCTCCCAGCTTTTGTCCTGAACTATTTATGCAATTTACCATTTATGAAACTAATGAGCCTGTATCCTTTTCTAACTAATCTCCCAGTATGTCTAGCCATCTTCAAAGATCAGTGCAATTAATGCCACAAAGATCCATTTATTGTTGCATATTATTCAGTCATTGGTGCCATTTAGTCTATGGAATCAAGCCATGCTTGTGAATTCATTTTGAGACAGATCAAAAATGATCAGTCTTACATTTGCACTTTGTACCAGAGTCCTGGTAGGAATTCTGCCATACAGGTTGCACCAACGCCACCTAGGCCTAAGCCGTCTGCCTAGTTATCAGGTCATCTACTACCTTGAGCAGTCTCATCCTTCACCACTATGTCTGCAGTGTGTACTATCCGCAGGATGCACTGCACCAAGTCACCAAGGCTTTGTCAACCGTATCTCCCAAACCTGTGATCTGCCTACTTAGGGGACAAAAACGGTACATGGGAACAGGGCCATCTTTAAGTTCCTTCCAAATCACAATACCACCTTGACTTGGGCATTTCACTATTCCTTCTTTAATGCTCAGTCAAAATACCAGAGCTGTCCACTGAACAATATTGTTGGAGTTCATTTATGGTATGGACTGCAAGGATTCAAGGAAGTGACTTGGCATCCCCGTCTCAAGGATAAGTAGGGGTGGTCAATACATTCGGTCCTGAGACAGAAAACATGAAAAGGTCAGAGGAACAACGAAGGAGCAATGCTGAGTGGTAAGGAATTGGCAGGAGCATGTCACTCAAGTGGTGATTGTGGGGATAGAATAAGTAGAAATAACAGTGATTGAGATGCACCAGCAAAGGGAAAGTGTTCATTACCAAACTTACTTGGACCCACTACTTTTGTTCCCATTTGTCCTGTTTGGATTTCATTTCTACAAAACCATTCATGTGAGCTTCAGTCCTTAGCTCTGCAAAATTCCGCTTATCTAAAATTCTGCTGCTTGTATCCTGTCCCTGTTAGTGATAGAGTGATACATCTGGAAATAGACCCTTTGGTCCAACTAGCCCATGCTGACCAGTTTTCTAAATTAATCTAATCCCATTTTCCAGCACTTGGTCCATATCCCTGTAAACCTTTCCTATTTATATACCCATCCAGATGCCTGCTAAATGTTATAATTGTACCAGCCTCCACCACTTCCTCTGGCAGTTCATTCCATACATGCACCCTTTGTGTCAAAAAGTTGCCTGTCAGGTCCCTTTTATATCTTTTAACTTAAACCAATGCCCTCTAGTTTTGGACTCCCTACTCTGAAAAAAAAATCTTGGATATTCACCGTGTCCATACCCCTCATAGAATCCCTACAGTATGGAAGCAAGCCATTCAGCCCATCAAGCTCACACTGACCCTCCAAAGAGCATCCAGCCCAATCCTTCCAGCCCTACATATCCCATGACTAATCCACATAACCTGCACATCCTGGACACTATATCCCCATGGGCCTAACTTGCACATCCTGGAACTGTGGGAGGAAACCTTTAGAGACACAAGGAGAATGTGCAAGCTTCACACAGACAGTCACCCAAGGTTGGAATCAAACCCAGATCCCTGCTGCTGTCAGGCAGCAGTGGTAGCCACCAAGCCAGTATGCCACGTGATTTTCTAAGTCTCCATATGGTCACCCCTCAGTCTCTGAAGCTCGAGGGAGAAAATCCCCAGCCTACTCAGCCTGTTCCTATAGCTCAAGCCCTCCAACTCTAGCAACATCCTTGTAAATCATTTCTGAACCCTTTCAAGTTTAACAACATATTTCCTATAGTATAGAGACAGAATTAAATACAATATTCTAAAAATGGCCTCACCCAATGTCCACAGTTAAAAATCACACAACACTTGGTTATAGTCCAACAGGTTTAATTGGAAGTACACTAGCTTTCGGAGTGACACTCCTTCATCAGGTGATTGTGTGCTTCCAATTAAACCTGTTGGACTATAACCTGGTGTTGTGTGATTTTTAACTGTGTACATCCCAGTTCAACACCAGCATCTCCAAATCCATCTCCAATGTCCAGTATGCAGCAACATGATGTCCCAACTCCTATACTCACTGCATTGACCAATGAAGGCAAGTGTGCCAAACACCTTTCTCATTACCTTGTCTATCTGCACCTCTACTTTCACGGAACTATGCACCTACTCTTTGTTCGCTAACACTCCCCAGAACCTTAACATTAAGTGTATAAGTCCTGCCTTGGTTTGCCTTACCAAAATGTAGCACCTCACATTTATCTAAATTAAACTCCATCTGCCACTCCTCAGCCCATTAGTCCATCTGATCAAGGTCCTGTTGTAGTTTGAGGTCACTCTCTACTGTCCACTACACCTACAATTTTGGTGTCATCTACAAACTTAGTAACCACGCCACCTATATTCAGACCCAAATCACTTATATAAATGATGAAAAGCAGATTCGATTCCTGCGGTACACTATTGGTCACAGGCCTCCAGTCCAAAAAACAACCCTCTGTCTCTTAACTTGAAGCCGATTTTATATCTAGTTGGCTAGCTCCCCTGGATTCCATGTAATCTAACCTTGCTAACCGGTCTCCCATGCCGAACCTTGTCTAATGTCCTGCCTTCATTAATCTCTTTGTCACCTCTTCAAAGAATTTCAAACATTTTTGCCCCCATGCTCTGGAACTCCTTCTTTATTTATCTGTACCCGTAAAATCATCTTATGTCCACCTTCTGTCATTGTCCTCAACTCTCTCATTATAGGTGAGCATATGCATTTTTTTTGCTGTCTATGATGTATATCTATGATAACAATTTTATTAACAACAAATGGTTATTTCTTGTTCAACAGCTTTTTAAGCTGCCGTTTATCTGGAAAATGCTTATAATTGGCACAGACTTTCTTTCAAATTGCCAACTGAGAGTTTGTGTTCCTTTCTCACTGACAATAAGCACAGATCTAGTTGTTGACAGAGAATAAAGGAAAGAAAATGTAAGACAGGTCTCTAACCACACTTGGTTCCATTAAACCACACAGGATAAGGAAAGCTTTGGTAATTAGCAGTCTCATGACTTGGGGCAATTGCACACTTTTTGTTGAAGCCAGATGAATTAAGTTCAATCAAGGAGAATTAGTCAAATCTTATTAATACCTTATTATTATGTTGCCTTCTATCATAAAGTAATTCAATCTTCCAGTCACAGACCAAACATGTAAAGTCAGAGAGGAAGATGTACAAGAGCCAGTGTATGTGAGAGTTCTCGGTTCAAGGCAGAGCCCGCATCACTCAGGAAGAAGTGAAATTGAAACCTTGCCATCTTCACTCTGAGCCCAGCTGGATGATAGTGAGAGAGACTGGCTGCCACCACATGCAGTGTAGGGGAGACCATCAGTTACTGTTTGTCTCTTCAGGGCTGGAGTCCATGAATTCAAGGCCCTACAAAGGGAAATGCATTGAGAGTACCTCTACTGATTCAATAACGCCACCCAACTGGAATCAACATGAATTTCATTTTCAGGTCATTCTTTTTTCAATAACATTAAAAATGATGGCCTCGAGCATTAATGACCATTATATAGTCTCCATGACTAATGACTAGTCTTAATGACTTTATGTCATTTCAGATGCATAAAATTGTGCAGACATACTCAAAACTCTCACCTGGGTTTGCTATTTCTTATCACTTTCATGCCTGACAATGCTTTGGAGCTGCCACATCCTTACATAGAACTGTAAATGTACAAGGATGTGATTTGTGATGAGCAAAAGAGTGTGCTATCATGTTGGTTAACCATTTGGATTTCACTCCCCCATTATAGGGTTAGCAGTTATGATCTGAAACCTCCAAGATTACATTGCTCAGAGGTACATATTACAGCAAGACCTGGGCCTCTCTGTGACATTTCCATGGCGCAAGGTGTCAATGCCAAACATGGCTCTTCAGAGCAATTACTGCAGGGATTCAGGAGTATCATTTCTGATATGCTGCTCAATTCTGACATTTCCCACAGATCATTAGCTCACACACTGTTGATGGAATTTGCAGTTGGATGATTCTTGTGGCTTGGTTAGAAATCCAACAAAAGCATTGACAAAGAGAGCAATTATAATGCTGTGGCCAAGTCCAGCAAGAACAGCAATCCCCAAAGGCTGCTGCCCAACTTCCTGAGGGAGAAGCAGCAACTGAAGATCCGCCAGTAAGCTGGAGGAGGATAACCAGCCCCTGAATCTAAATGTCTCTGTTATTTTCTAAAGCCCTCAGAAACCCAGTGTAGGTGCAGACCAATAACATCCAAGGCCATCATCACCAACAGTGCCCTCTTTTGGAACAGGACCTGAACTCAGAAGGACTGGGTGTGTATCCTTTACCGATGGTTCACAAAATGATATCTACCTGGGATTTTCATACCAGTGGCTTGTTTCAAGGGGCAACTCCCAATCTTCAGCACACAAATGCACCTGAGATGTCACTGGTACCATTTTCTTTAGATGACTGCTCTTACCCACAAGGTGGTTATAAGTGTGGATGAGCTGTGCAGAACAGGAACCTGCACATTGCACTGTCCATATCTGAAATGCAGCACCTGGGTTGCAAACCTTAAAGTGAAAATTCTTTGTGACAACTGGCAATGGTCACATTGTTGTTGTTAGACCAGCTTCTGGTTCCAGTTCTTTTACTGAATTCAATTTTTATCGGAATCAGTTGTTGAATCCAAGTTCCTTGAAGCATTTTATTATGTCGAATACGCTATTTAAATGTAATTTGATGTTCTTTTCTGGATCAAAAAGTAAGCTGAGGTCCTGTTTGTGCTCTTGGGTGTAATGTATAATATCCACTTGAATAATGCAAAGATCAGTGGAGTTTTCCTGTTGTTGAGGCCAACATTTATCCAGTGACCAACATTATTAAACTCAGATTATCTAGCCTTTTATCTCACTGTGTTTGTAGAACATCACTATGCATGAATTCTCCATCACAATTTGGCCACAGTTCTAGACTTCAAAAGTACTTTGTTGGCAAAATGTTCTGTAACATTCCGACAACATGAGCATATTATATAAAAGCAAGTTCTTTTGTTAAAAGATGCAAGTTAGTCTCTCTCATTTTGAATTAAAATGTGTTTCACGAATATATGAACAGCATCTAAAAATCTGACAATTAATCCAATCTGAGAGATATGAAAGGACAATTTTAATCCAATGTGCCTCGAATGTTTAATTAGCATGTTGTTGGCTGCAGTTAGCACCTTTGCCAAGAGATGGCAGTCTTGTACACTGCACAGTCACAATGAGGCAGAGTCATGTTAAATGTAATTCCTTTTTGACTAACTCTGAGGCTAACTCATTTTTTAATGTCAATTCCTTACTGTTACAACTTCCAACACCTCTGTTATTTATTTGACTCAATTTAGAACCAGTTCTCTGCTGATCAATACCTTGAGATACTTCCTGCATTAAAGTGTGTCAGCATTCTGTTTTACCACTGAACTGTCAACCTAACTTATGTGCTCAAGTCCTGTGGCCACTTAGACTCTCAGCCTTCATACCCAGAGGATTACCATCTGAGATCCTTCAGGTAAGATGTTAAACCAAGCCCTGTCTGCCCTCTAATATGGATGTAAAAGACTCAATGACACAGTTTTGAAAAAGAGCAGGGAAATTATTTTTATTGGCCTAGCCAATATTTATCCCTCCATCGACATCGCAGAAACATTACCTGGCTGTTACTATATCCTGTTCATTGAAATTTTAAGCACTTAAATTAGTATTTGCATTTCCTACATTAACTGGCTACAGTTCAAAAGTGTAAATTCATTGGTTATAATGTGCTCAGTGACATCCTGAGATCCTGAAAGATGTTTATGAAGGCATGAAATTTCTGATCTTTCACTCTAAAGGGTAGGGTAGGGTCCAAGGATGGACTCACCATTGAACCAAATGTTAAAGTTGGCTCAAATTCAAGGAAAAGCATATAAGTGTGCAAAAAGGTGTCAGGTCTGAAAATTTAACAATGTGTTTGTGTGTTTTTGTGTGTTTGTTAGTGTGTGTGTTTTGCAGCGATCATTACCTTGACTTGAATGTGTGAATAAACTGCATTTCTGAGTTGATTCTAAAGAGAGTTTGTTGCGGATTATTTTAAAAATTGCACTTCACAAACAGAGGGTTCTGGGGAGACATGCCCCTGCCTGTTTCAATAGATTAATAAAAGCCTCTTTGCTTGTGGACAGAAAATGAGAAGAATAAAAGAGCTCAATTCACCTCTCTCCCCTGAATGTGATATGTCTTTTATTTGTCATGTTATGGATTATGCTCATTCTTCTGATCACAGAGCTAGTCGAAAGTATATGCTCAAACATTGCATTCGTGAGCTCTATCCTTGTGACTAATGTCTGAGTAATAACACACCTTGGCTGGTTTCTTTCCAACAATGAGTGAGTGTGATCATTTCACGCGTTTGTTAAACACTGTCCTTTGTATTTATGTCTTGGTGACTCCAGTTATTCTCCTAGAATTGACTCCGGTGCGTTAGAATTATTCTGATTGAAGGAGTTCTGACAGCTAGTTCTGGGACTATTCTAAATTGTGCAAACTCCTACTGCTTCCCAGTTTGAATGACAACTGGTCCAAAAAGCTTTGTAATGGGTTCAGTTGGACCCTCACATCTGCTACCCAGTTATTTAATTTTGGTCACCCTCATTGATGGGTGTCTGTGACTGGCCTACTGGTTTGACTGCGTTTTCAGTTTCAATACAATCGGGTCTTGACTGGAGCATCACTTTCCTGGGCCAAAGAATATTTCTCACTACTTTCCCCTCTTTTGATGAGCTCCAATCTTTTAACCAGGTTTTCTACCCCCGCAACAGATTCTGTACACCTCCTGAACACTCATTCTCCTGGAGATATTTCTCTCAATGTACCTTCCAAAATTCAATCCTCAAATATTTTCTGGACTTCACAGTGCCTTCCACACCTGTTGATGAAATTGAGACAGTTTTTATTAATTCTCAGCACAGACTCTATTCTATTTATATCAACTCGATCGTACTACAGTGCTATAGTAACTTTTATCCTGAATTCCTTCCTTTTGTCTCTTCCCCATTATCTATTTACAATTAGGATACATGTCTTGTTAGTCTAATCTTGCTGGTTAACAAGGTCTATGTATCGACATTTCCTGTGCCCACTTGTGGGCCTGTTTCGGTTGCAACTCCAGGGTTTTTGGTGCTAATCCTGCAGACCTCCAACTTATCCAACTCACCCCTCATTGATCTGACAATATAGACTCTGGTACAAAATTAGCTTTCCCAGCCCCTTTCTGCATTTCCCTCCAGAATGTCTATTCTCATGTGAACACGGCCCTTGTCATTTATGTGTTTATCATGAATGCTTATATCAATGTTGAGATCTAAATGGAAACCTGGCATAAGAGTGATGAAACTTTAAATGAAGCTTCCCAACCTGGCTTCATCTTCCACCACTTGCTCTACCAACACTCTAATATTGGTGTGATGACTCCTATCATCCAATCATGTGTTGGTCTAACCCCCTATATGTGTGGCATTTTCTCCACTGTTAAACATCTCACCTTGTTCCACTCATTCACTTTACTTTTAAAATCTTTGTTCTGTATTGTCTATTCAAGTATCACAGTGACTTTTTCAATGAGCTATCTTCATCACTTTGTTCCCTCACTCTCTACCTAAAAGATCTCTGATTCTCAGTGACTTTAATCTACATCCAAATCCATCATATTTTCTCTCTTTTTCTTAACTCACTGCATGCTTGTCATCCCATGGCGTCTAGTTCTATTTGTACATCCCTATGTCACATGCATCCCCTGCCACATGAATTGACTATCTTAGAACATAGAACATAGAACAGTACAGCACAGAACAGGCCCTTCAGCCCACGATGTTGTGCCGACCATTGATCCTCATGTATGCACCCTCAAATTTTTGTGACCATATGCATGTCCAGCAGTCTCTTAAATGACCCCAATGACCTTGCTTGATGTTACTCCTTTCATTGTATCAATCATAGATAGGGCCTGGTTTGATTCATTTTTTCTATGTCTCTCAATTCCCTCCCCCACTAACCTTACCCCACACCATCATTCCTGGCCCTCACCCAATCCCTCATTCTATTTTGTCCATCCTTCTTAAAAAACACTATCCCCCAATTCACTTTTTACTGCAGTTTCAAAATCTGCTTCTAGCTTTTTTCTGTCCATTCACTCTTGTATTTTTGCAGTCTTTGGTATCTTGACTTCCACATTTCATATCATAGCCTCCATTGAAACCGTGATTCTCCTTCACACTGCTGTGACCAGCACATCCCTCATCGCCACTGACTAATGTTCAAGGGGGACAAAGGTAAGTTATCCTCCTCAACATGTCTCCGGCCTTTTATGTCACTCAGCTCCTTGAGTCTGCTCTGCCATTCAACTAGATTATGACTGATCATCAAACTCAGCATATTTTTCCCGCCCTATTCCATATCCCTTGGTATGCTTAATATCTGTCTTGAAATTACTCAATGATTGAGAAACCACAATCCTCTGGGATAGACAGTTCTGATTCACCATTCCCGTCAGTGAAGAAATTCTTCCTCATCTCAATCCTGAATGGTCTACTTCCTATTCTGAACCTGTGTCTCCTTGCTCAGCACTCCTCCTGTCAGAGGGAAAACCATTCTTGAATCTACCCTGTTAAATATATTATATCCTTCAATGAGATGACAGCTCAATCTTCTAATCTCTACAAGAAATAAATTCAATCTCCTCAATATTGCCTCAGGGATAATCCTGCCATCCCAAATACACTTCCAGTTACATAGTGTTATACAACTCAGTGTTGGATTTGCTTGATTACAGCTGATGTCAAGCACATTGAGTTACAGTTATAGAGTCATAGAGATATACAGTACGGAAACAGACCCTTGGGTCCAACTCGTCCATGCCAACCAGATATCCCAACCCAATCTAGTCCCACTGCCAGCACATGGTTCATATCCCTCCAAACCCTTCCTATTCATATACCCATCCAAATGCCTTTTAAATGTTGCAATTGTACGAGCCTCCACTACTTTCTCTGGCAGCTCATCCCTCACACGTACCACCCTCTGCGTGAAAAGGTTGCCTCTTAGGTCTCATTCATATCTTTCCCCTCTCACCCTAAACCTATGCCTTCTGGTTCTGGACTCCCCAACCCCAGGGAAAAGACTTTGTCTATTTATTCTATCCATGCCCCTCATGATTTTATAAACCTGTATAAGCTCACCCCTCAGCCTCCGACACTCCAGGGAAAACAGCCCCAGCCTATTCAACCTCTCCCTATAGCTCAAATCCTCCAACCCTGGCAACATCCTTGTCAATCTTTTCTGAACCCTTTCAAGTTTCACAATACCTTTCCGATAGGAAGGAGACCAGAATCGCACACAATATTCCAAAAGTGGCCTAACCAATGTCCTGTACAGCTGCAACATGACCTCCCAACTCCTGTACTCAATACTCTGACCAATAAAGGAAAGCATACCAAACTCCTTCTTCACTATCCTATTTACTGCGACTCTACTTTCAAGGAGCTATGAACCTGTATTCCAAGGTCTTTGTTCAGCAACACTCCCGAGGACCTTACCATTAAGTGTATAAGTCCTGCTAAGATTTGCTTTCCCAAAATGCAGCACCTCACATTTATCTAAATTAAACTCCATTTGTCACTTCTCAGCCCATTGACCCATCTGATCAAGATCCCATTGTAATCTAAGATGACCTTCTTCACTGTCCACTACACCTCTAATTTTGGTGTCATCAGCAAACTTACTAACTGTACCTCTTATACTCACATCCAAATCATTTATATAAACGATGAAAAGTAGTGGACCCAGCACCGATCCTTGTGGCACACCACTGGTCACAGGCCTCCAGTTTGAAAAACAACCCTTCACCACCACCCTCTGTCTTCTACCTTTTAGCCAGTTGTGTATCCAAATAGCCAGTCATTCCTGTATTCCATGAGTTCTAACCTTGCTCACCAGTCTCCCACGGGGAACTATATAAATACAAACTAAGTAGATCAGACATAAGTACAATCTTTGTATATTATCTAAATTGCGATGGTACATTTTTAGAGTAGTGTTGGTTTTATTAAATTGCTTTCTTTAGAGAGTTTTTGGGACAAATAGGCACCAGTAAATACTGATGTTGCATATAATGAATGCTACTATAGCAGTAAGTAAAACTTCCATCATGATGATTTCACTGCATTATCATTTGGATGCTTTGCCCATATTTAGGCATCCGTACAACAGCAATTGGCATTACTATTGGGAGAGAATCCCTGATAAAAGGATATTGAATTGACCTTTCCTGCCAAAGTGATACTAAAAGTCTGTTGGCTGAATTCTGTGTACCCACTTGTTATGTTTATTTTGAAGAGAGATAACCATAACAGATTATGTTTCATCCCAGCTCATGACTTAAGCTCAAAAAGTGAAGCTGTAACGGCAGAAATGAGTACATTTGTTTTTCAATACACCCTTGTCAACCATTTAAGGTATTGATGGAGTTTAGCAAAAACAAATGAGTGAGTCTACGCCATTCAAATATCAGCGCTGCATGACTTTGATATGGAGTTGAAAGGACCCACCTATAGTTAGTTGTTGTATGATGAGCTGAGGACAGTTTAGCTTTGGAGAAGTTAAACGTTTCATGTCAGAACAACACCAGGATTGGTTTGAACAAATATGACACTCCTTTCTGGACAGCTGTTCAAATAGAACCTTTTGATCTAGTGAGTGTACATTTGCAGGGCTCCCATTGAAGATTAATGGGATTGAGCTGGATGATGACAAATCATGCAAACACTTACAGTTTGCAGTACTCAACAGTCTATAGTGCATTTTCCAATGGAAAGAGGGTATTTTTAAGAACAATATCTTGATGTTTGCCGCCAGACATAATGTCCTTTTCAAAGCTTGTCCTGGAATAAGTGACAGGAACATCCGGTGAACTTCTGAGTGAAACAAGGGCAAGTATTTCACATCCTCATGATCAAGGAGGTCCCTATTTCCATGCCCTGCCACTCCGTCTACATGAAATTGTCATATTAATGAATGATTCCAATTAGTGACAAAAATTGTTTATTCACTTTATCTATTGTCAAGCAATTTTTTCAAATACAAATTGATTTCCTTAACTTTAATGATTTGATTTGCTGTCTACTGTTCACATTATTTGCATTGCAAATACACACTGGGCTGAAGTTTCCAAAGAGTGGCAACAACACAAAGATTGCAGCTATATCCCTGTTGTACAAAAAGTAAGAGCTCAGCATATTTGACAAACGTTAGGGCTGGAACAGTTGAAGGTGGGTTGGTGGCAGGTGTAGAGTGGATTTTTGGACTCAGAGCAGACAAAGGATGTTGGACCCTACAGATATTAGCCTAGCATTTGCTGAGTTACCTTAATTAAAATGAAATGAGAAGGCAAAGGTTCATATGAACTCAGATGATGAGTTAATGATGAGAAAGGTGACAGGTTTTGATGTGTACTGGTCTGAAGGAATATGGATGTATTTAACTAAGTGCTGTAACTCAACAGTAATGGAGCAGATGAAATGGAATATTGGGTTTGAAGTGGGTGGAGTGGGATGTTGGGTTTGGAGCAGGTGGAGTGGGACATTGGATTTGGAACGGGTGGAGTGGGACGTTGAGTTTGGTGCGGGTGGGATTGGATGTTGGGTTTGGAGTGGGTGGAATGGGACGTTGGGTTTGGAGCGGGTGGAATGGGATGTTGGGTTTGGTATGGGTGAATTGGAACGTTGGGTTTGGAGCAGATGGAGTGTGATGTTGGGTTTGGAGTGGGTGGAGTGAGATGTTGGGTGTGGAGCGGATGGAGTGTGATGTTGGGTTTGGAGTGGGTGGAGTGAGATGTTGGGTTTTGAGCGGAAGGAGTAGGATGTTTGGTTTGGAGTGGGTGGAGTGAGATGTTGGGTTTGGAGCAGATGGAGTGGATGTTGGCTTTGGAGTGGGTGGAGTGAGATGCTGGGTTTGGAACAGATGGAGTGACATATTGGGTTTGGAGCCGGTAGAGCAGGATCTTGGGTTTGGAGTGGTTGGAGTGAGATGTTGGGTTTGAAGTGGATGGAGTGCGACATTGGGTTTGGAGCTGGTAGAGTGGGATGTTAGGGTTGGGTTTGGAGTTGGTGGAGTGGACATTGTGTCTGGAGCAGGTGAAGTGGGACATTGGGTTTGGAGTGGGACATTGGGTTTGGAGTGGGTGCAATGGGATGTTGGGTTTGGAGCGGATAGAATGGGATGTTGGGTTTGGAGCAGATAAAGTGGGATGTTGGGCCTGGAGAGGGTGGAATGGAACATTGGGTTTAGAGCGGGTGGGGTGGGATGTTGGGTTTGGAGCGAGAGGAATGGGAAGTTAGATTTGCAGTGGGTGGAATGGGATGTTGGGTTTGGAGTGGGTGAATTGGGATGTTGGGTTTGGAGCCGGTAGAGTGGGATTTCGTGTTTGGCGCAGGTGGAGTGGGATGTTGGGTTTGGAGCAGGTGGAGTGGGTCCTTGTGATTGCAGTGGGTGAAGTGGGATGTTGGGTTTGGAGAGGATGGAGAGGGACATTGGGTTTCGTGCAGGTGGAATGGGACATTAGGTTTGGAGCGGGTGAAGTGGGACTTTGGGTTTGGAGTGGTGGAATGGGATGTTGGTTTTGGAGCAAATGGAGTGTGTCAAAGGGTTTGGAGTGGGTGGTGTGGGACGTTGGGTTTGGTGTGGGTGATGTGGGACGTTGGGTTTGGAGTGGGTGGAATGGGACATTGAGTTTGGAGCAGGTGGAGTAGCACATCAGATTTGGAGCAGTTGAGTGAGACGTTGGGTTTGGAGCAGGAGGAATGGGACGTTTGGTTTGGAGCTGGTGGAGTGGGAAATTGGGTTTGGTGAAGGTGACCTGGGACATTGGGTTTGAATCGGGTTGTTGGGTTTAGCGTGGGTGGAGTGGGTCTTTGTGATTGCAGCTGGTGGAATAGGATGTTGGGTTTTGTGCAGGTAGGATGTTGGATTTGGAGCAGTTAGAATGTTAGTTTGGAGCGGGTGGTGTGGGACATTGGGTTTGGAGCATGTGGAGTGGAATGTTGGCTTTGGAGCGGATGGAGTGGGATGTTGTGTTTGCAGCAGGTGGAATGGGGAATGGGTTTGGAGCAGATGGAGTGGGATGTTGGGTTTGGAGCAGATGGAGTGGGACACTGTGTTTGGAATGGGTGGAATGGGATGTTGGGTTTGAAGTGTGTGGTGTGGACCATTGGGTTTGGTGCAGGTGGAGTGTGAAGTTGGGTTTGGAGCGGGTGGAATTGGGCTTTGGGTTAGGAGCAGGATGTTGGGTTTGGAGTGGGTGAAGTGGGTCATTGTGTTTGGAATGGGTGATGTGGGATGTTGTGTTTGGAGCAGATAGAGTGGGATGTTGGCTTTGGAGTGGGTGGAATGGGACGTTGGGTTTGGAGTGGGTGGAGGGGACATTGGGTTTGGAGTGGGTAGAGTGGGACAGTGGGTATGGAGTGAGTGGAGTGAGACATTGGGTTTGGAGTGGGTGGAGTGGGACGTTGGGTTTGGAGTGGGTGGAGGGGACATTGGGTTTGGAGTGGGTGGAGTGAGACATTGGGTTTGGAGTGGGTGGAGTGGAATGTTGGCTTTGGAGTGGGTGGAGTGAGACATTGGGTTTGGAGTGAGTGGAGTGGTATGTTGGGTTTGGAGTGTGTGGAGTGAGACATTGGGTTTGGAGTGAGTGGAGTGGGACGTTGGGTTTGGAGTGGGTGGAGGGGACATTGGGTTTGGTGTGGGTGGAGTGGGACGTTGGGTTTGGAGTGAATGGAGTGAGATGTTGGGTTTGGAGTGGGTGGAGTGGGATGTTTCGTTTGGAGCGGATGGAGTGGGATGTTGGGTTTGCAATGGGTGGAGAGGACATTGGGTTTAGAGCAGGTGTAGTGGTATGTTGGGTTCGGAGTGGGTGGAGTGGGATGTTGGGTTTGGAGTAGGTGGAGTGAGACATTGGGTTTGGAGTGGGTGGAATGGGACGTTGGGTTTGGAGTGGGTGGAGGGGACATTGGGTTTGGAGTAGGTGGAGTGAGACAGTGGATTTGGAGTGAGTGGAGTGGGACGTTGGGTTTGGAGTAGGTGGAGTGGGACAGTGGATTTGGAGTGAGTGGAGTGGGATGTTGGGTTTGGTGTGAGTGGAGTGAGATGTTGGGTTTGGAGTGAGTGGAGTGGAATGTTTGGTTTGGAGCGGATGGAGTGGGATGTTGGGTTTGGAATGGGTGGAGGGGACATTGGGTTTAGAGCAGGTGTAGTGGTATGTTGGGTTTGGAGTGGGTGGAGTGGGATGTTGGATTTGGAGTGGGTGGAGTGAGACATTGGGTTTGGCGTGGGTGGAATGGGACGTTGGGTTTGGAGTGGGTGGAGTGGGACAGTGGGTATGGAGTGAGTGGAGTGGGAAGTTGGGTTTGGAGTGGGTGGACTGGTATGTTGGGTTTGGTGCGAGTTGAGTGGGACATGAGGTTTGGAGTGAGTGGAGTGGGACGTTGGGTTTGGAATAGGTGGAGTGGGACATTAGGTTTGGACTGGGTGGAGTGGTACGTTGAGTTTGGAGTGGGTGGGGTGGGACGTTGAGTTTGGACTGGGTGGAGTGAGATGTTGAGTTTGGAGTGGGTGGGGTGGGACATTGAGTTTGGAGTGGGTGGAGTGGGAATTTGAGTTTGGAGTGAGTCGAGTGGGACTTTGAGTTTGGAATGGGTGGAGCTGGATGTTGTGTTGGAGTGAGTGGAGTGGGATGTTGTGTTTGAAGTGGATGGAGTGGGCCATTAGGTTTGGTGTAGGCAGAGTGGGATGTTGGGTTTGGAGTGGGACATTGGGTTTGGAGCCAGTGGAATTGGACTTTGGTTTAGGATGTAAAGGTTGGTTTGGAGCTCAGTGGAGTGGGACATTGGGTTTGGAATGGGTGGGGTGGTTAGTTGGGTTTGGTGCAGATGGATGGGACATTGGGTTTGGAGCGGGATGTTGGGTTTGGAGAGGGACGCAGTGTTTGTGTTTTGATTGAGTAAAGTGAAGTCAGGTCCTTGGGAAGATCAAGGTATCAGGTTAGCGTCAATAGAGTGTAAGTGGTCTGGAGAAGGTGCAATCTGGACACGAGCGGTAAATTGGAGTCAGTTTGATAACTCCCTGGAGTTAATTTATATTTTCAATAGGCTTACTTTTCCTGAGTAGTTGTTTACTTAATTTCAAAGGAACCTTTTGAAAGGTCTGATTTCAGTTGAGAATTTCGGAGGATTGCAGGTGTAGTGGACTTGCCCAGTGGAATCTCCAATTTCCAGGCGATTCTGCAGGGTCCTGATGCACAACTCTCAATTACCTGGAGTAATGACTGCCTGACCGTTGGAAAATATGGGCCATAGTTTCTCTAACATCTTTGCTTGTGTGTCTGTTTATGTTTGTGGTTAGACATCACTGGTGTAAACATTCACAGAGTTTTCTGTATTGCAAAGGGGGTTGTCTATCTGCTGGGGTGTATAAGTCTTGCTCTTCCCACTTTCTGGGGCAACATAGTCACCATTAGAGCCATGTAACCGGGCCTAACCCACCATGTGCCCACAAGTCGTATTTTCCAATTGCAATGAACTACCAGTACTTCTGCGCCTCTCAAAAAAGCTTGTTGTGTTTGTACATGTCAACTGGACATTGCCAGAAGGGGCAATGGAGCAGAGGTAATTCTGATTCTGAGATGTGAAGTGTTGTGATGCTGGAGGTAGCCCCCCCACCCCTACCAAATTGTGGGTTTCATTGTTATTTTTCTTGATGTTAGAACTACAGAAGGGAAAGCTAAACATTGGAGGCGAGAGGACCCGTACTCATTGAACACAGTACAATGGCAAGAAGAGATCCTAAATATGACCTTAGGTTTCTTCACAGCAATTGATTAGTGATTGGTTTTTGAGGCTGTCTATGATGCCTGACCCAATATGAGGTTGGATACATTTCAGGTACTTTTAGTGTGAGTCATATCGCAATGAATTTGCTTCCTTTTGCCCTTGTTTTCTGCCCAAAATACAGGCGCAGTCTAGATCCACTTTCTCCTCCTCTCTATATTCATCTGGCTCTCATTCTCCCTCCTTTTGTATTGTACACGTCAATTTATACCTTTAAATCATCTCCGGCCTCTATGGTTCAAAAAGGCCACTCCCGTCTTTCTGTGTGTGTGGTCATTGTTTCTTTTATTTCCATTCCTTTGCCCTTCCTATTTTTTCTGTATTTTAATGTTATACATCTGTAATCCTGAAGAAGGATTCTATAGCAGAAACATTGACTTGTGTTCCCTGCGGATGTTGCCTGACCCTGTTGAGCCTTTGCAGTAGTTTTTGTTTTTGTTTCAGAAAATAGTTTGAGTTCACAGACTTTGTTTACAGTATTTGACTAAAATGTCAGTGTTTTTTCTGGTCTGATTAGAAAAACCTTTCCTCAGCTGTTGTGCTAAGAAAGGATTCTACAAGTTTCCCTCAGCGGCAGGCAGACATAGCTTTTCTTACTGACCATTTGGTCACGTAATGCACCCCATGGGATTAACATGTAGCCATTCCCATATCTATCCTTTAGAATAGAGTAGGAGGAAGAGGAAATGAGAGAGACATGTAGGATAAGATTACACCAAAGCAGAGGGCCAGAGTCTACAGACCATACTGTTCCTTCAGGAGGGCCATAAAAGGCATTGCGTATTCTGGTACAAACTGACCTCCAATTTTCCTTTTTGAGACAAATAAACACATCATATCACAAAGTTTTGTGACTGCACTAAATATTGATGCAAAAATCTCTTTCTGAACATTATCAATAAAGCTTTTCCAGCCTCTCAATTTAATCCTCCTTGTTCCAATTGGAGAAGCCATAATTGCAAGGTTCCTCTTTCTTCATGACTGCTGTGACTACTGCCTTTCGTATTCTTCCCTACTCTTATTAACACTGTCCTGGAGTTGGTCTCCTTGTGCATTTGCAAGTGGTGCATGGCAGTAATGTCATATCGTGAGCCTGTTGAGGCAGTGAGTTTGAGTGTTGAGAGCTATCAGCAGTGTGCTACACAGCGATGCAGCTGTTTGATAGGCTTGGTCTCCAATTCCTGATATCTACATAACCAGGTTTGTGAGGGGGCTGAATGGGAAACCTACAGGAGCTAAAAGACAGGCTACTGTCACAAAGGTACATTTTAATACGTGGTATAAGGTGCTCACAATCATCGGCCAAACCCTTCTCTCATACTGGTACTTCAATTATATTGGACTCTGTTGTGAACCCACCATGTATTTCTGCTTTTTGAAGATTTTCCTCCATGATGTTATGAAATTCATTTAACTTTTTTTTTCTATTTAGAAGAGGACCCTAACTTATTCCAAATATGTGCTGTGTGGGGATGTTGAATGAAGGAATAACACATTGGCAGAAATATTTCAAGGAAAGGAGTTTACCTTGGCTACTCTAATGAGGACAAAACAGACCTTCATGTTTCAATCTCCAAAACTTTATCTGACAGTCTGGGGATGAACTCTTTGTTCCTTCTCTGGTTATGTTCAGACTTTGCCAGGTTTCGCTGCTGGCTGAAGCCACAGTGCAGCTCCCCTTTGAGAGGTGTTTCGTATTTTTGTGTGACATCAATGAGGGTTGTTTTTCAAACTGGTGCACTGTGACTGCACAATGTGAATGGGTGTGATCAAGTGTTTAAGTCGAGCTTTGTAATAAACTGAATAGTGAAAATATGAGAATCAAGCTGTCTATACTTACTACTATTATTTATTGAAACTAGTTGAAAATTCTGGCATCCACCTGTGCTATTAAACATAGAAATCCAGTGCTGTTACCAACAATTTCCCGATTCTTCTTCAGCGTGCACTACTGCAGTCCTTGCAGATAGTATTCCTGGAAATCCCTCATATGGGCGAGCTGTGACTTTGCATGTCCTAATCACATTCTAAAATGGTGGAAAGTTACATCCTATTGAATGATAGATAATTTAGGCTTTAATGACATTTAAGTCATATCTACTATTGAACAATATCTCTGACCCTGAGAAAGGTATTATATTGTTATGGAATGTCATTTCCCTTTCTGGTTAAAATTCCTTGTTAAAATAATGAATAACATTTGTTTATTATACTTCAGCTATGACTTCAATCCCTTCAATTATTTTCAATTTTTATATTATTCTCTGAAAAAATGGCATGAAAGCTAATTATAGCTTTTAACTACTTGGTTTGCAGTCTTAGATGTTTCAATATATTCATCTGCTGTTCATGAGTGATGACATCACTGTTGTTGGATATTGGTGATTTTCTAGATCTGGTACCAGAATGAAATTAACATGGAGGAAGTCGACGTTCCATCAATTTTGCTTTACTTTTGTGGATAGAGATTGAGATAAGTGGAGGTCACTATCATTTTGGAGTTGATCACAAAGTCTAGACCATGGTCTTATTGATTAGAATTTAGAAACTTCATACTCCTGTCACAAGCAAGAGAAATAGATATTTCATTTGAATAAATTATATCATGCAGCCGTGGCTGAATTTACCTAAAGGGAAAAAGTATTTGAGATTATGCTGGACTTTATTGCATCTCTGAGACACAACTGAGTAAAAAGGGTTGCTCTGAATTGTGGTAACTGTTCTTGTGTAAGCAAATATCGTGATAACTTTTGACCCAGATAGCGTAGCAATAAGGACAATTTGTAATTAGTTTAAAATGTTTGAAAATTTGTATTTACTTTTAAAAAATATTTGAAAATGAAATGACTTCTAAAAACTTTGTGTCACTTCTAAAAGGATTAAATTGTAATAAGAAATGAATTGTCCATGTGGCTGGTGATTTCTGATCTGAAAGCTGTACCAAAAAGAATGCAGTTACAATACGGAAGCTTTGTGACGGGCAATGAGTAAAGTGAAGAGCCAATGAGAGAGAAGGTGGTCAGCCAGCCAACCAAGTAAAAGAAAGGTCCCTGGACCCAAATTATTAACTCTGCTTTCTCTCTGCAGATGTGCTGGACCTGCTGAATTTCTCCAGCTATTTCTGTTTTTGATTCAGATTTCCAGCATCGACAGTTCTTTATTTTATAACCAGGTTAATGAGCTGGCTGCTTGAGTGGGTGGTCAGTGGTCTTAGTAGATCCCACTTCTATAATTGTGGAAGTGAGAATTCAGAAGTTTCCTGGAAGAATTACATGATTGTATCAAAGTTTAAAAGGACAATACCTCATTTTCATGGACATTTCTGCTTGTAGAGGATTCCTTAAGCATTTTAAAGGAATGAAACTGGAATTCTATCTGTGAAATTTGAGCTTAGGAGACATTTGTGGTTGAAATTGATGCCATACAGGTCGTTCTGCTATAACGCAATCGACGAATTGCAGACATTGTTGCGATAACACAAACTTTTTACTGATGGGTGTATCAAGTTTCTATAAGCAATGTTCTACAGTGTGATTTTCTACAGAGGTTTCCCATAGTGCAATTTTCTATGGCATGCGATTGCAGAGGAACACAACTGTCACATTATAGCAGAATGACCTGTATTGGCAATGTAGACTGCTGAATAGCTAATGTAATATCTCTGTTATAGTCCCATTCCAGATTTAATTTGTGGCTTGTAGCAACTATAATTTGTCTGATAACTTATGTTAATTATTCTGTTCAATGTTAAAGTAAAAAGTTGTAACAAGTGGAATGTTGTCTGGGGGTATCAGTCATTTGATAAATCTGATTCCTACGATTTACGAATCCCCTTGGGAATTGTAACAATTTAGCAAATAATAAATAATTTTGCCTGCATGATAGGATTCTGGGTAATCCAAGATGGAGGATGGGAAAAATTTCTGGCTGTAACAACTGCTCCTTTTTTTGAGGTATTTTAGGTGCTGGAGATGATTTCCTCGAATTCCAGGAGTAGCAATTACTGTTTTATATGCTGTTGCATTGTTTTGGAACTTTGGGAAAAAATAAGTCACAACAGTTTTAAAAGGGAAAAGAACAGACAGAGGAAGCACATGGTGAGGACAGTGCAGGAGACAGAGAGAGAGAGAGAGAGGGAACCTGTACAGTTACTGCCTTTGCTGTTTTTGAATTCATGTATCACTGGACATCGAAGTGCGTCTGGGAAAATTAACAAACAGTGAATTTCACAACTAATCTTGGAGGAACCTGTTTGGGCGAAGTTCACAACACAGAATCAGATAATTTAATCGTTGTTTTAAGTTTGTCCAATAGAAAGGCTGCAGTAGTGAGAAGAGTGGGTTCTTTCTTGATTATACGTTTTTGGAGATAAGTCACTTGATTAAACTTAAAACATAAGCCATAATTAATTTAACCTGGGGCAGTGTTTTGTAGAGGAATAAGACAGTGTTATTTTCTGGATCTGTAGATTGTAAAGGAGCAAAAATGGCCTTTGAAGTGATATGTACTTCTTGTCAGATATAGGAGTTTAAAGAGAGTTTAAGGGTTACTACAGATTATATCTGCCATAAAAGCTGTTGGATGCGAATCTTATCACATCGAATGGATCGGTTGGAGAGACAGTTAGAAGTGATGAAGAATTTGCAACAGCAACAGTATGTGATGGATAGCAGTTATAGGAAGGGGGGAGAGTCTCAGATACAGTCACATAGATGGGTTAACTCCAGGAAGGGTAAGAGAGGTAGGCACCTAGGGCAAGAGTCTTTTGTGGATATATCCATTTCAAACAGGTATGCTGTTTTGGAAAATGTAGGGGATGATGGATTCTCAGGGGAACATACCACGAACAGCCAAGTTTCTGGTATTGAGACTGACTCTAATGCAACGAGGGGTACGAAAAAGCAGAATGGCGTGTTGTTTCCTTGGTGCCAGGATCAAGGATGTCTCCGAGAGGGTGCAGAATGTTCTCACGGGGGAGAGGGGCCAGCAAGAGGTCATTGCTGAAAAATGTGTTGCTAGAAAAGCGCAGCAGGTCAGGCAGCATCACAGGAGCCGGAGAGTTGACGTTTCAGGCATAAGCCCTTCTTTAGGAATGAGGAGAGTGTGCCAAGCAGGCTAAGATAAAAGGTAGGGAGGAGGGACTTGGGGGAGGGGTGTTGGGAATGCAATGGGTGGAAGGAGGTTAAGGTGAGGGTGATAGGCCAGAGAGGGGTTGGTGGCAGAAATGTCGGGAAGAAGATTGCAGGTCAAGAAGGCAGTGCTGAGGCCCCTCCCCTCCTCCCCACCTTTTCTCAGTCCCAACCCTCGGACTCAGCACCGCCTTCTTGACCTGCAATCTTCTTCCCGACCTCTCCACCCCCAACTCCTCTCCGGCCTATCACCCTCACCTTACCCTCCTTCCACCTATCGCATTCCCAGCGCCCCTCCCCCAAGTCCCTCCTCCCTACCTTTTATCTTAGTCTGCTTGGCACACCCTCTTCATTCCTGAAGAAAGGCTAATGCCCGAAACGTTGATTCTTCTGCTCCTTTGATGCTGCCTAACCTGCTGCACTTTTCCAGCAACACATTTTTCAGCTCTGATCTCCAGCATCTGCAGTCCTCACTTTCTCCCAGCAAGAGGTCATTGTCCACATTGGAACCAATAATATAGGAAGGGAAAAGGTTGAGATTCTGAAGGGAGATTACAGAGAGTTAGGCAGAAATTTAAAAAGGAGGTCCTCAAGGGTAGTAATATCTGGATTACTCCCAGTGCTACAACCTAGTGAGGGCAGCAATAGGAGGATAGAGCAGATGAATGTGTGGCTGAGGAGCTGGTGTATGGGAGAAGGATTCACATTTTTGGATCATTGGAATCTCTTTTGAGGTAGAAGTGACCTGTACAAGAAGGATGGATTGCACCTAAATTGGAAGGGGACTAATATACTGGCAGAGATGTTTGCTAGAACTACTCGGGAGGATTTAAACTAGTAAGGTGGAGGGGTGGGACCCAGGGAGATAGTGAGGAAAGAGATCAATCTGAGATGGGTATAGTTGAGAACAGAAGTGTGTCAAACAGTCAGGGCAGGCAGGGACAAGGTAGGACTAATAAATTAAACTGCATTTATTTCAATGCAAGGGGCCTAAGAGGGAAGGCAGATTAACTCAGGGCATGGTTAGGAACATGGGACTGGGATATCATTGCAATAACAGAGACATGGCTCAGGGATGGGCAAGACTGGCAGCTTAATGTTCCAGGATACAAATGCTACAGGAAGGATAAAAAGGGAGGCAAGAGAGGAGAGGGAGTGGCATTTTTGCTTAGGGATAACATTACATCTGTGCTGAGGGAGGATAACCCCAGAAATATATCCAGGGAAGTTATTTGGGTGGAACTGAGAAATAAGAAAGGGATGATCACTTTATTGTGTTGTATTATAGACTCCCTAATAGTCAGAGGGAAATTGAGAAACAGACTTGTAAGGAAATCTCAGCTATCTGTAAGAATAATAGGGTGATTATTTTAGGGGAGTTTAACTTTCCAAACATAGACTGGGACTGCCATAGTGTTGAAGGTTTAGATGGAGAGGAATTTGTTAAGTGCGTACAAGACAATTTTCTGATTCAGTATGTGGATGTACCTACTAGAGAAGGTGCAAAACTTGACCTACTCTTGGGAAGTAAGGCAGGGCAGGTGACTGAGGTGTCAGTGGGGGAGCACTTTGGGGCCAGCAATCATAATTCTATTAGATTTAAAATAGAGATGGAAAAGGATAGACCAGATCTAAAAGTTGAAGTTCTAAATTGGCGAAAGGTCAATTTTGACGGTATTAAGTAAGAACTTTCGAAAGCTGATTGAGGGCAGATGTTCGCAGGTAAAGGGACGGCTGGAAAATGGGAAGCCTTCAGAAATGAGATAACGAGAATCCAGAGAAAGTATATTCCTATCAGGGTGAAAGGAAAGGCTGGCAGGTATAGGGAATGCTGGATGACTAAAGAAATTGAGGGTTTGGTTAAGAAAAAGAAGGAAGCATATGTCAGGAATAGACAGGATAGATCGAATGAATCCTGAGAAGAGTATAAAGGAAGTAGGAGTATACTTAAGAGGGAAATCAGGAGGGCAAAAAGGGGACATGAGATAGCTTTGGCAAATAGAATTAAGGAGAATCCAAAGGGTTTTTACAAATAGATTAAGGTCAAAAGGGTAACTAGGGAGAGAATAGGGCCCTTCAAAGATCAGCAAAGTGGCCTTTGTGTGGAGCCATAGAAAATGGGGGAGATACTAAATGAATATTTTGCATCAGTATTTACTGTAGAAAAGGATATGGAAGATATAGACTGCAGGGAAATAGATGCTGACATCTTGCAAAATGTTCAGATTACAGAGGAGAAAGTGCTGGATGTCTAGCCATTTGGATGCAGAATTGGCTCAAAGGTAGAAGACAGAGGGTGGTGGTGGAGGGTTGTTTTTCGGACTGGAGGCCTGTGACCAATGGAGTTCCACAAGGATCGGTGCTGGGTCCTCTACTTTTTGTCATTTACATAAATGATTTGGATGTGAGCATAAGAGGTACAGTTAGTAAGTTTGCAGATGACACTGAAATTGGAGGTATAGTGGACAGCGAAGAGCGTTACCTCAGATTACAATGGGATCTTGATCAGATGGGCCAATGGGCTGAGAAGTGGCAGATGGAGTTTAATTCAGATAAATGTGAGGTGCTGCATTTTGGGAAAGCAAATCTTAGCAGGACTTATACACTTAATGGTAATGTCCTAGGGAGTGTTGCTGAACAAAGAGACCTTGGAGTGCAGGTTCACAGCTCCTTGAAAGTGGAGACTCAGGTAGATAGGATAGTGAAGAAGGCGTTTGGTATGCTTTCCTTTATTGGTCAGAGTGTTGAGTACAGGAGTTGGGAGGTCAATATTGCGGCTGTAGAGGACATTGATTAGGCCAATGTTGGAATTTTGCGTGCAATTCTGATCTCCTTCCTCGAAAAGATGTTGTGAAACTTGATTGGGATCCGAAAAGATTTACGGGTGATCTAAGATGACGACGATCTGAGGAGATCACACTGCAGAGCTTCGCATCGCAGCAGGAGCAGGACAGTCCTTTAACCCACCCAACCCAGGTCATCAGGATTTCTTGGGGTGTTGGAAAGATTGTGGAACCCCAAGAAACATTTAAAAATTGACTTACCTGTATTTTCAGCTGTCCAGAAATGCCTAAAAAGGGAGGAGGAGCATCTGAGGCCTGGCCTGCAGCTCAGCCTGCAGCAGCCTCAGAGCAGATTACTCTCCAGGAGCTGCTGAACCAGCTCTCAAAATCTCGCGAGATGTTGGGGAAACAGATTGAAGATAAGGTGGCTTCAGTCTCTCTCATGCTGCAGAAGCATGAGCAGCAGCTGGGAGACCTGGAGTAGAGGACGAATGAGGTGGAGCACAGGGTCACAGTGGTGGAAGCTGATGTCAGTTCATTCAAGGAAGAGATCAAACCCTGAAGACGCAGGTTTGTAATTTGCGTGACAAGTGGATGATCTTGAAAACAGGGGCAGGAGAAAAAACATTCAGATCATCGGTCTGCCTGAGGGTAAGGAAGGTGAGCGGCCTGCAGAATTTGTTAAAAATTGGCTTCCGAAATTCCTTGACTTGGAGACTGGCATGAGAGGATTGAAGATGGAGAGGACTCACCAGGTCACAGCACAGTGGTCGGGTCTGGGTCAACGCCCTCGTCCTTTCCTGGTGCGGTTCTATCATTACCGGGATAAGGAGAGAGTCATGGAGGCTTCCAGACTCCAGAGGAAGGATCCAAAGGCCCGAATTTACGAGGGGTCTAAGATCATGTTTTTTCAGGACTTTTCAGCGGCGGTGATCCAGAAAGGAAAATCGTATGATGGTGTCAAGAGAAGATTGAAGGAGCTTGGGATTCAGTACTCCCTGAGATATCCGGCAGTGCTTCGGATCACCTTAGATGGATCCATGCATCTCTTTGACACATCGGAGAAGGTAAGAGACTTTGTGGACAAACTAACCTAATTTAAACAATTGTAGTATGTATAATTATCGTTGCTTGGGTATGTGTTTATCATTCTGTAAAAGAAATGGAGGAAATCTGGTTGGAGCTTTGTTTTTCCCCCTTTTTTTAACCTCTATTGATAATAATTTGGTTCAAACTATGTCTGGCAGGGTTAAGACGTACATTTTAAATTTCTAATTTAGGACATACCAAAGGATTTGTGGGGTATTTATTCCCCCTTTTGTTTTATAAAAGAATGTTTTTTTGTTCATATTGATATTCTATGGGTGTTTATCTTTTTTAGCTTGTGTTTGCGAAGCGGCTCTAGCTGGGAGAAGTGAAGGTGGTTGAGATGGTCAGATGCCTATTTATGGGCAGTTCGGGGCGGGCAGTTGCCCCCTCCAGGAAGGGGGTGAGTTTCCCTACTCAGCGCTATTGGCGCTTTATATGTTGGTCTGTTTTCTGTTTTTTGTTGTTTTTTTATTTTTAATAATTTTGTATGTTTGTTAAATGTAGTGGTTTTATTTTATGTAGTTTTTATATTTGATGGATCATGCGACACTAAGGCTCAGCAATTTGTGGTTCAGGTTCCTCCTCTCTGGAATTTAAACGTAATTGCAGAAGATTATGGCTAATGATTTGATTAAATGGTGTACCTGGAATATCAAGGAAGGTCACTCACCGATTAAGAGGAAGAAGTACTCTTGAGTCTTAGAAAGGAGAGGGTGGATATTGCTTTGTTACAGGAGACACATTTGGATGACAAGGAGCATCTGAAATTACAGCAGAATGGCTTTGACCGAGTTTACTATTCATCATTTAATAACAGAAGTAGGGGAGTGGCTATATTGGTTAGGAAAAATCTCTCATTTAAATTGTTGGAATGTGTTAAAGACACATACGGGAGGTTTGTAATTCTTAAAGCCTTGATAAATGGGGAAGAATATGGCATTTTAAATGTTTATTGTCCCCCAGCTCATCCTCTTAAATTCTTGGTAGATGCTTTTCCTAAACTGATAAGTCTCAAGTCTCGGCACATCATTATAGGAGGAGATTTTAACTGCTTCATGGACCTCACAGTGAACAGGTTGCCTAAAGGTCCCTCGATACCCTCTGCACAAACTAAACAGTTATTGGGTTTGTGTGGGGAATTGGGATTGGTGGACGTCTGGAGGTGTCTCCACCCTACAGGTAGGGATTTCACGTTTTTCTCCAATCCGCACAGATGTCACACGAGGATTGATTTTTTTTTCTGACCCCTGCGGTAACCCTGGATCTGGTGGAATCCTGTACGATTGGTAATATTGCCATCTCTGATCATGCTCCAGTGTACCTCATGGTTAAAATTAAGGATGCTACAGTGGATTCAAGGTACTGGCGAACGGACCACTTTATTCTCATGGACAGCAAGTTTGTGGAGTATTTTTCTAGGGAATTTCAGGCATTCCTAGACATCAACATAGGCTCGGTTGATAGCTCATCTGTTCTCTGGGAAACTGCCAAAGCTTATGCCAGAGGGTTAGTTATTTCATATTCCACAAGTAGGAAGCGGCAGAAGGGTGAGCAGCAAAGTCTCCTTGAAGCACGGTTAAAGGCAGCTGAGAAGGCCTATTTTGACAGACCCTCATTGGTCAAACTACAGAGGATTACGGCACTGCGGTCTGCACTAAATTCCGTGCTCACACAGACGGCAAAGAAGGAGCTGGCTTTTGCAAAGCAAAGGTTATATGAGCATGGTGACAAGCCAGGCAAATACTTAACATACCTTGCCAGGAAGAGAAGTGCCCACAAACCATTACAGCGATTAGGGAAGTGTCTGGGAACCTAACATGTGATTCTATAAAGCTTAATGTGGCATTCCAGAGATTCTACTCTAAATTATATCAGTCTGAGGATTGTGAGGAGGGGCAGGCCAAAATGGAATCCTTTTTTAGAGATCTGAAGCTCCCGGGTGTGACTCCCAAACAACAGTCCTTTCTCATTGCCCCATTATCAGAGCAAGAAGTGCAGGAAGCTGTGAGGCAGCTTCAGAATAGATAGGTGCCCTGTCCTGATGGACTTCCCAGTGAATTCTCTAAGGAATTTATAAGTGTACTGTCAGGCCAGATGCTGAATATGTTTAATGATTCATACAGTCATGTTTGTCTCCCACCATCTCTGAGAGAGGCCAATATTTCACTTATCCTTAAAAAAGGGAAGGATCTGGAAGAATGTGTTTCACACAGGCCCATCTCGCTCTTAAATGTGGACTTTAAGATCCCTTGTAAGACTCTTGCGTTAAGGCTGGAGACTGTGTTACCTTCTATTATTAAAGAGGGTCAGACGGGCTTCATAAAGGGTCGCAGATCCTCCAATAGGAGGCTGCTTAACGTAATTCAAGCATGCCGACAGCAGTCAATACAGGGATTGGTGATTTCTTTAGATGCAGAGAAGGCATTTGACCGAATTGAGTGGCCGTACCTTTTCTATACTGTAGACCGGTTTGGTCTGGGCGAAGTGTTCATAAGATGGGCAAAGGTTCTCTACAGTGTACCTCTTGCTGCGGTCATTACCAACAGGGTACGATCAAGCAATTTTAATATTTCTAGGGGCAGCCAGCAGGGTTGTCCCCTTTCACCATTACTTTTTACGTTGGTGATTGAACCGTTGGCAGAGGCCATTCATGGGGATCTCAATATATCAGCTCCAGAAGTGGGGTCAAAATTACATAAGATCTCGCTGTATGCAGATGATATTCTAATTTTCTTGACAAATCCAGCAGTCTCAGTGCCTTGCCTGATACAATGCATTCACATGTTTGGCGCTTTTTCAGGGTAGAAGATTAATTTTGCTAAATCAGAGGCTATGCCTATGTGTGGTCTTACAAACAATTTGGCTCTTGAGAGTGACTATAGATTCCCATTTAGGTGGTCACAGGGGGGTTTTGTGTATTTGGGCATATTCATTACTCCAGTTCTGGATTGGCTGTTCAAAGCCAATTTTACTCAATTGTTTGAAAAAATTAAACAAAATCTCCAAAGATGGGAGGCACTTCCAGTCTCATGGTTGGGTCGGATAACGCTTATTAAGATGAATATTCTCCCTCGTTTGCTATACCTTATACAGATGCTCCCCCTGATTTTCAATAAACAAACACTCAGGAGACTAAACAGTTGGTTCAGCTCCTTTATCTGGCACTGTAAATGGCCCCTCATTAAATTAGCCAAACTGGAGTTGTCTCAGGGAGGAGTAGACCTTCTGGACATTAAAAATTACCAATTAAGCTCGCTTTTGGCCTACATAAGTGATTGGGTTTGTGGGGACCCTCTTTCAATATGGCTAGATATCAAAGTCTCCCAGGCAAGGTGCCCCCTTACCAGTTTGCTGTTTTTGGACAAGGTGTGGACAGTTAAGGAATATTGCCATAACCCAATAGTCATCAATACTGTTAAAGCATGGAGGGCAATTTGGCAGAGGGAAGGTAATATTGGCAAAACATCTTTGTTTACACCTTTTAGTGGGTATGCTGAGTTTTCAACCAGGTATGATAGATTCAGGATTTAAACGTTGGGCAGCTAGGGGTATATCTTGTATGGGTGATTTATTTGAGGGAGATGTAATGATGTCCTTCGATCAGTTAGTATGGAAGTACGAGCTACCTAATAGAGACCTCTTTCGTTTTTTTCAAGTTAGGGATTTTATTCAAAAAAAGACCTCACTTTTGACTGATCCCTACAAATCTGACATAGAGGGGTACTAATGGCTAAGAGTACACTCTCTGTCAGTACTTTATATCACCAATTGGGGGGTGCCACCTCAGATGAGTCTGATCGACTCTGCAAGATGTTGGAAAGAGAACTGGGTGTTGATGTTTCTTCAGAGGCATGGGAGGATATTTGGGAGAATGCAAGGAAGTTATCAATTTGCAATAGGACCCATGTTTTACAGTTGAAGATTTTCCACAGGGTCCACTTAGCCTCAGACCGTTTGTCAAAATTTAAACTAGGGGTATCTTCAGCATGCTCCAAGTGCAAGGTCTGTATGGGTACTTTTGCCCATTGTCTTTGGTCTTGTGACAGGCTTCAAACATATTGGAGCGTTGTGGTGGGTACAATGGAGAGGATTTTAGGTGTAGGGGTGGAGAAAGACCCTATTTTGATCCTTTTGGGCCTACCCATTGTATTTCCTGCAGACTCGCATAAAGCAAAACGTTTCAATATTCTTACATTCTGTGCAAGGAAGAGTATCTTGCGAGGTTGAATATCTGAAAACCCCCCCAGGCCTGTTGGGTTGGCGGAAGATTGTTATGGAGCATATTCCCCTGGATTTTCTCACAAATATGGTACACCACAAACTGAGAATTTTTACAAGACATGGCAACCCTTTTTGAAATACCTGGACACAGATTTATCTGCCACACTAACAAGGGCTTTTATATAGTCGTAACGATTATGTTTCATGAGTCCAGTATCTGGGGAGGAGGAGCTGTGAATGTATGAGTGTTTTGTTTGGCTGGGCTGAGTTATTACTATTTATTTGTTTGTCGTTAGGTATTTATTTAGTTAGTTAAATAGCTAGTTTAGGTATTTTTTTAATTTTATACTTCTCTATATATGTTTATACATTCGTATAGGAGGATGGGTTGGGGAATTTTTTTTATTATTTGGGTTTAGCCTTGAACTATTTTTGTACTGTTTTGAATTACATTGTTTTGTATTTGTTGTAATATTTAAAAATCTATTTTTTCTTAATAAAAATATATTATATAAAAAAAAAGATTTACAAAGATGTTGCCAGGGTTGGAGGATTTGAGCTATGGGAAGAGGCTGAACAGGCTGGGGCTGTTTTCCCTGGAGCATCAGAGGCTGAGGGGTGACTTTATAGAGGTTTACAAAATTATGAGGGGCATGGATAGAGTAAATAGGCAAAGTCTTTTCCTTGAGGTCGGTGAGTCCAGAACTAGTGGGCATAGGTTTAGGGTGAGAGGGGAAAGATATAAAAGAGATCTAAGGGGTAACGTTTTCACGCAGAGGGTGGTATGTGTATGGAATGAGCTGCCAGAGGAAGTGGTGGAGGCTGGTACAATTGCAACATTTAAGAGGCGTTTGGATGGGTATATGAATAGGAAGGGTTTGGTGGGATATAGGCCGGGTGCTGGCAGGTGGGACAAGATTGGGTTGGGATATCTGGTCGGCATGGACAGGTTGGACTGAAGGGTCTGTTTCCATGCTGTACATCTCTATGACTCTATGACTATTTCAAACATAGAAATAAGAATAGAAACAACTAGTTAATGTGGTACTGTTATTTGAAGATGAAGGGCTTATGCCCGAACCGTCGAATTTCCTATTCCTTGGATGCTGCCTGACCTGCTGTGCTTTAACCAGCAACACATTTTCAACTGTGATCTCCACCATCTGCAGACCTCATTTTTTACCCTGTTATTTGAAGGCTCAGGAAGGCATAAGTTTTAAGTTTATTTTAGAAAGCTGACAGAAGGTCAAACCTTTTTTCTCTACTAATCAACAGAAGACCCGGACTACTTTTTACTTTTGTAATTGACTTTTTTTTATTTTCAAATCTACACACTATAAGAAATAGTGAATGATTATTGGTGGTTGCTGATCTTCGTCGTATTGTTAGATATTCTGACATAAATTCTCAATGCTTCCTTTATAAGGTGAGATTGAGTTGCAAAAGGCTGGATCATTTGTTATTTTGTCAATTTCATTCAGTTTCATGGAGGATTTCTCGCCATGCGGCCCAGCACATTTAGTCACACCATCCTCCCAAACTGGCCTCATGAACAGCCTACCATTGTCGTATGGTGCTAGCTGGATTCTACCATTCGCCACACCCTGAAAAGCTCACTACTGTCAGAATATCCTGGAATAGACCAGCATCCCAGACAACCTTGCCATTTTAGAAGGCTGATGTGCAGTAGTCCGGATATCTCTTCCATGGTTCTTGACATTTACCCCAACATTGCTGAGAATGGAGCTTTATGGATAGGCACCTAGAGGTCCAGCAGAACAGGGCTGTCTTTTCCACCAAGTCCACAGGAGGATGTCACACCAGCAGATGCTGCCAGCCTGGCCTGAGTTTGCCACTATGTGGGATGCCTAGCAGGGAAGCAAGGGAAAATACCACTATCTTCTCTCTGATATTGCACACTCACAGAGTCAGAGTCATAGAGATGTACAGCATGGAAACAGATCCTTCTGTCCAACTCACCCTTGCCGACCAGATATCCTGAATTAATCTAGCACCAGTTGCCAGCATTTGGCCCATATCCCTCTAAACCCATCCTATTCACATACCCAATCAAATGCCTTTTAACGTTGTAATTGTACCCATCTCCACCACTTCCTTTGGCAGCTCATTCCATACATGCACCACCCTCTGTGTGAAAAGTTGCCACTTCAGTGCCTTTTAAATTTTTCCCCTCTCACTCTAAACCTTTTGTTCTGCACTCCCCATCCCAGGGAAAGGACCTTGTCTACCTACCCTATCCATGCCCCTCATGATTTTATAAACCTCTATAAGGCCACCCCTCAGCCTTTGATGCCCCAGCCTCGAGAAACAACCTCTCTTCATCTAATTGAGGGCGATTTGCCAGTGTCTTTAGCACCTCTTCTCAATGTGCTGAATGAGATCTGGAAATGACCATCTCTAAATCTGACAGTTGTAATGGCACAGAAAGATACCATTTGGCCCATCAGTTTTCTTCATGAGCATTGTACCTCAGTGACACTCCTTTGCCTTTTCAAATAAATGTACACATTATTTCTATTGAAATAATCATTTAGTGCCATTGACAATTCCTTGATTGAACCTGCCTCCACCACAATTCAGGCAGTTAGTCCAGATCCTAATTACTCGCTGTGTGAAAATGCTTTTTTTCTTTTATCACATTTGTATCTTTTATAAACTAATTTAAGTTTGTGCCCCTTCATTCTTGATCCTTTTCTGAGTGGGAACAGTTGCTTCCTATTCACGCTATGGATGTGTAGATTCCCTCCTGAGTCAGGATTGGGGCACATGGAGTGAGTTAATCCATCTCCAGGATTCACTTTGAACAAAGAGACATCCTTCTCCAGCCACGTGGAGGGGAAGTTAATGAGTGAACCATTGCAAGTGGCATGTATTATTATATAACCCAGGATTCTAAAGGCAGGTGAACTTTCAGAGTTGTAATTTACATGATGAAAAGTTAAATTAAAATGAAATTAAACATAACGCTCTACCACTGAGTATAGTATTTATTTTGTTTAATTAAAGTATAATGGATTTTCTGTTCTTTTGTGTAGAAGACTTGTTAATTACTTACTCTAAGAGAAGTTGTGACTAACTAGTCAGCTGATTTTGGGTGAGCCAGTGAGCTAAGTTCTTTATTTATGATAAACCCTGTCTCATGCACTTTGAAGTTAAGTGGAAAATAAGTGATATTGAGAAGGAATTCAGATTACATCATAAATGTTTAGAGACTAGCTTTATAAAGCTTGCGACTGTTATCCAAACATGAAGATTAATTACTACCTTGAGTACCCTCCAGCGCAGCAGTTGTTTTTATAAAATGTATATATTGTAGTTTATAATGCGATTGCGTTCAGTATTTTGGCTTATGGCTCTCTGTATACATATTAGCTGTTGTTTCCTTCAAGTCATTATATATGAAGACATGCATATTACTTGACTAACACTTTGCGGCAGCATGTGTTGTTTACAGCAATATAGTTGGTGGATAGTGATATAACCAGAATGTATTATTCAATAACTTCTGTTACTTTGTCAGGCTTGCACCTCACTCCATTAACAGAATTATTCATATTTTGTTCAAGAACTAATATGGTTTACTCACATGTCAACATGGTTCATAGTTGACCCATTATAAGGTTATTATCTCAAACAAATAAATCTAGCCTACTCTAGTATTAATTAACATAGAAATCACCATATTTCACTGAGATGTTGTTTCCAAAGCAGCAAAACGAGAAAGAAAAGTTAGAGATAAGAAAAGGCAATTCACGTATTGGAATTTATCTTTCAACTATTCAATTTTAACATCAAATTTTTCTTAAAAATCTTTAAAGTTACACACTAATTCATACAAAGATCTGCAGATGCTAGAAATCTGAAACAAAAATTGAGAATCCCTAAACATATGTTTGCTCATTTTGCGTTTTGTTTTTTCCTTTGTTCATCTAATCTTTCTTTCCCTCCCTTTATTTCACTTTCTGTACCCGATTTCACGTTTCACCCATGCTAACCATCCTCTGTCTTAGACCTTCCTCACTTTATTTTTCAATTTTTCACTTCAATAATTCTAATGTTTAAAGACATCGATTGTCTCGCTGCTCATTGTGATCACAGCTTTTACTTGCAGTTGCTTTGTGGGCAGAATACCTTACCTGAAATACAACTGTTAGTTAACAGTTGTCCCATTCCTGCAATATCTGATTTAAGTCTCCACCTCTTTTCCAGGTGGGTATTGCTGATTAGTAGCTGTGGATATTGTTTTATCATCCATTTATTTTTAGGGTGTGCTCTTTTGAGGGCTGTTAAACAAGTACTTGGACAATGGCTTAGGTATTGAGAATGAGCAAATTATTTTATCATGAAGGGCCTGCTTCTATGAACCTCTTTTCAGCAGGAATCACTGGGCTGTGATCAAAAACAGGAAACTGGGCTCTTTATTTCTTTACAAGCAATAGTAGTGCTGCCCTGTCAGAGGAGATTGCATTGGAATCCTTTAGTTACCTCCTATACCAGCTGAAGTTCCATGAAGGTTCTATCTTCTCAACCTCAGCCCTTGGTGAACCCTGAGGTTAAACTCACCACCAGTCTTCTCTCTCTAGTGAGAGAGCTGCCCTAAGGCCCATTGGGATTGTAGGACTTCACATTTACTTTTACTTTGAATGGATCATTGAGAGAGTGTAATTATCTTAAAATATTCAGTTTGAAGTTTTATATATGTATAATGCATAATTGACTCTGGATTGTTGCAATATAAAATTCAAAATCAACTGGTACTTACTAATAATAAGACTGGTACAGAAATAAAATATCTTTAAGTCACAGATTAAAGTTGTGATATAGAGCAATATTAGCAGTAGACTGCCTTTTCCAGCTATCCGTATTTCTGTAAGAAAAGTTAGGCAAGCTTACGTCGAATTTGTAATGGCTTCCAGGTAAAGTGGATGGCATGTAAAAGGAATTCCATGCTACAAGACTCCACATGTACTGGTGTCATGTCAGGCTCTCATTGATTTCCGTTTTATATAGCTTTACAGAAAAAAAAGGCAATCACTATAACTGTTAGTCATTTTGGAATTGCTAAACAGCAACACCTAATTATGACAAACAGTGTTACTGGACTTTGACATGCATCCTGCTCTTTAACATCTGCCTCACTTATTTCCAGACAGAAAGCAAACATCACAGGATCCTGCATCATTTCCACATGACAGAACACTATTTGCTGGCAGGTGTGTAACCATTTAGCATATTAATTACACTCTAAGCCTAGACAATTTTGCTTTACAACAGCACCATATGGTTAATATGGACACAAGCCTGAACCATGTCACTTCAAGGCACAGGTTATTTTCCATAAATAATCCACCCCTAATGATGAGCTGCATTCAATTATCATCTTTACAATAAAGTAAATGGAAAGGTTTTTTTATATTTGCAAAGAATTGCACATACACCATTCTCACCTTGTTGCTGTGCAGGGTCAGACAGCAGCTATCATGGTTAAAGATGTCATTGTTCAAAGGGGGCTCTCAGGCTTTTGCAATGCAACCCTGGGGAGGGGGGCAGCAACATGGAGCACTGGAGTGGTTAGACCTTCACAGCAAGACACCGTTTGCCTTATGAAATTTACTATTTAGCCAGAATCCCTTCTCTTGTCAATCAGAGATTTGCAGTAAGACCGGTGCTGTGGATCACAATGTTGAAATCAAAATGTTGACAGAAAGGTAACCTGATAAAGCTATGTTTAATTTTTTTTATAGCTGCTGGCTTCCTTGGTGCAAAATGCTAACTACAGGCCAAGTTCATGCAAGTCCGATTACAAAAACACCCTGCCGTGTGCCAGCTTTCTGCAGTACAGTCAAGAGGAGACAAAGGGAGGGGAGAGGGGCTCATCTACAAGGGAACCTTAGGTATACCTCTCTTGATAGCCCATGAATTCAAAACTTTTGATGTGAGACATATCGTAGTTAACCAGTTTATTCTGTCATTTACTGTAAACAGGTTCAATGTGGTCTCTCTGAAATAGATATAACCTAATTCTCATTCTATTCAACAACTAAACTCACTAGTAGGTTGATAAGAGTGAAGTAAAATTAAAGTGAATGGGATTGAGGGTAGTGTATTGACATCACCAGAAAATTTGTTGGCAGACTGGAAACAAAGAGAAGCAATGAACAGGTCATTTTTCGAGTGACAGCCAGTGACCAGTGAGGTACCACAGGGATCAGTGCTTGGACTCTGGCTATTCACTATACAGTATATGTTAATGACTTAGATGAGGGAACTAAGAGTAATATCTTCAAATTTGCAGTAAGCACAAAACTGGGTGAACTATGAGGAGATGCCTCAGTATGGATTGGCCAAGTTGAGTGAGTGGGCCAGTGCATGGCAGATGAAGTATAATGGGGATAAATGTAAGATTGTCCACTTTGGTAGCAAAAACGGGAAGGCAGATTATTATCTGTATGGTGATAGATTGGGAATGCGAGAGGCGCAATGAAATCGAGGTGTCTTTATCCACCAGTTCCTGAACTTAAGTATGCAGGTGTAGCAGGCAGTGAAGAAAGCAGATAATTTGTTGACCTTGTTATGATGCGGGGTAAACCCTCCTGCTTAATTTAATCCAGCATCTCAGAAAAGATTTATCCTGTGCAGTAATCTGTGAAAATTCGAGAGGCCAAGAACTATCCCAAAAGTCAATAATTAATGTAAAAATTTACAAATTTATTTCTTAAAGTATAACAGAGAATAATTAACTGACAACTATTTACAACTCCTTTCTCTAATCTATCTTTTACCTCCCTCTTAGTCCGATTAAGCCACCCAATTAAGATTTACCAAAAATTCAAGTTTTTAAAACCAGCCAGCTGTCGGATCTTCTATTTGGAGCTTCCTGCATCTTCTTTTCTTCTTCTTAGGGATCATACTTTACCCGTCATGGATTGATAAAGAGAGCTATTTTTCAGGCAGTCTCTACATGCTGGTGGTGAGGCAGTTCTCTTCTCAACTGTTCAATTTTTCCCAGTCTTATACCCCCAAAGCATTGGATTGTGTCATTGGCTTTTAAGATTGTCAACATACTAAATTCAAACTTGATTGGAATTTGGTATTTTTTGGGGGTATAGTTTAAACTGATTGGCCTATTTTGAATCTTTTGTCATCAGGCAACCAGCTATACTAACTGCTGTATCACATGCTACTTGTATCTTGTTGACAACACTTGGTGCTGTCAGGTAGTTCTGTCAGATTTTAACTTCCTTACAGGCATAGTGCACCCACATCTTCATAACAACCTCCATAGCAGGAAGATCCAAGGACAGGAGGAGGGATGTATAGGGCCTTAGTGAAGTCATACACCTGGAGTATTGTGTGTAGTTTTGGTGTCCTTATCTGTGGAAGGATTACTGGCTATGGAGGGAGTGCACAAAGGTTTCCTGAGATGAAGACAGACTAGATCAGTCAGGCTCACATTTACTGGAATATTGAAGAATGAATGGTGATCTTATATAAACCTATAAAATTCTAACAGGGCTGGACAGGGTAAACACACAAAGGATATTCCTGATCACCAGGAAGTCCAGAGCCAGAAGTCACAGTCAAAGGAATTGGGGTAGACCATTTTGGACTGAGATGAGGAGAAATGTCTTCACCCAGAGAATGGTTAGTCTGTGCAATTCTCTGCTACAAAAATTTTTTGTATCATTCTTCGGTTAAAAGGATCAAAAGGTGTGGGGCAAAAGCGGGAACAGGATACAGATTTGGATGATCAGACATGATCCTATTGAATACTGGAGCAGACTTGAAAGCTGAATGGCCTACTCCTGCTCTGATATTCTATGTTCAACATCTATCACATCCATCCAACAATCCTATCTCCTGTCTTTGCAAAGATAAAGCAGCTATATAATGCAGAACATTCAAACGGAAACTGTTCCGGACTAATTCTCCATTGTGATGCTTCCAGCTGATGGTAATCCTGAACAAATCCGATTCCAGAGTGGCACCTGTTTAGGTAAATCAAGTTTTATTTTGGAATTTGGTTACTGGGTAGTCAGTCATACTCTTTCACTTAAACAGATGCCCTCTAGCTTTGGACTCCCCTGCCCTGGGAAAAAAGACCTTCGCTATTTGCTATATTCATACCCCTCACAATTTTATAAGCCTCTATAACGACACCCCTCAACCTCCTACACTCCGGAAAAGTAGCTCTAGGCTATTCAGTCAATGAATATATTCTCAAGTGGCTGCCAATGCATTTTTAACAATGGAACATATGTTTATTACCCAAACAGAAGGCACAAACAAAGCTTTTTTTGTATAAGACAATTTGGAAAGATCTTATCATAAGCAGTGAAAAGAAAAATTCGGCCTTTTTTTCCCAGCAATATCTGTTATATATATTCAATCCCAGCAAAATGTAAATCCGATCTTCATTCTTTAGTTTCTATTCAACTGATGAGGTTGCAAACCTTTTTTTTGATGATCTTCTGCACATTCACCAGATGTGGCAGCATAGCACAGCAGAGTGAGCCTGGGTATGAACAGCAGCTGAGCTACTGGGTAAATACCCTGAGGAGCGGGGTCAGTCAGAGCAGGACTGAGGACAGTCAGAATGGAACTGAGGTCAGGCAGAGTGGGACTGAGGACAATCAGAATGGGACTGAGGTCAGGCAGAAGAGGACTGAGGACAGTCAGAATGGGACTGAGGTCAGGCAGAGTAGGACTGAGGTCAGGCAGACTGGCACTGAGAACAGTCAGAGTGGGACTTAGGTCAGGCAGAGTGGGACTGAGGACAGTCAGAATGGGACTGAGGTCAGGCAGAGTAAGACTGAGGACAGTCAGAATGGGACTGAGGACAGGCAGAGTGGGTTTGAGGTCAGGCAGACTGGCACTGAGAATAGTCAGAGTGGGACTGAGGTCAGGCAGAGTGGGGCTGAGGACAATCAGAATGGGACTGAGGACAGGCAGAGCAAGACTGAGGACAGTCAGAATGGGACTGAGGACAGGCAGAGTGAGTTGAGGTCAGGCAGACTGGCACTGAGAATAGTTAGAGTGGGACTCAGGTTAGGCAGAGTGGAACTGAGGTCAGGCAGAGTTGGACTAGGACATTCAGAGTGGGAAGTGGGACAGGCAGAGTGGGACTGAGGTCAAGCAGAGTGAGATTTGGAACAGGCAGAGTGTGACTAAGGACAGGCAGAGTATGACTGAAGTCAGGAAGAATGGTACTAAGGTCAGACAGAGTGAGACTGAGGACAGGCAGATTGTGACTGAGGACAGTCAGAGTGGGACTGAGGTAAAGAAAAATGGAATTTGGGACAGGCAGAGTGGGACTAAGGTCAGGTAGAGTATGACTGAAGTCAGGCAGAATGGGACTAAGGTCAGGCAGAGTGGAATTTGAGACAGGCAGAGTGGGATTGAGGACAGGCAGAGTGGGATTGAGGACAGGCAGAGTGGGACTGAGGACAGTCAGAGTGGGACTGAAGTCAGGCAGAGTATAACTGAGGACAGTCAGAATGGGACTAAGGTCAGGTAGAGTGGGATTTGAGACAGACGGAGTGTGACTGAAGACAGTCAGAATGGAACTAAGGTCAGGCAGAGTGGGATTGAGGACAGTCAGAGTGGGACTGAAGTCAGGCAGAGTAGTACTGAGGATAGGCAGAGTGGGCTGGTGTCAGTCAGTGTGGGACTGAGGAAATTATAGACCAGTGACTCTTAGGGAAATTATTGGAGAAGAGCTTTGGAGATAGGACTTACTTGCATTTTGAAGAGCATAGACTTATTAGAAATAGTCAGTATGGGTTTATGCAGGGGAGGTCTTGTCTCAACTTGATTGAGTTTTTTTAGGAAATGATGACGATGATTGATGGGGATAAGGCAATGGACGTTGACTACAAGGACTTAGCAAGATCTTTTACAAGATTCCTCATTGTAGATTGGTCCAGCAGATCAAATTGCATAGAATTCATGATGAGTTGGCAAGTTGAATATAAAATTGGCTTGGTTATAAGACATTGGATGGTTGGAGAGGGGTGTTTTTCTGATTGGATGTTTGTGACCAGTCGTGTTCTACAAGGATCATTCCCAGGACCTCACTTGTTTCTAAAATGATTTGAATGAAAATGTTGGTGGTCTTATTAGCAACTTTGTAGGAGTTATGGATAGTGAGGAAGGATAACAAAGAATGCAGCAGAACATAGATCAACTGAAAAGTTGAGCAGAGAAATTGCAGATAGAGTTTGATCCGGTGATAATGCAGTTTGGAGGTCAAATTAAAGAGGAAAGTGTACTGTAAATGGCTGGACCCTTAGGAGCATTAATGTACAGAGGGGTCTTGGGGTCTAAGTCCATAATTCCCTGAAAGTGGCCATACAAGTGGATAAGGTAGCAAAGAAGGCATATGGCATGCTTGCCTTCATCAATCAGGGCAATGAGTATAAAAGTTGGCAAGTCACGTTGCAACTATGAGACTTTAGTCAGACTGCACTTGGAGTACTGTGCACGGTTCTGGTCATCACATACGTGAAGGATGTGGAGATTTTGGGAGGTTGCAGAAGAGGTTTACCAGGATGTTGTCTGGATTGGAGTGTACAAACTATAAGGAGAGGTTGGACAAATTTGAATTGTTTTTGCTGAGTGTTGAAAACTGAATGGTTGACCTGACAAAAGTAGAAAAATAATGAGAGGCATAGATAGAATGGAGATCCAACGTCTTTCTCCTGTGGTGGAAATGTCCAATACAATGGGTCATAGGTTTAAGGTGTGGGGAGCAAGTTTAAAGGAGATGTGCAATGAAAGTACATAATACAGAAGATAGTCAGTGCGTGCAATATGCTGCCAGGGGAGTGGTGGAGTATATAGAATCGTTATGTTTAAGGGGCATTGAAATAGACACTTGAACCAGTAAGGAATAGAGCGGTACGGAACGTGTATAGGCACATAAGATTACTTTTGATTGGCTTCATGGTCAGCACAGACCTAATGGACTGAAGGGCCTGTTCCTGTGCTGTATTGTGTTTTATGGGATTCTCTCCTTTACTGTCTCTCTGAGAGATACAGAAACTAGTTAACTCACTAACCACTCAAAAAAAAACTCAGCATTTTTGCTAGTCCTGCCTACTTGGTTTACCAGAACAGCTATTGACTTATTTCCAGCTCTGTGAACTGGAGATTGCGAAAACTAAATGGCCCTTCTGCTGGTGTAGATCTATTCTTTCTGAACTGGACCGAGTCGTGCTCCCTCACCACTTGTATGTATTAAGGTTGTATATTATAAATGAGTAAATACTTTGGCAATTATCTTACCAAGTGGTGTGCTTTAACACTTTCCTAAATCACATGGTTATTTAGAAATTAAGTTTCGACCCACTGCTAAAAAATTAGTTTCTGTGTCTTAAAAAAAAATCAAGTCACCTTCACATAACTGAAAATCCATGATGCATTTACCTCTATCATATAGGCCATGGTCTCAATAATTATATTATATTCTACACCTTCGTCATCCCCAAGCATTATATACATTCTGGCTGCAATTTTTTGGGGTTGAGAAGCTCACTTTGGAACTCTAATAGATGGTCATCTCAGTGTCATAAATATACTTGTGTTCTAGAGCCAATTACCAGACCTTTTCTGCCTGGGTATATTGATAAGGCAGGACTTTGTCAGGTTTTATATTTTACCTAACAGAATGCTGTAAGCAACATGTCCCTTAGATTATAATGCCATCAGGCAATAGGTAAATGTCAGTCCGAGTAAGTTCATTATCTTTCCTTCCAACATTGTAATAGAATGAAAAAAATAACATAAACAGAGTGGATCTATTTTTAACACTTTTCTCTTGTTAAAATGCATTTTGCTGTATTTCTCCATTTATTTTCTTTGCTGTAGGTGCCATTATTCCCAGGGTCAACCACAGAGCTGTTTAGGAACGCAATAGAATCAAATAGGGCTTCACTATTCTGCTTTTCTTCTGCACACATCCCTCTGCTCAGTGAAACCTCTCTATGAAAAAGAACAGGCCAAAGAAAGGGCAAGTATTTTTCTGTATTACTGTTAAGTGAACACTCCCTACTATAAATATAACTGACTGTCCATCCCCTACCTCCTGTTAGACTTAATTTCCCTCAATTTAGGTTTGCCCAATGGCATGCTGTCTGGAGCTGTAATAGCACAACCATTTAGATTGTGAACTCACAGAAATCCTATTAATGAGACCTTGCTATTAAACTGACTTCTGATTCACCACTCTGTCATCCAGACGCCTGACAATTCAGAACTACCCTAACAACTATTACAGGTTGAGCTAGGTTATCTACAGATCTATGAAATGCCAATATATTGCCCTGCTCTGTAGATCCTGCATATTAACAGTGGGGGTGGGGGGTGGGGTGGGGGGTGAGTGGTGACAATGCGTGGAGGAGAACACTCAAAGCAGGTTCCTCTCTTGTTACTCCATAATCCATTACATTTTCAGGGAAAATGTACAGGGAGGTGGATGAATTGCAAGAACTGAAATTATGTCTGATGTCATCTTTCCTCACCACAGCAATACAGGGAGTGTAAAACTGAGCACATATGCCATAGTAGTGGGTGGGCATCCTTTGTCAGGACATGTCGAAGTTCAGATATCTGGTTGAAGAGGGCATACCCATTCAAAACAAGCCTCATACCTCCCTAGAGGTCTACAGTACTTTATTGGAAGAAAGGGCATTTGAAATTATGGAGGATTGCAACTCTTCGTGTTTCTCTAACAGTTGTATCATTCATTGGATTTTCTTTTGATTAAATAATGGCGCATATTGTTAATCTTTTATTATTGGACTACTACTCTCAGGAAGCAGTTTGAGGGAAAAATAATGGCTGTGATGCTCTTTTCAGGAGTGACATGGGTCATTTCAGTCCATGACACACTAGATTAGGCAGATGTGACTTTGATTAATATCTTATTGAACAGCTATAAGCTGAATAAAAACCAAAAGAACTGCAGATGCTGTAAATCAGAAACAAAAACAGAAATTGCTGAAAAAACTCAACAGGTCTGGCAGAATCTGTGAAGAGAAATCAGAGTTAATGTTTCACACCTTGCGACCCGTCCTCAGAACTGATGGTAGCTAGGAAAATGTGGATTTATATGCAGATGATAGTGTCGGGGGTGGAGGGGGGTAAGGAGTAAATGAGTAAATACCTGGTCAAACACCAGGAATGACAGTGAAATTAGTGTTGCTGGGAAAGAAAACAGATTGGAACAGAAATTTCATTGGAGAGAGGAGCAGAACTTCTTCAAAGTGGACATGCCTAGAAGAGATGTGGCAGTAAGTTAACCATTGAATAAAAACTGAAAGAATTGTGGTTGCTGTAATCAGAAACAAAAATAAAGGTTGCTGGAAAAGCTCAGCAGGACTGGCAGCATCTGTGGAGAGAAATCAAAATTATAAAATGAACATTTATTCGGCATTTATAAACAGACTTTAAATATTTATCATTGTCAGAATGAACTGACAGTGTTGATTTATTTCAATATCTCCGAACCACAGCCAAACTCTCTGAACGGGAAGTTCTCAGGAGATGAATTTTCTTTCATATGACATTGGGTAAATCCTGATCACTGTGGTTGATCAGCTATTAGTCTCATTCAAGTGGATGAACACACCCAGGTTGCTTGCTGAGGTGTAGTCTGTGTTGGAAGCTCGAGTTATTGTGAAAAGCTGAACAGGCAATGATGACAAAACCAGGTTCAGCAGATTGCCTCTGGCATCCTTCTTTTAACGGATATAAGAGTGGAAAATTTATGGAATTAGGATTGAGCAACCAGATGGATATCTTCATCAGTATATATCTTCATAAATTTGCTTTTTTATTAGATACCACCTAACCCATTGAATTACTTACCTTCCATGGAATCTCAAAGGTACTGCAGCACTACTATCCATTCCAACATTCTACTGGATACAGTATAGAGGCAGGAAGATGGTAAGCTCTTTCCCTAATTACTGCTGAGTTCATTGGTCTCAGGCAAGTGTGAGTGCTGAAATTTGCTTTAGTGTAAGAATGCTAGGGAAGGAAATACAGTTATAAGATCATCCAGTATCTGAGTGTGGTGCAATGACCTTGCAAGAAAAGGCAAATATTCCATTTCCAGGACAAATGGTACACCAAAACACATTGTCAAGACCCAACTGGATATACCCTTGGAGTTATAATCCTGCTTAGGTGAATCTAATGGAATAATCCCCATGTCACACTATCAGATTCGAGAGAGAATCAAATTTGATACTATAAGTGGTATTTTTAAAAAGCTTGTGTTTGTGTTCGATGCAACTTTGAGATGAAACACCTCATGTGCATTTGCAAAATTGGAATCCCGCTTTTAAATTCATGTCACAGAAGTGTCTACTGAAATATTGAGACCAGTTAAGTGCCAGACAACTGATTAAAGTTTGCAAATGTAGCTTAAAATAAAAATGCACTGTCATTGTTTTAGGAGGGATGCAATACCATTTCTGTTGAGATTTGACTTGCAAGTTGTTACTTAACTAATAATCAAAGACATGTTCTCAAGCATTCCACAACATTCTGTGTTTCTTTTAGGGCAGACCCTACTTGGACTGGAATCTCGAAGAAATCAAATTTTGAAAACTGCTTAATTGTTGATTAAAGAAACAAAGTGCAATCAATGTCATGAAAATCACTTGCATGTGCACATGAAACTGAACATGTGCAGATGACTCTTGTCTGGCACTTCACTGGTGTTGAATGTCAGTCTGCACTGGGAACACGCGCTGCTTAAATATATCAAATTTAAGACCTTGAGGCGATTCAAAATTACTGAAAACAAGCTCAGTGGAAGATGTTGTTAAACTGATGAGCTGTTCCTATTACTAAGGTGATGATGTTATAGGTACACCCATTTCCTGTTATATCATAACTGAGTAGACATGTTACTAACGGAAACAAATGATAAACAAATTAAACAAGAAATTTTTAAAAATTCTTGAAAAACAAATGAACCAATTAGCACATTAATCCTTTTTCTTCTACCTAGTGCATTGTATTTTTCTTACAGTAGCTTTCACTGTTTATTAGTTGATATTCTCTTTGTTCAGGTGCTGTCTCTCTCTCCTTTAATCTGCTGCCTTCTATCGCTTCTGATAAAGAACACAACTCTTGATCCAATATTCTTGAAAGCTATTGTTCCACCTCTCAACACTTCTTTTTCTACAAAGTTCTTGACTGTGTTTCAACCTCAAAATCCATTACAAATTTTCCCAAATCTCCAAGTTTGAATTCTTTCAGATAGGTTTCCACCTGGCCACAGTAATGAAATTGTACTTAACAATGTCACAAATGATATCCTAAGCGACTGTGACAAAGCTAAACTTTCCCTCTTAGTTCTTTCTGACTGCATGGTTGACCAGTCCAACTTCCTCCAGTGCCTCTCCACTTGCCTGGTTCCATCTTATCTGTCTAATCTTATCCAGGGAATTACTTACAGTGATTGAGTCATTGAGATATATAGCACGGAAACAAACTTCTTGGTCTACCTCATCCATGCTGACCAGATATCCTAAATTAATTTAGTCCCATTTGCCAGCACTTGGCCCATATCCCTCTAAACCCTTCCTATTCATGTACCCACCCAGATGCCTTTTAAATGTTGTAATTGTACCAGCCGCCTCCACCACTTCCTCTTGCAGATCATTCCACACATGCACCATCCTCTGCGCGAAAAAATTGCCCCTTACGTCCCTTTTAAATATTTCCCCCTCACCCTAAACCTATGCCCTCTAGTTCTAGACTCTGTCAACCCAGGGAAAAGACCATGTCTATTTACCCTGTCCATGCCCCTCGTGATTTTATAAACCTCAGCCTCTGATGCTCAAGCGAAAACAGCCCCAGCTTGTTTAGCCTCTCCCTATAGCTCAAACCCTCCAACCCTTGCAATATCCTTGTAAATCTTTTCTGAACCCTTTCAAGTTTCACAACATCCTTCCAATGGGAGGGCAACCAGAATTGCATGCAATATTCCAAAGGTGACCTAACCAATGTTCTTTACAGCCACAAAATGACCTCCTCACTCCTACATTCAATGCTTTGACCAATAACGGAAAGCATGCCAAATATCTTCTTCACTATCCTATCTACCTGCGACTTCACTTTCAAGGAGCTATGATCCTGCACTCCAAGGTCTCTTTGTTCAGCAACACTCCCCAGGACCTTACCATTAAGTATATAAGTCCTGCCTTTCCAAAATGCAGCACTTCACATTTATCTAAATTAAATTTCATCTGCCACTCCTCATCTCATTAGCCCATCTGTTCGAGATCCTGTTTTAATCTGAGGCAACTATAATTATAATATACAGTAGTGCCTCGACATATAAATGTCCCCGTTCACGAACAAATCGGTTTACAACCAGGATTGTACATAAAATTTTGCTATAACGTACGTGCGAAATTCAAAGTACGAACGAAGGTGCAAACACAAAAAGCCCGTGTGCAACCACGTGGTTTCATTGCTCTACTTTGCTACACGCTTGTTGAATGCAAAAGCTCTTGGGCCCCGCATGATCTCATTCAGTTTGTCTCTGGCGCGTGTGCTGTGAACAGCGTTCGTTGCTACGTCCAAACATTCTTACACTATCCGAAAAATTGATTCAGTTCGCGAACCGAGTCCCGGAACGGATTAAGTTCGTAAGTCGAGGCGCTACTGTAATTATAATCATTGTCAACTGCACCGCCAATTTTGGTGTCATCTGTAAACTTACTAACTGTACCTCCTTTGTTCACATGCAAATATTTATGTAAATAACGAAAACTAGTGGACCCTGCACCGATCCTTGTGGCACTCTGCTGGTCACACGCCTCCAGTCTAAAGAACAATTCTCCACCACCCTCTGTCTTCTACCTTCAAGCCAGTTCTGTATCCAAACGGCATGTGATCTCACCTTGCTAACCAGTCTACATGAGGAACCTTATCGAATGCCGTACTGAATTCCACATGGATAATGTCCACTGATCTGTCCTAATCAATCCTCTTTGTTATTACTTCAAAAACCTCAGTCATGTTAGTTAGACATGATTTCCCATGCACAAAGTCGTGTGAACTATCCCTAATCAGTTCTTGCCTATCCAAATACATGTAAATCCTGTCCCTTTGAATTCCCTCCAACAACTTGCCCATCACCGATGTCAGGTTCACAGGTCTGTGGTTCCCTGGCTTTTCCTGACCACTTTCTGAAATAGTAGCACAGCATTAGCGAACCTTGCAATGGCATCACATCCTTACCTTTGATGTCTCCCACAAATGTATTCTTAGCCCCTCCTGATCCTTAGTGACATGCAGTTCTTTGATACCATCCTGGAGTGCAGTGTTAGCTTTCAGATATCCAATGAAATAACTCAATTGTACCTCACCATCACCTCTCCAGCCTCCTCCATTGTTCATAATTAATTGAACTAATGGCTTGACATGTAGCAATGAATGAGCATAAGTTTTCTCTAAATAAATATTTGAAGTCACAATTTTTGACCTTTGCACTCAACTCTGTTCTCAAGCTATTGGCTCATCCCTGTCATTGTGAAAATGAACCTAATAATTCACAACTTCAGGATTGTATCAGACCCCAAGTTTCTGATCACATTTCCAAGCCGTTGCTAAGACTAGTCACTTGTACCTCAGGCTTGACTGTGATGCCATGAGAATTCAGGTTAACTATTGCTTTGTAATGTCTCTCCTCACCATGAGGAATGGTCACTTGGGTTCAGTACAGAAAGGTATCTGGCTGGAACCATAAACTAATATGAGTCAAACTTTTTGGAGAGGAGCAAAGTTTGAAAAATGGAGTTTACAAGTTAATCATTTACAAAATGTCATCTAAAAGAAATGTCTCTGTATTGTGTTGATGTTTGTATTTATTTTCTATGAATCATTGCCACCTCTGGACCCGAAGTGCCATTAAACAATTTTGGGAATAAATCCGACCTGAATCTTATATTGACAATATCACATATGTTTATTGAGCTCTACAATAATTTATCATACATTCCAAAGGCGTGACAATTAATTCCAGGCAGGAATTTATCTTTATGACTTCTATCATTACTAGAAATATAATTATAAAAAGTGCCTTTATTTGCTCTTGAATAAAATGAAGTTGTCATCAAAGTCTGATATCAATGAAATAAGAATTACTTTTTTAATGTTGTGTGGTAATATAGTTGGGTGGGAAGAGAAATTCCTGGTTTTGATAATTGTAGCAAAACAAATTGGTAAATATGAAATCCCCAGTCTATTCTTATGCCAGCAGGTTTATTAATACAATTGACAACATTTACCTAACCAATTTTAGACTCCATAAATCACCAAAGTTGTGTAATGGTCTCACATGCTTACTCGGATGGTTCAAGAAGGAATAGTAAATACAGACAAGAAAGACACTTAGTCCATAGCTCACTTATCTGGAAAAATCACAACAGCCAAGGAATTTAACGCTATATTCCAACTGAAACCCCATTCCAAGTAAAGTGGAGAAAGTGATACATAGCACAAGAAGGTAAAGAATGAAGAGAAATAAAAGCAGTAACTTAAAAAGAAGCTTTGCTTGTGGTATCACTAAACTTAACATTTGATTAACTGCACATACTGTTATTAGATCTCTTGTTTACACCACATTTATAAACCTGTGGTATACATGTCAGAAATTCAACTATTTGGGCTGTTTAGGGCAGTTTGATAGTGTGCAGACCAGAGGGTGACCAGTTCATGGCTCAGATCTGTGTGGGTTCCAGCCAGGGTTACAGTTAGTCTATTGCAGTTGACCTCAATTCATTTGGACAAAACTAAAAGAAAAATCATCAGTACAATCCCTACTCAGATCATTATTCAGCTGGCAGCAGCCTTGGTTATGCTACTTGCTACGATTAAATAAACGATTGATATTCATCGTCAAGCCTTAGTTTGTCTGTCAGTAAACAAAGTGTGCTTGTGTGAGTTTTGTGAAGCAGCAGAATTCCTACAGATACATTCTGATGCAAATAAGACCATAAGACATAGGAGCAGAAATTAGGCTATTCAGCCCATTGGGTCTGCTCCACCATTCAATCGTGGCTGATAAGTTTCTCAACCTGATTCTCCCATCTTCTACTCGTAACTTTTGATTCCCTTAATAATCAAGAACTTATCTATTTCTGTCTTACGTATACTCAATGACATTTCCTCCACAGTTTTCTGTGGCAATGAATTCCACAGATTCACCACTCTCTGGCTGAAGAAATTTCTTCACATGTCCATTCTAAAGGGTCTTCCCTTTACTCTAAATCTGTGCCCTCGAGCTCTAGTCACTCCTGCTAATGGAAACATCTTCCCAACGCCCACTCTGTCCAGACTTTTCAGTATTCTGTATATTTCAGGATTAAATCTACCCTCAGCTTTCTAAACTGCATTGAGTAAAGATCCAGCGTCCTCAAACATTCCTCAGCTGTTAAGCTTTTCATTCCTGGAATCATTCTAGTGAATTTCCTCTAGATCCACTTCAGTACATCCTTCCTGAGATATGGGGCCCAAAATTGCTCACAATATTCTAAATGTGGTCTGACCAGAGACACATAAAGTCTCATCCCTACTTTTATATTCTAGTCCTCTCGAAATAAATGCCAGCATTGTATTTACCTTGCTAATTACTGTCTTAGCCTGCAAGTTAACCTTAAGAGAATCCTAGACTAGGACTGCCAATCCCTTTGCACTTTAGATTTCTGAATTTTCTCCCCAGTTAGAAAATAGTCCATGTGTGTAGTCTTCCTATCAAAGGACCTTGCACTTTCCCACATTGTATTTCATCTTCCCCAACTTTGCCCAGTCTCCTAACCTGTCTAAATCCTTTTGCAGCCTCCCTGTCTCATCAATACTACTTGTCTCTCCAACTATCTTTGTGTCATCTGCAAACTTAGCCAGAACGCTCTTGGTTCCTCCACCTAGACATTAATGTAAAAGTGAAAAGTTGTCGTCCCAGCATTGAGCCTTGTGGAACACCACTAGTCTTTGGCTGCCACTCTGAGAAGGACCCTTTTATCCCCACTGTCTGCTTTCTGTATGACAGTCAAACTTCTATCCATGCTAGTACATTGCCTCTAACACCATGGGCTCTTGTCTTACTCAGCAGCCTCCTGTGTGTCACCTTGTCAAAGGTCTTCTGGAATCCAGGTAGATAACATCCATTGGCTCTCCTTGGTCTAACCTGCTTGTTATTGCCTCAAAGAATTCTAACATATTTGTCATGCATGACCTCTCCTTGATGAAATCATGCTGACATTGCCCTAGTTATGATGCTCTTCCACATATTCATAAATCTCATCATTCACAGTGGATTCCAAAATTTTACTAATGGCCGATGTCAAGCTAATTGGTTTGTAATTTACTGTCTTTTACCTCACTCCTATCTTAAACAGGGGAGGATTACATTAGCAATTTTCCATTCCTCTGGGACCCTCCTTGACTCAAGTGATTCCTGAAAGATTACCACTAATACCTCCACTATCTCTTCAGCTATCTCCTTTAGAACTCTGGGGTGTAGTCCATCTCGGCCAGGTAATTCATTTACTTTCAGATGATTCAGTTTTTCTAGCAACTTCTCCTTGGTGATGGCCACCATACTCACCTCTGCCCTGACTCTCTTGAAAGTTTAGAATGTTGCTCATTTCTTACACAGTGAAGACTGGTGTAAAGTATTTGTTCAGTTCCTCTGCCATTTCTTTGTTCCACGTTACAACTTATCCAGCATCAATTTCCAGTGGCCTAATGTCCACTTTTGCCTCTAGATAGACTCCATGAGAGTTTGGAGTATGGATGGAAACCATGTTTAACTTCCTTTACTCTCTAGCGGGTGCTTTATATATCTAAAGAAACACTTGCAATTTTCTTTTATATTACTGGATAACGTATCCTTATATTTAATCATCTCCATCCTTCTTTATTTATGGTTGTCTTCTATTGATCTTTGTAGGCTTCCCAATCCCATGGCTTTTCACTGCATTGTATAGTTTCTGTTTTGCTTTGAAGCTGCCCCTGGTTCTGGAGTAGAGTGGTGCTGGAAAAGCACAGCAGTTCAGACAGCATCCGAGGAGCAGCAAAATCGACGTTTCGGGCAAAAGCCCTTCATCAGGAATCCAGCCCCTGACTTCACTGGTCAGCCACATCAACTGTAAACTTTTACTCTAAATTCTGTGTCTTACAATTGTGCCCTCCACAACCACCTGATGAAGGAGCAGCGCTCTGCAAGCTATTGTGCTTCCAATTATACCTGTTGGACTATAACCTGGTGTTGTGTGATTTTTCACTTTGTACAGCCCAGTCCAACATCGGCATCTCCAAATCCTGGTCAGCCATGGTGCCCTGTCCTCCCTTTAGTATGTTTCTTTTTCCTAGGGATGAATGTTTGCTGTATCTCCCAAATTATTGAGAGAAACTCCTGCCATTGCTGCTCTACTGTCTTTCCTGCATGGCATGATGTAGAGGTGCCAGTGTTGGACTGGGGTAGAAAAAGTCAAAATTCACACAACACCAGGTTATAGTCCAATAGGTTTATCTGAAACTGCAAACTTTCAGAGCCCCTCTGATCCTCCTTCAGGCAGCGGCTGAGGAAGGAGTGGGGTCTCTGAAAGCTTGCAGTTTCAAATAAACCTGTTGGACTATAACCCAGTGTCTTGTGAATTTTGACTTTTTCCAGCTAGGCTCCTGTCCCAGTCAATTCTGGTCAGCTCCTCTCTCATGTCTCTGTAGTTGCCTTTATTCAGCTGTAATACCATTACATCTGATTCCAGCTTCTCTCTCTCAAATTGCAGTGAAGCTTCTATCAAATTATGATCACTGACTCTTAAGGATCCTTCACCTTAAGCTTCCTTATCAATTCTGCCTCATTGCATAACACTAACTCCAGTATTGCCTGTTCGCTAGGGGGTCCACCATAAACTGCTCCAAAAAGCCATCTTGTAGACATTCCACAATTGCTTTTCTTGCAATTCACTACCAACCCCATTTTCCCGGTCCAGCCACATTTTGAAATCCCCCAAGATCAGTGTAACCTTACCTTTCTTACACACCTTTTCTATCTCCTGATGTAGCTTGTGCCTTACATCCTGACTACTGTTTGGAGGTCTGTACATAAGTCCCATGATTTTTTTTTTATCTTTGCACTTCCTCACCTCTACCCACACAGCTTCTACATTATCTGGCTTCATGTCATTTCTTGTTATTGCCTGTTATATGATATTTAAAACATTTGTGGGATAAACTTTCAACTTGCCATCCTAGCATAAAGCTAACATCAGTAGGAGTGGCAGATTGGGCAGTTCCTATAATGGGCAGGCCATCCACTATGTTTGGACAGTAAGTTGAGAAACTGCTCCTATAAATCCAGTTAAACTAAGCATTCACAGATTCAGCTATTCAGATTTTCTACCCATTTATCATTTAGACTCATAGATTTATAAAGATGTGTAGCACAGAAACAAACCCTTTGGTTCAATTTGTCTATGCCAGTCAGATATCTTAAATAAATCTATTCCCATTTGCCAGCGCTTGGCCCATGTCCCTCTAAACCCTTCCTATTCATATACCTATCCCGATGCGTTTTAAATGTTGTAATTGTACCAGCGTCCACCACTTCCTCTGGCAACTCATTCCATATACATGAAAAAGTTGCCCCTTAAATCCCTTTTAAATCTTTCCCCTCTCACCTAAACCTATGCCCTCCAGTTTTGGACTCCCCCAACCTGGGTAACAACCTTGACTTTATCAGGTCACCCCTCAGCCTCCAATACTCATTTCACCCTGTCCTGAAGGCCTTGCTGGTGAATTTTGATACTGTGCTGCCAACCAAAATTAGTAAGGCTGAGATGAAATGTAACACATAGAAGTGTTGAGTTTGGGAGTGGCCTCTGTTTGAAACTGAGGAGACTGACAGCAGGAGAAAGTGAGGTCTGCAGATGCTGGAGATCAGAGCTGAAAATGTGTTGCTGGAAAAGCGCAGCAGGTCAGGCAGCATCCAAAGAGCAGGAGAATCGACGTTTCGGGCATGAGCCTGCCCGAAACGTCGATTCTCCTGCTCTTTGGATGCTGCCTGACCTGCTGCGCTTTTCCAGCAACACATTTTCAGCTCAAGACTGACAGCAGGTCAGGAAGTCAGGAATCTATAATTTCCAGATTTAATTCCAGCAATTTGAGATATGTGTACACAGAGCTTTGGGAAAGGGAGATTCTGAATATGTAATCCACTCAATTAGAGCAATATTAACTTTCAATGTATCTGTGGTTGTACAGGTTTCCTAAGCTGTTTCAGTTCACAGGCAAGGACAAGATGAGGAAGCAATGGCATTCTTCGTTTTATCAGTGGCAGTTGGGGTGGGAGGAGTGACAGTGATGACCAGAGGTCCGACAGGAAGGTAACTCTAAATATAGAAGCTTACCTTGGTGGAGCGAACATTGAACAGAGATGGACATGGGACTGCTGGGTAAATGAGACTTTTAAAGGAGCAGCAGAGGGGAGAGGCCACAGCAAGGGGCAGAGGACTGCTGGGTGTATATTTGGGCAGCAGATGACACCGACCCACCCTCCTCCTTTAACCACAAAAAAGGACTCTCAAGTGTTGCTGAGGTAAAGCAGTTCAATTGATATTCCTTGTGTATCGTGTGATTGATTAATGGCTCAGTGGTTAGCACTGCTGCCTCACAGCTCCAGGGACCCGGGTTTAATTCCAGCCTTGGGTGACTGTGTGGAGTTTGCACATTCTCCCCTTGTCTGCACGGGTTTCCTGTGGGTGGTCCGGTTTCCTCCCACAGTCACAAAGATGTGCAGGTCAGGTGAATTGGCCATGCTAAATTGCCCATAGTGTAAGGTGCACTAGTCAGAGGGAAATGGGTCTGGGTGGGTTACTCTTCAGAGGGTCAGTGTGGACTGGTTGGGCTGAAGGGCCTGTTTCCACACTGTAGGGAATCTAATCTAATCTAATCTAGTTGTTTAGTTGAATAAAACCATAGAAAAGTACTACAAATTATTTTGTATAAATTAATTAAATAAGTAGAGGTGGCTGGACAGGTGGTGTGCTGTAGGCTTAACATATGATGAACAGCTGAGGAATAGAAACTTAGAAGATAATGCATGGCTTAGAAAGGATGGACGCTGGGAATTTGTTTCTGTTAGGTGGGGAGACTAGGACCTGTGGGCACAGCCTTAGAATTACAGGGGGTCAATTTAGAATGGAAATGAGGAGACATTTCTTTGGTCAGAGAGTGGTGGGCCGGTGGAATTCATTGCCATGAAGCGCAGTGGAGGCCGGGACGTTAAATGTCTTCAAGGTAGAGATTGATAAATTGTTGATCTCACAAGGAATTAAGGACTATGGGGTGAGTGCAGATAAGTGGAGTTGAAATGCCCATCAGCCATGATTGAATGGCAGAGTAGACTTGATGGGCTGGATGGCCTTACTTCCACTCCTATGTCTTATGGTCTTATACCTGGCACATAGGAAGATGGTTGTGATTGTTGGAGGTCAGTCATCTCAGCTCCAGGACACCTCTGCAGGGGTTCCCCAGGGTAGTATCCTAGGACCAACTGTCTTCAGCTGCTTCATCAATAACCTTCCCTCCATCATACGGTCAGAAGTAGGGGTGTTTGCTGATGATTGCGCAATGTTCAGCACCATTCATGACTGAAACAGTCCATGTTCAAACGCAGCAAGATCTGGACAATATCCAGGATTGGTCTGACAGGTGGCAAGCCACACAAATGCCAGGCCAATAACATCACCAATAAGAGACAATCTAACCACCGCCATTGACATTCAGTGGTGTTACCATAATTGAATCCCCATTATCAACATCCTGAGGATTACTGTGGATCAGAAGCTGAACTGGACTCACTACATAAACACAATGGCTACAAGAGCAGCTGCAGAGCCTAGAATACTGCAGCAAGTTACTCATTCCCGACTCCCAAAGCCTGTCCATCACATGCATCCACTTGCTCCAGTACCGATGCTCAGTAGCAACAATGCGTACTATATTCAAGAAGCACTGCAGAAATTCACCAAAGATCTTCAGACTCACAACTACTTCTATCTGGAAATCATGATTTGGAGGTGCCAGTGTGGTGCTGGGGTGTACAAAGTTAAAAATCACACAACACCAGCTTATAGTCCAATGGTTTTATTTGGAAGCACCAGCTTTTGGAGTACTGCTCCTTCATCAGTTGGTTGTGGAGTATAAGGTCATAGGACACAGTGTTTATAGCAAAACTTTATAGTGTGATGCAACTGAAATTAGATATTGAAAAAGACCTGGATTGTTTATTAAGTCTCTCATCTTTTAGAATGGCCATGTTGGTTTCAGTTCTTTCATATGTAAATCCCAGAACTTAAAATGACATTCTCAAGTGGACTTTAATGATTGGTGCCTAATGTTACAATTATTGAATAAGCTGCAAGGTGACACAAAGCACTGTGAGACTTTAATTTCTGAATGAGGCAGCAAACTGCAAAGAGACAGAGCAAGGCAGAGATGCTGTGAGCATCCAAGCAGACGCAAAGTGAGTGAGTGCTAAGAGAGCAGGTGTGGTGCCCTGAGATGCACAGGGTCCAATCCATGTGATGGGTGCTTGTTCCTGTGTGCACAGCGTTTTGGTAGCAGCACTCGAATGAAAGGTGCTGGTGTGCTCCATAGTGCAGTGTTAAGGTGGAGGACTGTATTCTTCATGGGTCAGATGTGCCACGACAATTTGATGAGGCTAATGCATGTTGAATGCCAACCTCTATGGATTGGGGGTAGAGTGCTGCAGGGTTCAATGCCCATGGAGATATCGGTGACTGTTGTTCAAGATGGAGGCCTGGAACTGCTAGGAACTCTCTCTGCTTTTCATTGTGAGGGATTCTCACTAATTTCCCCCTTACATATGGGAGAATAGAGAACTGAATATACATGGAGGAAACTTAGGTGCTAATGAAGTGTAAATACATGTAAACATCCTTCATGGCATTTACCGGCAAGATTCTTATCGCACTGTTCAAAATCTGCTTGCACAGTCAGACGTTTTTTTTCTCAATTTTGCCATGTTTTCCCAACTGACTGCATTATTCACATTATTCAGGAGCTGGGAAAACTCAGCGCTATGTTTTGATTGCTATATGCAAGGATCCATCATTCCATTTTATGCAACCACACACAATAAAGATCCACTCAAAATGTGATTGAATCAATAAAATTGATTGTTGAAATGCTTCAGGGTTTATTTGGCAGAATTTTTATGGCTATATTATTATATCATTTAAAAGGGAAGTCAACACTTATTTAAAGAGAAAGATTTAAAAGGCTTCAGTTCTTTAAAAGAGTCATATTGGATTCGGAGTCTGGAACTGAGTGCATAGCTCTTTGATACAGCCAGAACAGATGAGAAGAGTTTCCTTCTATGCTGTAAAATTATGTATTCCACAATATGCATTATTCAAACAAATAATGTCTTTAATTAATCTTATCTTTTACCTGAAGCATGCATGACAGTATATATCCCTGTTCATTTGCTTGGCAAATGTAGTCTCCATGGATGGGCAGGATGGTGAAATGATAGTGTAATGGTAATGCCAATGGACCAGTAAATTAGAGATCCAGTTTGAGGTCCTGGGTTCAAAGGAGTTAAATCCCACCACAGGAGCTGGTGGAATTTGAATTCTTTTAATGAATCTGTAAGTCAAAATTATTCTTGGAAGTAGCAGCTATAGGAACTTTCAGTGATTGCTGTAAAAATCTATCCAGATCACTAATGTGCTTTATGGAAGGAAATCTTTTGACGCACATGTGACTCCAAAGCCACAGCAATATGGTTGACTCTTTATGTGGTCTCCTTGAAATCTCAACACAATTTAAGGGCAGTTTAGGGGTAGGCAACAAACGTTAGCCTTGCCAACAACTTATACATTTCTTAAAATAAATCAAAGTAATGCAGAGCAAATGTATCAGAAACTTAACATACATCTGTTTGTGCGATAATGTTACTGGAGTGGTAACCAGAAACATGGAACAATAATGCAACAAATCTTAGTGCAGACACCATTCAGGAAGTATAAAATTTAAATTAAATTTAAAAATTTGGATCATAGAAGATTTGTCTGTCCGAGTTCAATTTAAAAGAAAAGCCTGCATTTATGTGGTGTCTTTTATGAACACTTGCTATTCCTAAGCTTTTTACCAGCCATTAAGTATTTTTGAAATGTACTCACTGTTGTAATACAGGAAGCACAGCAGCCAATTTGTGCACTGCAAATTCTCTCAAGCAACAATGAAGTAGTGACCAGTTCTTGAGATGCTGATTGATTGGTCAGAGTACTGGGAGATCTCACCTATCAACTAATTAGTAAAGTTAGACAGAGAGTGCCAGTGAAGGGTTGTTTTTGAACTGGAGGCCTGTGACCAGTGGTGTTCCACAGGGATCCATGCTGGGTCCTGTTTTGTTTGTAATTTATATAAATGATTTGGATGAGGATGTAGAAAGCATGGTTAGTAATTTTGAGGCATATTGGACAGTGAGGAAAGTTTTCTAAGATTACAGAGGGATCATGAACAAATGGGTCAATGGGCTGAAAAATGACAGATGGACTTCAATCTGGATATAAGTGCAAGGTACTGCATTTTGGTACAATAAACAAGGATAGAGTTTATACAATTAATGATAGGGTCTTGCATAGTGTTATAAAACAGAGTGACCTAGGGGTGCTGGTACCTAATTCTTTAGAGTTTGCATCTCATATTGACAGGTTGATTAAAAAGGCATTTGACATGCTTTCCTTTGTTGCTCAGTCCTTTGAGCATAGGAGTTGGGATGAGGTCATTTCTGGAATACTCTGTCCATTTCTGGTTACCAAGTTATAGAAAATATATTATTAAGCTGGAGAGGGTTCAGAAGAGATTTATCAGGATGCTGCCAGGTATGGAAGGTTTGATTAATAAAGAAAGACTGGATAGGCTGAGACATTTTTCACTGGAGTATAGGAGGTTGAGAGGTAACCTAATAGAAGTTTATAAAATAATGAGAGGTGTAGATCGAGTTAAATGGTTGTTGGTTTCCCCCCAGGATGGGGGTTTCAAGACAATGGGGCACCATTTTTAAGGTGAAAGAAGAGAGATTTAAAAGACATGAGGGGCAAATATTTTACGCAGAGGGAGGTTTGCATGTGGAAGGAACTTCCTGAGGATGTGGTGGATATGGGTACAATTACAATGTTTAAAAGATATTTGGATAAGAACATGAATAAGAAAGATTTGGAGCGATAAGGGCCAGGAGCAGAAACGTGGGATTGTTTTAGTTTGGGATTATGTTTGGCATTGGTTGGACCAAAGGGTTGACTTCCATGCTGCATGACTTTGATTCTATGACTCTCTGAAACAACATTGAAGGATATATTATGATCAGGTGAAGAGGGTGAATTGGCTCCCCTCTTTTCAATTCCCAAGGTGATTACAACAAAGGGTTAACTTTTTTTAGTAAGTGGCTATATCTTTCTCTAATTGGAAAGTAGTTAACTCCTTTTCTCTCGAGCAATAAGGAGCCAATGACAAATATTTATCGTGTTAAAAAAGAGCAAAAGTAGATGGTCAGACCTGAGAAAAGAATAAATACCTAAAACAGTAACATTAGGTTTATAGCCTTTGGGCAAACATACATGCATTCACTTCAAAGAGGATAGTATAGAAAAGAATTTACTTCAGAATATTTTGATTGTATCTGAGCTGTAAGGTTTATACCTTAAGCCACTTGGTAATTTGGCTTCTTAGATGGTCAGCAGGGGTGAAAGTTATATTTACTTTTAAAGTTCTAGGTTTCCTGATATTTCTTTCCAGTCAGTGTCGTCACTGGCTGTTCTTTTTAAGAAAAAGGGTTCAGTCCTTCAGTCTAAAATCCATCTTCTCGCTTCTCTCACAGAAACAGCTTCTTGAACTAACAGCTCGCTTTTATATTTGCATCTGCAAGTGATACTTGATCTCTGACATGTGAAGATTCTCATGATAATGCAAATTAGAAAGGAAATGAAGGCTTTTCTTTGTCTCACTGAGAGGGTGTTTGACTGATCCAGCCAACAAAGCCAGAATAAGTTGTTGAAAAAAAAATCTGGAGAAAGTGAGGACAGTAGATGCTGGAGAGTCAGAGTCAATGAAGCGTGACACTGGAAAAAATGCAGCAGGTCAGGCAGCATCCAAGGATCAAGAGTGTAGATGTTTCAGGCAGGACTTCTGAGGAAGGTGCCTGCCGGAAACGTCAATGCTCTTGTTCCTCGGATGCTGCCTGACCTGCTGTGTTTTTTTTCCCAGCACCATGCTTTATTAACACTAAAAAATAAAATATGGTCAAGTGAGCTATTAGGTGGGGTCAAATTGAAGATAGCCCACCATTGTCATCTTGCTAGGGTGGCTACTAAAAGTCAGCCTTGCCAATAAATGCCCTCATGCCAAGACTGAATAATAAAAATAATGACCTTAATATTCCTTACAGGAGAAGGCATACTTTAAGCAGAATTTCTACTTCTGATAGTGTTCAGGTGAGATACAACCTCCCCATGTTGTCCTCTCCTTGTGTCAGCATTCACTCTCCAGACTCATATTCACTTATCAGCCGCTTGATGAGATAGAGAAGGGTGTCTAGTGCCTGTGAATTATGCTACAGCATGAATCAGTGCCCTCAGGCCAAAAGAGTGAAGAAAAGAAACTCTTATTTTGGCCACAATCCAAATCACACCTATATTATTTGAACACCTAGCATTTGAATATTTGAACTAACTTAAATTGTTTTTCCCTTAAAAGCTCAGTTGTACTGATAGGTAGTAATTTACTGCAATTACTCCAATATATTGTCATTTGAAGGTGACAGGGATTGAAACTTTTAGCAAAGACAACATTGGGAGCATTTACCTTTTTGTGAATTGGTATCTTCCAAATGTTTGGCATTGCTCCAGAAATGGCAGGCAAGGCAGGGCAGGGCTTGCTATTTCACAAGAGTCAAGATCGGTTCTGAATGATGGAGTAAGGCATGTCTGATTACTGAGGGCTTGGCTCTTGTTCATGTCTGATTCACATTGGTTGCCTTTGGATTGCTTGCAGGGGATTCTTACATGTGTCAGACTTAGTCAAGCAGAGAAGTAATATAAATTGACAAGCTAAACACTTTCAGAGTCTACCTTCCCTCTCCTGCAATAAACGTCGACTGTTAACTTGCTGCAGAGTTTGAAGCTCTTCATTAACGATGAATACATTTTTCTCAACAGCACTAGTTGGTTACAGTTTTATTATTATCGCAACTTCTGTGTCCGGCACCTACGTTTGGAATGGTAACAGATATGTAGGTAGGTCTCTACACTTACCTTTCAGTACTTCAATTGGAATTTTAAAATCTGGGTGAGTTGTGAATGATCAATTATAAAATAAAGTACAGGAGAATGTTTACTGTACTCTTTCTGCTTTACAATCAACTTGTTTGATAATATTTTCAGCCTGAGCATGAGGTCATTCCATGTTAAGATTATAAGTTGCATAGGCTCTTCTTACACTTGAAAGGGAGTGTCATTACACAGTTCTGGGAGCTGCCTGCATTCACATTTTCTGAACCAGGGAGCTGGAAGAACTAAAATTCAAAGAAGCAGAAGTAGAAAATCTGGATAGATTAACTTGGAGTTAAATTAATTGTTTAATACAAAACAGACATGGACATGTTATTCTTCTAATTATTAATGAAATTATGTGGAGTTGAACCATATGAACTCTGTCCTAACTGTTCCTATTCAATGTCAAGAGGCTGACCATATGTACAAAATAGCAGCGATTTGCCTGTGGCCTCCATGTCACTGACGTGCTCCTTTCCACTGCTATTTTAACTGGGTAACATTTTGGTGGTACCCGTTCACCACAGACAGCTGAAAGCTCTTGGATGTACAAAAGTTAGAGACCCAATATGCAATTTTTATTGAATAAGTGAACAAGCCCAATGCTGTTCTGGCCAGTAAACACTGCAGGAGAGGGGGGTGGTGTGTGGATGTCTCAGACACTGATACAGTATTTAGAATACCGTTCATCTATAACTAATTAGGTCACAGCATACCCCTCTAGATTACCAGACCTATTACATTCTCCTCATTTTTGTTGCCTTATCAACCTCAGTAAGCTCATTTGACAGAGGAAGAGCAGGAGGAACTGTACTTGAAGAAAGCAGGAGAAGGGACTGCTCTTAGGACAGATGCAGGCCAGGAGTCATTTTCTAGGGCTATTTCTAGCTAGTGACTTCAGGTTACTGAAGCCTGTGAGTGCACAATTACACGCTGGCCTATCTGTGGATTTGCACTCGTCATGGCTTATGTGCTTCAATGATCCCTTGAATGATGTTATCGAGAGCTCCTTGTTCCCAGTAGGGACACTCATAAAACTATGGAAGGTGCCAGGCAAAGTACAGACTAAATGTCCTCAATGACAGAACAGACGAAGGAAGACTGGCTGTGAAGGTGGAAGAAGGCTGCAGCCACATGTGGCTCAACATGTGATCGAAATCAAATCACAGGACCTGACAGGATCGTGTGGACATTAAGAGTGTCCCAAGGTCCTACATTAAATGAAGGAATGAATAATCTCTGCCACGGTTCATTCGTCATGTCTTGCAGCAGTAGTGAATTAACAACGGGAACAGGGTGGATTTTGATTTGTTTTTGGGTGTGGGCATTTGGGCAAGGCCACCCTTCATTGCCGTTGTGAAAGTGTTAATGAGCTGCCTTCTGAAACTGCAGTAATCCATAGGGTGTTCGTGCAGCCACAGCGCTGGTTGGAAGCAGTTCCAGGCCTTTGAACCAGCAACAATGAAGAAATACCGATACTGTTCCAACTCAGGATGGCATGTGACCTGTGGGTAGTGGTGTTTCCCATCACCTGATACTTCTGTTTTCCTAGGTAGTAACAGTTTCATATTTGAAAGATGCTGTCTGAGGAGCCTTAATAAGTTGCTGCAGTATATCTTGTAAATAGTACAGACTGGCACCACTGTGATGGAGAAAGTGGATTTTGAAAATTGTGGACTGAGTGCCAATCAAACAGACTGCTTTGTCCTGGATGATGTCAAGCTTCTTGAGTGTTTTTGGAGCTATACTTTTCCAGACAAATGGAGGGTATTATTCCTTCATATTTCTGACTTGCGCGTGGTAGATGGAGGACAGGAGTTGAGTTGCTTCCTATAGAATTCCCCGTTCTTGTTGCTGAGGTATTTCTTTGGTAAAAACAATGACTGCAGATGCTGGAAATCAGAGTCTAGATTAGAATGGTGCTGGAAAAGCACAGTAGGTCAGGCAGCATCCGAGGAGCAGTAAAATTGACGTTTCAGGCAAAAGCCCTTCATCAGGAATATTCAATTTTCCTGCTCTTCAGATGCTGCCTGAACTACTGTGCTTTTCCAGCACCACTGTAATCTAGACTGAGGTATTTCTTTGGCTGGTCCGGTTCATTTTCTGGTCAATGGTAACCCCAAGGATGTTGATAGTGTGGTATTCAACAATGCCACTGAAAGAACTGGGGAAATGGTTAGATTCTCTCTTTTTGAGGTGTTCATTACTTGATACTTATGTCATACGTAAATGTGTTCACAGGAGGTTCATGAGAATGGTCAGAGGAATGAAATGCTTAACATATGAGGAATGTTTGATGACTCTGGGTCTGTACTTGATGGAATTTAGAGGGATGAGGAGGATCTAATTGAAACATACAGAATACTGAATGGACAGAGTGGAAGTTGGGAAGATGTTTTCATTAGTAAGAGAGATGAGGACCTGAGGGCACAGCCCTAGAGTAAAAGGAAGACCTTTTGGAACAGAGATAAGGAGAAACTTCCTCAGGCAGAGAATGTTGAATCTATGGAATACGTTGCCACTGAAGGCTGTGGAGGCCAGGTCATTGAATACATTTAAGACTGAGATAGACAGGTTCTTGAGTATCAAGGGGATCAAAGGTTTTGGGGAGAAAGCAGGAAAAGGGGGTTGAGGAAACTTTCAGCCATGATTACAGGGTTGAGCAGACTCGATGGGTTGAATGGCCTAATTTCTCCTCTTATGTCTTATGGTGTTATAACAATTTTACATGCCATTTAACTGCCCAAGCCTGAATTTTTCAAGCTGTTGCTGCTTATGGAGATGGGCAGCTTCAAAATGGTGCCGAACATTGTGCAATCATCAGGAAAAATTCCCACCTTGGACTTTATGATGGAGTTTTGGCCATTGATGAAGCAGCTGAAGGTGGTTGGGCCTAGAGCGCTGTCCTGAGGAACTCACACAAGGATGTCCAGGAGCTGTGATGATCAATATCCAACAATTGCAACCATCTTCTTTGTGCTAAGTATGAATCCAACAGTAGAGACTTTTTTTTATTTGTGATCGAGGTTGGTGAACCTGGGAGTTCTTAGACAGGAATCTGCACACAAGCACAGATTATTGGACACATGCATTGGGACAGAGCTGTCTTTGGGCAGCAGCATCTGTGACTGAGCAGTTCTCCTCAGCATACCATCCCCTCATCCAAAACAGGGACGGGAGGTTAGGAAAGCTGTTTTAAAATTAGATTCTCTCCTGACTGGAGAGAATACCACAGCAATGCCACCATCATCATGGTCAAAGCAAAAATTCTCTAATGAATATTGGAGTACTCATGGATAATGCCCACGGGGTCAAGAATCAACCTGTTCAGCTACATGAAAATCCCCGCTCAGAGATGGTGTGATCTCCAGTTGAGGGAGAGTTGATGATATTTCTGCTTGGTAGTCTGGCTCAACTGACTTGCCAGTACCATAGTGACTGTTCATTCAAGGGGTGACAACTGAAGGAGTATTCACAGCCTCAGGTATCCCATCAGGCTACCTCCACTCCTCTGCAGTTCCAAGAGAGCAGATGACAGAAAGAAAGTGACTTCTTCAAAGCCCCTATCATTGTGGTTCATCAATCTGCCTGGAGAAGTCTTAAAGAACTCCAAACAGAAACATGCAGCCGTTTCATTTCTTCCAGTTTTGGACCACAGCTGGTTGTGAAGAATAAAATAGTGCTGCGTCCTTAGCACCTGCTGTACTTTGAATGGGGGTGAAGTATGCCAAGCACCTTTCAAATGAGCAAATGCAGACATTGAACAGATCGCGCTTAATGTTATGGTCTGTGAGTAATTGATGCTTCACAAAACTTTGACAAGTTGCCTGGAGGTGTAATACATTACTGGTGCAGAGTTCATGAACCTTGCACTGGTTTCCCATCAGATCAATGTTTGCTTAAGTAGATTAGGGAATGAATAAATTAAAAACAAAGTGAAATATTTTGAATTGATCTACCCATTATTTGTTAAAATGAATTAATTTATCTTCAAGAGTATTGTGACCAGTTAAAGATGCATAGGTTGATAGAGACTCTAAAAATGGCCTTTTCAAACATTGCTCTCAAAGAGAAGTGATCAGGAAGTTCTAATCTGTGGTGTTTGATATTAGCCATTCACATGGAATAAGTTTAGGTCAAGTCAAGAGCCTCAAAATTAACTGTGATTTCCTTTTTAAATGCACGACTAGTCACTAGAGATGTGCATTATTCAAATTATAGACTTACTCACTGGTCAGTCTCTTATCTCAGTTATCAGTTGTACAATGTGCCTTGGTTACATTGTATATATTATGGAGAGGGCTGCTGATATGATCTATTCTGTAATCTCACTAAGGTTGAATCTTGCCAATCTGACAAGATGCAGAAACAAACCCACACTACCCACATTTGATGTTTTGTAACTGGCAACTTGCTGCTTTCAGGTGTGAGTCTTGGTAGAACTGTTACTGTTGGTCTCAGTGTGTCTGAACTAGGAGAATCCACAAAATTTCCAGTGCCTGGTTCTTACCTAGTAATCATGGCTGGCATATGGTGCAGAAAAGGTGAAGCACAGAATCATTGCCCTTACCTCTCATAGTCAACAATCCCTCGACACTCAGTTTATATGTCAGTTAGGAGAGATATCTAAGGTAGGCCATATATGAACAAAAGGCAGTGGAAAGAAATCAAAGAAAATGAATCTGAGAATTAAGAGTTAAAATATAATTCAACTTTCCAATTTAATTTCGCCTCCCTTACTGATTAACTTTCACCTCCCGTTTCCTGCTTACTAATCATTGCTAAAAGCATTGATGTGTAACTGAGCCGATGATCTGCAGCTTGGAATACTCCATGGCAAAGATGTCACATGAAATAGAACTCTTGGACAGCTTAATAAATTGCTCATTGTGTCTGTGTAGCCAGAACCAAGCTGGAAGTCCATGAAAACACAAAAAAAAGTCTACAGAGAAAGTGACAAAAAAAATTTGTTTCCTTTTTGTCTTTTTACATCACATTGAAGATTTTTTTAGATTTCAGTGGTGAATATTTGAGAAAATTCAAATGAATATGAATTCAGTGAATTCTATACTTAGCTAGATGCCTGTTTTGCAGTTCTGCTTTGCTTACAATTACTTGCGTAGGAATTTCACACAGGAATAGTTTATGAATGTTAGAAAGTTACTGAGATTTGAATAGAAAACAATATGAATAATGATTTTCAGTACTAGAGTGCTTAAACACTGGAGTTTTAAACAAGATTTACTGTGCACATTGCATCCACCTCAGGTGGCATTTCAAGATGGTGGCTGACAAAACGAGGTATGAACAAGAAACATTGGCTTTTCTTCCAATGTTCGTGTCCTGTTAATGAATTCTAAAAGAAATTCTGTCTTTAAAGTAAACTTAGCGTAGATTAAGGTTATCAAAAACATGCTTGTGACATTAATTATCACTGTAAAGTATTTTAAACATTTTCAGAGCTCCTAGTTCTGAACTTTGAAGATGTTCATAACAATTTTCTTATTCTGTAAAATTCATAGTGAACTCAGACATTTTGTTCATATTTTCAATCTACCTAAATTGGATGATATTTAATTAGAAACATTTCTGGTCTGTCATGCAAAAGTTCCTGCCAGTAAATGCAATTCACAGGCAATTTGCGCCAAATCAGTGTTTGAATAAAAGATCGGTGGATCAAAAAAAATCCAGTTTCAAGTAAGAAGTCAAGAAAGAACAGCATGACAGACCAAAAGGCAGTACGTTCCTTTCTTACTGACAAAGTAAGAAAATGTGTACGGTAAGGAGGAGAAAATTCATTGTACCATGAAATGTACTACTGTATAATGGAAGGGCGTGCAGGTACTTAAGTGAAGTCAGTTAAATGAATGAAGTTCAAGAGTGTCTCTGCTTTGCTTTAAACAAATTTTACTCCCATCTGCTTGATATAAGAGAGGCAGAGGGGAGTTGAAATTGAACCTTTTTTTTGACACCTCAATGCTGACTGTTCTTAATGTTGGTGGTTAAAGGCCACTTGGTGAATATACGCTGGGGCCACTAGCTCAGTTCATACTCTATGACCATTTTGATAGTCTCATGGCTGGAGTGACCACCATTTCTCTGGTCCCTTTCTCACATATATGTCTGTGCATCATTCATCCAACTATACAATGTTACCTAAAGTGTGGCTGGCTGTTTGTTGGACTGCCTGACCTCTCTTGGCTTCAGCTGCATCCTCGATCACATTTCAGATAGGGACAGTAAAACTGTTCGGGTTCCCCTTGAGGATTTCTTTGTTATAACGTTTGCTGCTACCTCTTTCCCTTGCTCCCTCTTAGGTGTCCACCTGGCAGTTAAAATCCATAACAAAGCTTTCTTTAAAAAAAAATTCTTATATTATCAACTGTTGGCCTCCAAACGAAAGATGTGACTCCTGCAAAAATAGTGACTTAGACAGAAATCTGACCAAATAATTGAGGATAAAAGGAGTGCAACCAGTCAAAGCCCAGTTGTGTCACACTGTGAATAGTTGCAAATCAAGGCAGAAGAATGCTGATGTCTTCATTTCTGAAGCAAAGACACACCCAATAAATGCTATATACAGGATAGTTTCTTTGTGGGAGAAAGAGGCCTCTAAGGTGTTAGGTATTAGAATTCATCATGCCCATTTCTAAAACACTTAAGGTTTCCAAAATAAAACCCTCCCAAATCTATTGTCCATTTTCATCAGTTACTTGTATGCTCACAAAAGAAGGAACTCGTAATTCTGCTGCCAACTCTAGTCCCAGGTTCAATTCCTGAATTATTGAACTTTTGACATATAGAGGCGGAGGCCTGGTATTCCCTATATTAAGTAATGTATAATATTATAGATTACCTGTACATTCACAGGCAGCAATGGCATTGGATGCAGATTTCTTTTGGTGATCTCCATTGCCAAAATTGCTGTGCTGAATATGTGTTGTTTCCAAGAGGTGTGGATAATTATTTAGCAATTTTCATAGCAGTAAAGTAATATGTACCACAATGATCCAGAGGCTTGACAACAATTACAAAATATGTATTCTGCCTCCCTGGTTTATTCTCTTCTTCCTTTTTGTGTGATGATGGTGCTAATAGCATTGACGTTAGGTAGCTGGACTGCAATAGCAGTTCCAGACATGTTTTACAAAACCTATTTGCTGATTTGGAACTGAGTAAGCAACATTTCTCTTGACTTATCCAAACGTTGGTCACAAAACGCCCAGACACATACCAGTCTGGGTATTAGATGCTGAATCAGCATGGAAGCACCTGGAATATCTTTTGCTAATAATATATCCAACAGCAAATTGCTCTCAAGAAACAGACAAGAAGTAAACATTCAACATTATATTTACTTATCTGGAGACAAAAAAAATGCATCTCTGTGGGTTGTTTATAATCTCATTCTACAATCATTATGTTATTAGAAAGACGTCATAGTTTCTTCCTTCCAATTTCCTCTGCGCAGATCACTGACATGTGCTGACATAAAATTCCATGCACACTGTACATAGTTTTTACAAGAAGAAATATTGGCGAATGAAAGCCAATAGTTCCAGTGGTTAGGTTTCTTCATGTTGATATCTAAAACCTAAATGGCATTACAGTTCAAATGGAGGGTTTGAGTTATAAGGAGAGGCTGGATAAGCTGGGACTTTTTTCACTGGTATGTAGGAGGTTGAGGGGTGACCTTAAAGAGGTTTATAAAGACATGAGGGGTATAGACAAAGTGAATGGTACATGTCTTTTCCTGAGGGTGGGGGACTTCAAGACTAAGGGGCATATTTTTAAGATGAGAGGAGGAAGATTTTAAAAAGACATGAGGGACACCATTTTTTACACATAGAGTGGTTTGTGTGTGGAATGAACTGCCAAAAGAAATGGTGGATGTGGGTACAGTTAAAAGACATTTGGATAAGTACATGAATAAGAAATGTCTGTAGGGTTATGGGCCAAGTACAGGCAGGTGGCACTAGTTTAATTTGGGATTATGGTCAACATAGAGTGAGTCCAGAGGAGGTTCATGAGAATGATCCCAGGAATGAACGACTTAATATATGAGGAACATTTGAAGACGCTGGGTCTATACTCAATGAAGTTTAGAAGGATGAAGGCGGACCTCATTGAAACTCATAGAATACTGAAACGCCTAGATCGAGTGGACATTGGGAAGATGTTTCCATTAGCAGGAGAGACTAGGACTTGAGGGCACAGTCTTAGAGTAAAAGGAAGACCCTTTAGAATGGAAATGAGGAGAAACTTCTTCACCCAGAGAGCAGTGAATCTATGGAAGAAGGCTGTGGAGGCCAGGTCATTGAGATTATTTAAGACTGAGATAGATAGGTTCTTGATGGTTGGGGGGATGAAAAGTTAAGGGTAGAAGGCGGGACAATGGGGTTGAGAAACTTAGCCATAAATGGTAGAGCAGACTCAATGGGCTGATGGCTCAATTTCTGTTCCTATATTTTAAAGTCTTATAGTTGGACCAAAGGAACGATTTCCATGCTATATAACTCTGTGACTCTATATCTATATCTATAGTTCCGTTGGAAAATTAAGTATGGGACTGAATCATTAGATTATTAGAAAATATGAAATTGGGCATTATTGTTCTCAGCTGACGTCTACAGTGTAAAGTGAACACGACTAGGATCAACATTCTTGAATGATTCTTACTACCTTTAAACAAGAATGCTGAAGCCAATGGTATTGGCTTCAGCATTCTTGGTAAAGTCTTGGGCTGAGAAAGCCCACGCTGTCTATTGACAATTGATATACTGTGCAATTGTTCTTCACTGCTGGAACTGAAAGTTCATCCTTGTCTTGATCATATTTTGTGTGAATTATACATGCAATTTAATTGGAAGTGGTTTTGCAGATCAACTTTACTTACAGAGCTTTCATTGTAACAGTCATGTCTCTGCCTCCCTTTGAAGTTGAAAAGTCCAACTTTGGCTTAATTTTAATTCAGTGTAACTGCATGCTTTTTGAATGAGTTAAAATCATACCCAAGTTCCTATATTGTCTATCCCAATATGTCAATGTCTCGCAACTATTTTATGTTTTTATGAAAGGGACATTATGTTGACAAATGCATTAAGATTTTCTCAGATATGCATGGTAAAGGGGAAAGAGTGGGTATAGTTTATTTGGATTTCCAAAAGGTATTTGGTAAGGTTCCATGTAAAAGATAAATTCCCAAGATATAGTTGTACAGAGTTGGGGTAAATATATCAGCATACTTGGAAGACTGGTTCACAGGCAGAAACAGATAGTAGTGCTAAACCATGCATTTTCAAGTTGGCTGTCTTTAACTAGTAGAGTACAACAGAGGCTAGTATTAGCCCTCAGTTTTTAATGATTTTGCTGAAAAGACTGAGAATAGTGTACCAAGTTTGCTGAAGATACAAAATGAGGTAGAAATATCAACTGAGTATAGCACATATTTTTGAAGGATTTTTTCTCTTCCTAAATAAAAACACTTATTCATAAAGACAGTGATCATATGACACCCTTTGAAATATGTACATTGTATATTTTAAGCATATCTTCATGCATAAACATATTTAAACATGTGTATTTGAACATATTTATAATGGCGCCTGTTTATCTCCAGGCCATCAGCACAATTGTAGTCAGAGAATTATTTTATTCTGCTTAACAGTGACTATGTCTGGGATGAATAGTTAATGAGCTGTGCCTGTAATGACTGAGCGGCTGCCTTGTCCCCTGAGTAGCCTTTGAAACTAGGTAAGGCAGAATCCGATCACCACAGCAGCAACTGTCACATGCAGAAACAAGTCTAGAGGCCTCCTGAATAAAGAGAAAAGGGGGTTTTGCAAGATATCATGAGGTTTGGCTGTAATTTGTTTTTCTAAGTATTGAATGCAAGTATTGAATCTGATTTCAGCTTTACATATTTGTAAGAACCAGATGCCTTATGGAAATCCTTTCTTGTACAACTAGATGATTGCAAGTGTTAAAAATAAAGCATTATATTATTAACCTACTTACATCCATTTCCCAGTGATCAATATCGAATTCCTTATTATCATATTTATTTGGTTTGCTTGTATCTTTCAAAACAAGATTTATACTATTGGTGGATTGGCAGAAAATTAGAGCGAGTCTTGAAAACATAATCTGCAGCAATTACTGTACTCTGTTGATACAATTGCTCCTCTGGGCCAGGTTGTTAAGAGTTCAAGCCTCGTTGATGTTAATTTGAGGTTGTAAACTGTTATTGACTCTGGAAAACATTTAGATGAATGTCACAGAATAAACCAAGGGCCAATGTGTCTACTCTGGTGGATCTTAAAACCTTTACATTGTTCATTGCTAAGACCTGCTGTTACCACCTTTCATAAATTTATCACATTACGTAGTGTTTTCTGACTTTATTTATTGGGCATTTTATCATCTTCCAACAAAGGCATAATCCTCAAATAGTTCTGGAGACATTAATAACCTAAGCTATTGTTGGCATTGCAAAATAGTTTTTGGAGATATTACCAATTTTCAGTCTATATTGTAATTTTCATTTTACAACACACATTTAATGAAAGGTATCCTTGAAGGACGTAAGAAACAGTTTTAACTCCAGAATAATTCAACTATTTATCAGGCAAAGAATTGGGAAGAAACGTAACAAAGTCAGGGTAACATACTTTGGAGATGCCGGTGTTGGACTGGGGTGTAGCTAAACATCACACAACACGAGGTTATGAAGGGTCTGCCACTATAAATACCGGAAGAAACATCAAAGAAGCGCTTCGCAGGAGGCTCCAGAGCACTGATGATGTCTCCTAGCCAGGGGACGAAACGTTTGCAACAAAAACTTCCAGCTCGGCGAACAGAACCACTACAACAAGCACCCGAGCTACAAATCTTCGCACAAACTTTGAATGAGGTTATAGTCCAACAGGTTTAATTGGAACCCCAACTTTCGGAGCACTGCTCTTTCACTAGGTGGTTGTCAGCGCAGGTGTTTAACAGGGTAAGATACGAGTAGGTTGCTTTTCAATAAACCCCCCACTGGATACAAACAAAAACAGAAATTGTTGGAAAAGCTCAATGTCTGGCAGCACCAGGCCTAGTGACCTTTCCTCAATGCATTCAAAGCTCTGATTTGTTTCAGGTTTCCAGCATCCACAGTTCTTTTGTTTGTTTCCTTCCCTGGTGGATAAAAACTGATATATATAATATACAATGAGGTTATTACTGTATGAAATATTTTTTGCTGCATGTATTACAGAATGAAATGTTACTGTCATCACACAGAACCATTTCAACTCACCATCATATTTAGAATTTAGCATCTCACACATGCTATCTAAAACATATTGTTGTTCTGTCCAACCTAATGATTTTGTTATCGAGTGGATGTTTGCTGCTGATCAATGCGGCTGAAGTTACTAAAAATGGCAACAACAACAATGATGAATCTAGCCTTATACCCTCAATATGGAGTGGAAACCATAGGATATTATGTTACCTGTGATCATGTTATTACATATGGCATGGCATATGTCTGTGTGGGTTTTTTCCGGGTGCTCAGTTTCCTCCCACAGTCCAAAGATGTGTAGGTTAGGTGAATTGGCCATGCTAAATTGCCCATAGCGTTCAGGGATGTGTAGGCTAGGTGCATTAGTTAGGGGAAATGTAGAGTAATAGGATAGGGGAATGGTTCTGGGTGGGATACTCTCTGGAGGATTGGTGTGGACTTGTTGGGCCAAATGGCCTGTTTCAATACTGTAGGGATTCTATGATTCTATGCGATATTGGGATTTCTTGAGACTATTGCACCACTCCACAGGGATAGTTGCTGAGTAAGATGAATAACTAATTATTGTAGCTCCATCCTCCATTAAAATTAATGGTAAGACCAAGTTTGTTCAATTAATGGCACTGTTAATTCATTACCACTTAGACAATTGCAGAATGGGGATAAAGGCTTCAGAATATTCAATGCTCACTGTAAAGCACTTCTTCTCAAGGCAATATTTTTATTGAACTCTCTCTAAGAATTTAATTGAAATTTGAAATCTCAATTATCTAAGTAACTAAATTATTTTAACTGCCTAACATGTTCTAATAAGCCACTTCTGAACTGGTAATTATGTCTATATGTAATGAGCCTATGTGCCATATAGGGATTGTAACCAATATTGAAATCTGGTTAGTGATCACATTCAGTTCAGGGGAGACCCTTCATACATTGATCCTTTCTTAGGATTGATTTACATGCTGTGCCCTTTTCCATGTCATTGGATTAGAGTCGTTATCCCTAAACATATCTCTCCTAAATCACTTATTGCTGAATTCTGCATCAGGCTGCAGGCCATAGGATATGCACAGCACTACTTTTGATCTACAACTGCACTCATTGTGAGGGATTCTATTGATCTTTCCAGCAAATTATGATGCGAAATTGTCTTTGCAAAATTGAATTTTTTAACTGTCAAACGTGGGCAATTTCATACAACTTGTCATCGTCTTCATATAGCAACACTGTTGTTTCTTTCCCCCCTGCACCCATGTTAGTAATAGGGTAAATGCCTGAGCAGGGGTCATTTCAATCAACATTTACATGGCTAATAATTATTTAAAGTTATTTTAAAGTATCCATTTATCAACTGGTGAATTCCGTTTAACAGTTTCAATAATTTTTGATTGTTTGCAGGTATACAACTTCCATTGGGAAAAATACACTATATTTCTCCAGTAACAGATTTTAGGATATAAGTTTTCGATTTTCCCTTCAGATATTAAGCTGGTATTGTGGACCTGTCACCTGGGTGAAGCAGTCTCTACATGCAGTGCTGAGTCACAATACTGTTTTTACAACCTCGTGAAACTTTGAAAATTTCCCCTAGCTTTTTGCGGAAGATTAGATATGGGAAGACAAATAGATTGATCATGATTTATTTATGATTCCTAGAGTGAAATGCTCTCATGCATAGAAAATCTACTCTCTACAAGTAAGAAGAAAATTCTCAAGCTGTGCACGTTTTGGAATTACCTGCGAACTTGGGGAGCCTAGAGTCTCATATTTCATTCTCCATGACATTGCCTTGGCACTCAAGTCAATTTGCCAGCCATTCAGTACCCCTTTTCTGCTGTGGTATAACTAGCTGGGCTGGATTTTTGTTGTTCCATGTACAGTGGCATATATAAAAATACTTGCCTTTTGCAAACTAACTGACAATTTGAAATTGAGTGAGGTAGATTCAGTTACATTTCCAGTCATTTCTCTGTAGTTCCAAACTAACAGTGTTCTGCTACATGTTTAACAATATCTGCATTGTCTGCAGTATGCCACAATGTTCCTATGTGTACTCATGGGCTACAGTGTGTGGTTCATCTCACTCCTAGAAGCTTCTGTGACTACGGTACATTATTGTCACTTTCTTGCAGTTAACTGCAAGAGTTTTAAGGACAATGTTGGTGCGTCCCCCTTTCCCAGCACACTATTGCTCCATCTCCTGTTTATGGCTCTATCTTCCATTGCCATTCCAGCTCCAGCTCCAGCTCCATCAGTTCCCCATTTCAGTTTTCTTTGACTGAGTTTCCTCAGTCCAAAGCTTTGGAATTTTCTCCTTCTACTTCTTTGCTCCTGTAATCACTCTCCTACTTTAAGGTATTCTTTGCCCAACCTTTCAGAAACAGATTACACATGTGCCTCACTGTCAATTTTGTGTTTGATAATTCTCCTGGGTAGCTCATGGGACATATTGCCACATTAAAGGTGCTATATAAATTCAAGTTTTTCTTCTAAAGAAGAAACTCATTTTTTTTGGTGAGTATCCCTGGCCAAAGTACAGATTAAGATTGCTTCCTTCAGGGAGGCTTACAATTGGTGAGGGCAACTCCTTGTGGTCATTTGAACTACCAACTGGATGGACAAGGTTAAAACCAGCTATAACAAATCCTCTGATGAATAAATGCACAAGGGCATAAGGGCCTTCTAATGCTGAAGACTAGGCTCTGTGTGTTACACGTTATCATACTTGGGAGACAGGAGTACACACTATTGGATGGGAAGTTTGTCAACTTGCAAACCTGGAAATTCAAGCACGTTTATTCTTGATACCAGCCAACCCAATAATTGTACTGTGGGTGAGATTGAGATTAACTTTACAATATGTGACTGGTAAGAGATGTTATCTTCAGTGTCTGCATTATAATGTGAGCATAATGCGTATACTTGGAGCCCAGTCAATTTCATTCCAGGAAGCTCATCTGTGATCCTCTAACTGGCGATCAACATTGTTCTGAACTGTCTCCCAAAATCCCGACACCTTCCATTTCTCCTTCAAACCATTCTTAAAACTCACCTCTTTGATCAATCTTTGATCAAATTTTGGCCAGATATCTCCTTTATCTTAATATCCCTTCTTGTCCAATTATATATCTGTGAAAAGTTTTATTGAAAAGAAGAAGCATTCAATTGACTTGAGATAAGGAGTAATATTTGGATGTAAGTGCCTCTCAGACCTCCCTTGATCTGCTTCAATAGAACCTGAGATTGGGGATAATTCTTCAAGTACAGGGAACAGACAATCTGGGTAGCTGACATGATTTTTTTTAAAGGGAACCTTACAGTAAGATCCTTTTCAATAAAGCTAACGTGGTGCCACTGTTTAAGAAGGGTGGTAAGGACAAACCAGGGAACTATAGTCCAGTGAGCCTGACATTGGTGGTGGGCAGGTTGTTGGAGGGAATCCTGACTGATAAGATGTACCTGTATTTGGAAAGATAAGGACCAATTAGGGATAGTCAACATGGCTTTGTGCGTGGGAAATCATGTCTCACAAAAATGATTGAGTTTTTTTGAAGAAGTAACAAAGAGGATTGATGAGGGCAGACAGTAGATGTGATCTATATCGACTTCAATAAAGTGTTAGACAAGGTTCCCCATGGGAGACTGGTTAACAAGGAATACAGGGAGAACTAGCCATTTGGATACAGAACTGGCTCAAAGGTAGAAGATGGAGGGTGGTGGTGGAGGGTTGTTTTTCAGACTGGAGGCCCGTAACCAGTGGAGTTCCACAAGGATCGGCGCTGGGTCCACTACTTTTCATCATTTATATAAATGATTTGGATGTGAGCATAAGAGGTACAGTTAGTAAGTTTGCAGATGACACCAAAATTGGAGATATAGTGGACAGCAAAGACAGTTACCTCAGATTACAACGGGATCTTGATCAGATGGGCAAATGGGCTGAGAAGTGGCAGGTGGAGTTTAATTTAGATAAATGTGAGTTGCTGCATTTTTGGAAAGCAAATCTTAGCAGGACTTATACACTTAATGGTAAGGTCCTCGGGAGTGTTGCTGAACAAAGAGACCTTGGAGTGCAGGTTCATAGGTCCTTGAAAGTGGAGTCGCAGGTAGATAGGATAGTGAAGAAGGCGTTTAGTATGCTTTCCTTTATTGGTCAGAGTATTGAGTACAGGAGTTAGGAGGTCATGTTGCGACTGTACAGGACATTGGTTAGGCCACTATTGGAATATTGCGTGCAATTCTGGTCTCCTTCCTATCTGAAAGATGTCGTGAAACTTGAAAGGTTTCAGAAAATATTTGCAAGGATGTTGCCAGGGTTGGAGGATTTGAGCTATGGGGCGAGGCTGAATAGGCTAGGGCTGTTTTCCCTGGAGGGTCAGAGGCTGAGGGGTGACGTTATAGAGGTTTATAAAATCATGTGAGGCATGGATAGGATAAATAGACAAAGTCTTTTCCCTGGTTAAAAGTAAATTGACAAAAGCAGCTTTGACAAAAGGTCAGTTAGACTTGAAACGTCAGCTCTTTTCTCTCCTGACAGATACCGCCAGACATGCTGTGATTTTCCAGCATTTTTTCTTTTGCTCTTTTCTCTGCAGTCAGGGAGTCCAGAAATGCAGGGCATAGGTTTAGGGTGAGGAGGAAAGATATAAAAGGGACTTAAGGGGCAACTTTTTCACTCAGAGGGTGGTGTGTGGATGGAATGAGGTACCAGAGGATGTGGTGGAGGCTAGTTGCAATTGCAACACTTAAGGGGCATTTGGATGGGTATATGAATAGGAAGGGTTTGGAGGGATATGGCCAGGTGCTGGCAGATGGGACTAGACTGGGTTGGGATATCTGGTCAGCATGGACAAGTTGGACCAAAGGGTCTGTTTCCGTGCTGTACATCTCTATGATTATGACTAAGTCATTCTGCAGGCTAACATTACATTGATTCAAGCATGTGAAGTGACATGTGAAGTGTGTGTTGACATGAAGAATGGGTTGAGACCTGATGGTGTAATAGAAAGATGGCAGGACATTGGAATTTGAGAATAACAAAGGAACCTTCACCTTGAGTTATTTTGCCACCATGTCAGAATATTGAAGAGAATAATTAGGAATAGCCGCAGCCAGGAATGGGGAGCTTTCATTATTGGTTCTTTGAAGCACAAAATATAACATTAGGATCCTGTATTCATTAGGGTCCTGTATTAAAACTGACACCAATTTAAAAAGATTTTGCCAAATGATAATTACCATGCTCCTCCACGGTAATTTCAATCTCTTTTAGTGGTGACTGCAAAGCTGTATCGGAATGCAGCTTCCTTAATTCAATAATTATTAACTTACTACAAAAGGGCAAGTATCAATAAAGTAAGACAGGCAATTTATTCTGAAGTTTGACAGCGAGAATCAATGGATGTAGAAAGTGTAGCTAATTATTAATTAGAGCTCTGAGACTGATGGACATTATTTGTGTCAGTAGATGCTTGTATTTAATGAACTGATTTGTCCAATTTGTATTATGTTCCATAAGATACTTGTCTCATGTCTCATTGAGGTGCTCAATAAATATTGCATGACTGCATTCCAATAAAAGCCAGATCACAAACTACAAAACGCATTACTTCCAAGTCAATTGATATACCAAATCCAGATTCCAGCTGACATGATGACATTTGGTCACTGAGCTTTGAAGAGTGATGTGTTACGTAAATAATAATTAAAGAATCAGGCACTTTAGTAATATTATAGTGTTCGAGTGCAAAACAGAACTATTGTAACTTTTAAACTACAAATCACAACTATGATTAATACGATTAATTCAATCATTAATAGATATAACAGAGCAACACTTAACTTGCAAATAGTCCAGTCATTAGGAAAAAAGAGTTATAGAGTCATGGAGGTGTGCAACACAGAAACAGACCCTTCGTTCTGACTCATCCATGCTGACCAGAAATCCTAAATTAATCTAGTTCCATTTGCCAGCACTTGGCCCATATTCCTCTAAACCCTTCCTATTCATGTACCCATCCAGATGCCTTTTAAATGTTGTAATTGTACCAGCCTCCACCACTTCACCTGACAGCTCATTCCATGCACACACCACCCTCTGCATGAAAAAAATTGCGCCTTGGGTCCCTTCCATATCTTACTCCTCTCACCTTAAACCTATGCCTTCTAGTTCTGGACTCCCCGACCCCAGGGAATTGTCAATTTATCAGATCCATGCCCTTCAGTATTTTATAAACTTCCATAAGGTCACCCCTCAGCCTCCAACATTCTAGGGAAAATAATCCCATTTTTCAAACCCTCCAACCCCTGCCAAGATCCTTGTAAATCTTTTCTGAACCCTTTCAACCTTCACAACATCCCTCTGATAGGACAGACACCAGAATTGCACGTAATATTTGAATTGTGGCCTAGCCAATGTTCTGTACAGTCACAACATGACCTCTCAACTCCTCTGCTCAATTTCTCTGACTAATAAAGGAAAGCGTACTAAACACCTTCTTCACTATTCTATCTACTCAACTTGTAAAGAACTATGAACCTGCACTCCAAGGTCTCCTTGTTCAGCAACATTCCCCAGGATCTTACCGTTAAGTGTATGAGTCCTGTCCTGATTTGCCTTTTCAAAATGCAGCACCTTGTATTTATGTAAATTAAACTCCATTTGCCACTCCTTGGCCTATTGGCCCATCTGATCAACATCTTGTTGTACTCTGAGGTATTCTTCTTCGCTGTCCACTACACCTCCAATTTTAGTGTCATCTGCAAACTTACTAACTATACCTCCTGTGTCCACATCCAAATCGCTTACATAAATGATGAAAGGCAGTGGACCCAACACCGATCCTTGTGGCATACCACTCCACCGCTACTTTCTGTCTTCTACCTTCAAGCCAGTTCTGTATCCGAAGTTGGAAATTATTTTCTTACAACAATATCTATGAGTGATTCTATCACTCAGAAACTGGGGATATCATTATCTCCTGAGCCTACGGATAATAGATCAGCAATTATCATCAAGCAAAGTTTCAAAGATGATATATCACTCAAGTCATTTGCACGGTTCTGAAAAATTTTTAACTGTACATTAATTGGATCCAATGACTCATTATAATGGTTAAAAATTTTAACTACTATTATTTATTTTGTTAAAGTTTGAACAGTAAAATTTTTACCCAAATGTTTTCTCTGTGAATGAATGCTGGGGTATTCATGTTGGAGGGGCAAAGTGGTATATCATTTTAGTTTAGATACCATTAAGAAACGAGCAAGGTAAAGAGTTAAATCTCATGGCACCATGCATTGCAATAAGTTCAGATGTTTATAATGTGCCTAAGTGAAAACTGCCATATTGATGGTAATTATTGATCAACTCCTGACATAAAGTATCTTCTCAAGGACAATTAGTGATGGACAACACACACTGTTCTTACCAGTGACACCCAAATCCGGTGAATGAATAAAAAAAATAGCATTGAAGCAAAGTCAGTAAGAACTTCGCACTCCAATGTGGAGTATGTTATCGCTTAAAAAAAAACCAGATCACTAAAACTAAAAGAAAAGCCGTTAGGAAGAACCAAGATTTAATCCATTGAATTTAATATATTATGTGTCTGGATGTTGAAGATAAAGTGATTTACCGTTGTGGTAAATATATACAAATAATTGGCCTGTAATTGATGGCAAGGCAGGGATTTGGATTTGAGTCTCTCACAACAAATAGCTTGCCGATATTAGTACCACCATTTACACATGAAGAATTGCAGCATGGTTCAGGAGCTGCAGGCTGGATGCTGTGTATAGATTTATGAGGTAGCACCTACAGGAGAGGCAAGGATAAAGTGGGAAGTGACTAACAAAAGGAACACAAGAAAAAGTGTTCCACTACCACCTGATGAAGGAGTGTCGCTCCGAAAGCTAGTGTGCTTCCAATTAAACCTGTTGGACTATCACTTGGTGTTGTGATTTTTAACTTTGTACACCCCAGTCCAACACCGGCATCTCCAAATCAAGAAAAAGTGAGAGATGGTTCAATTGTGTGAGTTTCTGATTTAAAAGAGAAATAGTGACATCTTGTGGGCACTACCATATACATTAAATGGACCTAGCCATCTTCTGGAGCATTGCTGATGTAATCTGTACTATTGCAGTGGTAGTCTCCCTACTCTGGGATTGGGTGACTGTGGGGTTCAATTCCCACCTGCCCCAATGGTGTATAATGACACCTCTGAACAGGTTAATTAGAAAACTAAAAAAAATTCTGCACTTTTAATAATAATGAAAGTAGAAATTGCTGGTATAAGCTCAGTAGGTCTGGCACCGTCTATGGAGAGAAATCAGAGTTAAACATTTCGGGTCCAGAGACTTTCCTCAGAAGTTTTGATTTCTCTCCACAGATATGCCAGACCTGCTGAAGTGTTCTGGCAATTACTGTTTTTGTTTCTGATTTCCCGCATGCGCAAGTTTATTCGGTGTTAAAATGTCCTTAATCTAAAATGTTCGGTCCACTTATTGTATTATATTCTAAACGTAAAACAGTTATTTCATGAACAAAAGTGCCCCAAGACTGCATCAAAGATGTTGCACAGTATGTCTGCCCTGGCCATTGTATACGAGTATAGATTAGAGTGGTGCTGGCAAAGCGCAGCCGGTCAGGCAGCATCCGAGGAGCAGGAAAATCGATGTTTTGGGCAAAAGCCCTTCATCAGGAATTGATGATGAAGGGCTTTTGCCTGAAAAATCGATTTTCCTGCTCCTCAGATGCTGCCTGACCTGCTGTGCTTTTCCAGCACCACTCTAATCTATACTCTGGGTTCCAGCATCTGCAGTCCTTGTTTTTATCCATTGTATAGGAGTTTAAGAATCTAAAAAGATTAATACTGGTCTGTTAGTATGAAGGATATTAACTGACCTTAAGCACTGCCTGGTTGGATGATGTAATTTGGATTGGTTGAAGATCAGCTCCCAAATGGTCTTCCTCTATGACAAGTAGACCAAGGAAGCACTATAGATCTCAGCCAGAAGAAAAGGTGAGCAGGATCTCCATCAGAGAGCTCACACAATATGATGATCAGTGCTGAGTGTTTTCTTTCAAATGACTGGCACTAAAGTGGGAAATCTGTTGGTAATATTGTTGAAGGACCAAAAAAGAAAGTGAATTACTGATCATAGGATGGACACTAATAATACCAGAATAGAAATTGATTGATTTGAGCCCTGATTGAAACAGATGTAATAAAGAAATAGTGTTTTTTATTAATTAGATGAGGACATCACTGGCTAGGCCAGCATTTATTGTCCATATCTAATTGACCGGAGGGCAGTTAAGAGTCAACCACATTACTATGGGTCTGAAGTCACATGGAAGCCAAAATGAATAACTGTTTAACTGCACTGACGGTCATGCAGGTAAACTATGTGCATTGTTTTGTAAAAATTGCATTCATTGATTATTTTAATAAAGGAATATGTAGCTTAATACAAGAGAAATAGCAGTTTCTAAAATTAAATGTGTTGGTATAATATTCTATTTTAAATTATAATAAACCATTTCATATGAATAATTCTGAGTTTGTGAGGTCTGTAATAAAATGTTGGGACATTGATACATGAAAGTCGAGTTGAGCTGATGCCAAGCCAATTCATTTCGGTGTGAGGCTGACTTCATGGGTTATGGTGACCACTGCCTTTCCCTTTCAGTATAATCTTTTAAAATTCTTTACTTTATGAGTTTTCTGCTGTGAGTTTCCTTGTAATTTGTCGCAATTTTAATTTTCTTACATATGATATTTTTATGCTTAGGCAATGTAATAATTTGTACCAGATCATTTGATCATACTGTGGAATTACTGGTCAAAGGTTACACATTCTATTGCAATCTTTCCTATATGAAGTTATATGACCAGATGAGAGTTATTATACAGGATACAGTAAATTTGAATTAATATCAGGAAAATAACTAATCTTAGCCCAAGTAAAGATATTTGCAATTCATCAGTCAAGTGAACTTTGTCCTATATTGCTAATGTGTTGCTGCACCTTTTGATGGGCACTATCATAATGACTTTATGAATGTAAAATACAATTAGCAATGATGTTAATGGTCTAGGCGGACACCATTCTTCATGCTGTTTATTGTCATGCCACAGAATGCAACTGTAATCGCAGGGCTTATCGTTGTGAGTGGGATCCTATACTATACCAACAGACTGGAAGTGGTACACGGTGTTTAGATTGTGTCGGTAATACAGAGGGAGTACACTGTGAGAAATGTAAGGAAAATCACTACTCTCTGAGACCAGGAGGATACTGTCAGCCTTGCAGATGCAACCCTCTGGGTAAGTTAATGGAATTAGAATGCATGCCCTGTGATAATGTTAGACTTGTTTGAGCTGTGTGTTTAAAGCTTTATGGAATTAAGGCCAAGATCAATTAGTTCAAGAACTGCATCTTTACACAGTTATATTTAACCTTAGAAGATTCAGAGTTAGCTTTTGACCCTTTTCCTTACCTTTCATAACAACCTTTTGGTGAAATATGTCTGTTTGAGACAGATTTAAGCAATTACAATATCCCTGCATTCATTTTGCTAAAACGTGAAACCTGAATATGATGTCAAACATTCAGATACACTTTACATGGGTCTGTTTTCATTTTCCTGTAAATGAAATTATATCAAGAAAGTAACTAACCTTAGTGCAAGTAAAGATATTTGCAGTTCATCAGTCGAGTGAACTTTGACCTGTATTGCTAATGTATTGCTGCACCTTTTGATAGGCACTGTCATAATGATTTTATGAATGTAAAATACAATTAGCTACAAATATTTATGTTTCTAGCTGGTAGAAGAACAACATTGCATTCATAGTTCGTTACAGTTAAATGATATATTCCAATAGAAGATAAATTGGCGCATATAATTTGGGAGAAAATAGTTGTTTGCAAAGCACAATTCCAAAGCAGTATAGAACAGACTGAATAGATTCCCTGGGGCCAGACAGTCTTCATGGCTGCTACCTGCAAAATTCACATGACTTCCTCAACTGTATCAGTGGAGAGACATAAGACCATAAGACCATAAGACATAGGAGTGGAAATAAGGCCAATCGGCCCATCGAGTCCACTCCGCCATTTAATCATGGTTGATGGGCATTTCAAATCCACTTACCCGCGTTCTACTGTAGCCCTTAATTTCTTGTGACGTCAAGAATTTATCAATCTCTGCCTTGAAATCATTTAGCATCCCGGCTTCCACTGCACTCCACAGCAATGAATTCCACAGGCCCACCACTCTCTGGCTGAAGAAATGTCTCCGCATTTCTGTTCTGAATTGACCCCCTCTAATTTTAAGGCTGTGCCCACGGGTCCTAGTCTCCCCACCTAACGGAAACGACTTCTTATATATTGATTGCATAGGTAGCATCCCACAGCACTACCTGCCATGGCTTATGACTGATAGAAACATTATAGAACAGAAGGAGGACGTTCAGCCCATCAAATCCTACAGGCGCTCTATCTAGAAATCTTGTTAGTCGCATCCACTTTCCTACTCCACCCCCATAGCCCTGTAAGTTTATTTCCCTTAGCTGCCCTCATCATCTCCTTTTGAAATCATTAATTATCTTATTTACACCATCCTCATAGGCAGTTAGTTTCAGATTATTATTCTTCACTGCATAAAAACTTTTCCTTATATCCCTCTGTAGCACCTCCTGAAAGCCTTACATCTGTGTCTCATAGTCTTTATCCTATCAGTGCACAAACAGCTTTGTCTACTTTACTTAAACTATCATAATCTCTTACACATCAATCAGATCTCCCCTCAAATTCCTTTATTGCTATCCTCACTTTCTTCAAAATCCTTGTATGCACCTCACCCAATTCTGCTGCCTTGTCAGCTTTAAATACCAATAATCTATCCCAGGCATCTTCTTGAATTAATTTTGAATCCCTCTCATGATAGAGTTTCCTCCTTTGTTACCATGCCTGGGCAGCATCGTCTTTTTTTGTAAAGAGGAGAATACTCCTCTGCAGAGGAGACGCAGGATGCTGCATCCACAGTGGTGCTGATCCTCTCATTCCACAATCCTCAATATTTTTAATTCGCCTCTTATATGGGATTTTGTCACACACTTCCTTAAAGTTCCATTTAGAAAACATCCACTGCATTCCTTTCATCAACCTTCTCTGTTTAACTGGCACTGCTGTTCAGCTGTCAATTCCTGTTTCTAAGAATGATCTTACACCGTTGTTGAATAGAAGTATCACATTCACTGTTCTCTAAATCTCTCGTACCTCCCTTACATCAAGGGAAGATTGTAATATTATGTCAAGCAAATCAATTATCTCCATCCCACTTCTTCTAATAACCTGGAATGTAACCCAACCACACTGATGACTCGTCCATCTGAGCATAGTCAAACTTTCCAGTACATTCTGCCTATTAATTTTCAGCCCACTTATTGCAACTCCCATCTCTGCTTTTACCAATATTTTGTCAACTTCCACTTCCTTCGTAAACGAGAAGAGTAAAGTTACTCATTAAGTATTTTATCTTTGTCCTGCAAGGCTTTGCATCTAGCAGCACCCACCCTGCCTTTTACTCCTGCTTACTATTTACATGGTGGTACAGGATTTTACAAGTGCTGTCAGAGGTTAGTGCTGTCAGTGAAACATGGTTTTAAATTGGAACTACACAAACAAGTATTTGCATAAATTATATAAATGCATTCTACTCATTGCGGCAACTGAATATTTTCATGTGACCGTAAGCAAGGCAGAGTTAGGCACTGGTTTTTAATTCTCCATTCCACTTTTAGGCTGACAATAGATAGCATCATTCAAAGGCAGTAATGCTGTTTGTCTTACTGTAACCTCATGCAAGGGCTCAAATTTGGAACTTTGCCTTTTACTAGATAGCCATAATATACAGTGCCAAGTTAATCTATACCATATTTGTATACATGTAGGACCACATGAAAACATGTTTTCAATAGTCATAGGCAGTACAGAATTTGAGTAGAGCTGAAAAAAAGCACATTCTGTCAAAGTTTTTTGTTGTGCATTCATCTAAGTAATTTGGAAGAAATACTAAAGTAAATGAGAAAACAACATTTCTACTGTCCGGGAGGAGAGTGTACTGAAGATCAAAATGGATTACGATCTTAAAATCCTCGGACGGAGGTAAAATAGATAAAAGTTTGGCCAATTGAACAAAGTGAATATAAACCACGTTTTGTTCCCTTCATAAAATGCTGTTGTTTAATGTTTTCAGGTTCAACAGGTAGTAGTTGTGATGAGTATGGTCGATGTAGGTGTAAACCTGAAGGTGTGATTGGAGACAAATGTGATAAATGCCAGCCTGGGTTTTACTCATTATCAAGCACCGGTTGCAAGTAAGTGACCCAATGACTTCTGACTAGCATTTTTTTTCTCCCCTAGTGAATATTGATCACATATTACATAAGCTGGATTAGTAGAAATTGTAAATGTTGAAAGGTCAATATTATAAAGAGCAAAGGCATGCCAGTGCTTTGGGTGTTGATTATCTATCAATTCTGCATTTTCATGAAGGCGTTTTCTTTGTAGAAATGTTGATGGATCTTCTAGCAAAGGCAAAATATTGCTATTGCTGCAAATCTGAAATATAAACACAAAGTGCTGGAGAAACTCAGCAGCTCTGGCAGCATCTGTGGAGAGAGAAACAGAGTTAAAGTTTGAGACTGCAATGGCTGTCCTTAAGAAGTAGGGAATTGTTCTGTAAAAGAGCCACATCAGATTCAAGCCATTAACTCTTGCTTCACTCTCCACAAATGCAGCCAAACCTGTTGAGTTTTCCCAGCACTTTCTGATGGGTCTGTTCTTTAATTGAAATGTTGTCTATTTTATTTGCATGTTATAAGACTTTGAAGCTATCTTATAATTTCACCTCTGCATTTCAACAAAATGTTATGTTGCAGAAACAAGCTATTCAATAAGTCAGTGAGTCAATGAGGGGAGGCAATAGCCTAGTGGTATTATTGCAGGATTGTTAATCCACGGATCCATGTAACGTTCTGGGGACCTGGGTTCAAATCCCACCACCGCAGATGGTGGAATTTAAACTCAATAAATATTGGAATTAAGGGTCTAATATGATGACCATGAATACATTGTTGATTGTCAAAAAAGCCCTTCTGGCTCACTAGTATCCTTCAGGGAAGGAGACTGCCTTCTTTACCTGGTCTGGCTGACATGTGACTCCAGACCCACAGCAATGTATTTGACTCTTAATTACCCACTGGGTAATAAGTGCTGCTGCTCCTGCCCCCAGTCACTTATGCCCTAATCCCATGAATGAATTTTTTAAAAAGGCAGTGTTATTGTTTTTGGTGTACATTAGCCAGCCAGTATAATCCCATATATGGCCATAAAACCATGTGCTTTCCCAATATATAGGTGAATGTGAGGACTGCAAATGCTGGAGATCAGAGTCTTGATTAGAGTAGTGCTGGAAAAGCACAGCAGGTCAGGCAGCATCTCAAGAGTAGGAGAGTCGATGTTTCAGGCAAAAGCCCTTCATCAGGAATAAGGCAGGGAGCCTCTGGGGTGGAGAGATAATTGGGAGAGGGGTGGGGTTGGGGAGAAATTGGGGAGCTAAAAGTACAATAGGTGGGGATGAAGGTGATAGGTGGCAAGGAAGATTGGCAGTAGGACAGGTCATGAGGATGGTGCTGAGCTGGACAGTTGGAACTGGGGTAAGGTGGGGGCGGGGAAATAAGGAAACTGGTGAAATCCACATGATGCCCTGGGGTTGAAGTGTTCCGAGGCGAAAGATGAGGCATTCTTCCTCCAGGTGTCGGGTGGTGAGGGAGTAGCGGTGGAGGAGGCCCAGGACCTACATGTCCTCAGCAGAGTTGGAGGGGGAGTTGAAATGTTCGGCCACGGGGCGGTTGGGTTGATTGGTGCTGGTGTCCTGGAACTGTTCCCTAAAGCACCTGTGAGGAGGCGTCCAGTCTCCCCAATGCAAAGGAGACCGCATCGGGAGCAACGGATACAATAAATGACATTGGTGGATGTGCAGGTGAAACTTTGATGGATGTGGAAGGCTCCTTTGGGGCCTTGGATGGAGGTGAGGGAGGAGGTGTGGGCGCAGGTTTTGCAATTCATGCAGTGGCAGGGGAAGGTGCCAGGACAGGAGGGTGGGTTGTAGGGGGGCGTGGACCTGACCAGGTAGTCACGGAGGGAACGGTCTTTACAGAAAGCGGATAGGGTTAGGGAGGGAAATATATCCCTGGTGGTGGGGTCCATTTGTAGATTTTGCCAATGTATGGTATGTCACAAAGTAGATCTTTTGGGGGAATGGTAGCACAATGTTAATACAAAGCTTGTAATCAGAGGCCTAGACTGATGTCCTGGAGAAATGAGTTTAGATTCCAACTATGACAGCCGATGTAATTTAGATGAAATTAATAAATCTGGAATAAAATATTACTCTCATTAACATTCATTAGAAATCACTAGATTGCTGTAAAAACTGATTTGTTTTACTAATGTACTTTAGGGGCAGAGAAATGTTCTGACCTTAATGCAACTTCAGATCCACAGCAAGGTAAGTAACTGAGTTGTCAAGAGGCAGCTCACCACTGTTTCAAGTGTGCTCAAAGCCTAGACAAGGACAAATAAAAAGACACACAGACATAAGCTGAACGTCTTCATGATAAAAGATAATCTGTGATCTAGCAGAAAGAACAAGTATGGAATTATATTTAAATGAGGGTTAATGCCTTCCACATAAGATGGGAAGAAACTGGAGGGAAAATATTTGTCACCTGCACTTCTTCAATGTCCCTCTGAAGTGAATCACTGCTTGGTATACAGTTTACCATTAATTATGAAATTGTATTTGGTATTTACAGACGCTGTACATGTAATATGGCTGGTGTTACCGAGATCTGTGATGTCGAAACAGGAAGATGCACCTGTAAATATAATGTGGAAGGGACCAACTGTAACCGGTAAGTGTTTTATAACAATAATATTGAAATCAACATGTCTGGTTCAGGATTATAACTTTTTTAATACTATGATTGAAGTTGTACTAATAAATGTATTACTCTGGAGTACCAAAGGTACTTATATATTAGTAGAGCTTGAAGCATTTTAAACCAATTAGTGTTACCAATTATCGGTTTTATTCCGTCTTATTCTCTATAATTTCAGTCATTTTTTCCGTGATCTTGCACCTCTAGGTGCATTTTCTAAACTAGAGCGCCTTTTATAAACTTTATATTTAATTGTTATTTCTGGTTTAAACTAACCATGTCTTTTAATGTTTATTCAGATTTAATTTTTAATGGAGGGCATTGAAAGAAAACATTTGGATACTAAATACCCAGAACATATCTGTAAGATAAAAATTATGCCCTCCACCCTGACTGATACTTGGCAGCTCGAGTTATTTGTATTTTATAGGGCAGACTATCTAGGTTTTGTGGATAAAGCTGCCTGGAGTGGGAACAGCAAAGAGAAATGCCAGAAACAACAGGATTGCTGCTGTATCTTTGTCAGCTTTCCCTCAGTTCAAGGTTAATGCTAACTCAAGATCACAAGCTTTATCTGTGGGTCTTCATGTACTGAACAGGCTGAGTCTCAACACATGGATCCCTGGGCACAGAGAGGGGGGCATGATGTCCAAAAGCTAGTGGGATCTGGGGTGCAGAATTCACCTCCTTTTCTTTGCTTCATCAATAAAATGTTGTGAATCAAAACATGGTGCTTGCTTGACAAGTTTTCATCAGTTCTTCACATACTGATGCACATAAAGCAAAGTTTATGAGTTCCTTTGAAGTGTTTCTTTGTCCTCCCCTGGAATTTTGGCCATTTGAGTTTTGAGAAGATATGACCTGTGTTGAAAACACAGAGTTATTGGTCAGAAAAAGGTTTGACTGTGACGCAAAGCAAATTGTTTAGATTGTCAACAATCACGCTCTCAGTTTATGTTTGTAGGATGACCATCAGGATAGCTATTTCCACCCCAACGTCAGTTAAAGGATTTGTATCTGAGTATTGTATCAGTATCCTCTGGGCAAAACAGAAGGCAAAAGTCCTCATAATTCTTTAACTGATTCTTCCCCATAGGTGCAAGCCAGGTTATTACAACCTTCATCCAGACAACCCCATGGGATGCTCGGCATGTTTCTGCTTTGGGCATTCATCCGTCTGCAAGGTGGAAGATGGATACACGAAGGCGTGCATAACCTCTACCTTCGATTCAGGTACAGCAGCAACTTGGCCCCATGAACTGAGGTGTCATTCAACAGTGAGGGGCCATCTTACAAAAATTAATTCAAATGTCATTCAGACTGACAGTGAGAGATCATGAATCAAATTTTATGATTGTGTTAGGATTAAACCTGAGGATGGAAAGAATTGCTTTAGTAATCTGAGTAGTATGGTCATTGGAAAGATTTGTTTGTAAAGGTCATGGAAAACCATATTATTGCCAGATGAGTTTGAAAAATTTAAGCAATGTTGTTAGGTTCTATAATTGGAGTCTGTGCCCTTAATTAGTAGAAGAAAAACTAAAGGTGTTCCTTTGTTTGTCACTCATCTCAGCTCTGATGTCCCCATGACCTGATGGTGATAGCATTTGGGAGCTGAAAGACCATTTTGGAGCATTTTAACCTCTTCCTGATCTGAAAACCTGATTACAATTCAATGTTGCAGTGTTAGCTTCACAAAATCATTAGAAATGGAAGTAGGGCACTCAGCCCAATATGTTTACCTCGTCATTCAATGGGATCAGGGCTGAGCTGACCATAGCTTTAATTTTATTTTCCTGCCTGCTCCTGGATTCCGTTGTACATCAAAAATCAGTTTAACTCAGCTTTAAATTTATTCCCTGCCTCCATTAGCTGTGTGGAAGAGATTCCAAATACTAATGACTCTCTGCAAGAAGGAATTCCTCATCATCTCTGTCTTAAATGGGACCCACTTAAACTTAATCTGCAGCCTTTCAGCATCTATCCAATCGAGTTTCCTCACAAACTCATATGTTTCAAAAAGATCATCTCTCATTCTTCTAAAATCTAAAGAGTATCAGTCCAAACTGCTCCATCCCATCTCGTAAGATGACCCTTTCATCCCAGGAATCTGCCCAATTCATCTTTTCGAACCTTTTTCCAAAGCAAATATGTTAGCCTCTTCAGTACAGAGATCAAAACTGGAAAACTGCACTCACCAACGAGCTGTTCAGCTGTTGCAAGACTTCCATATTTTTATTTCGAATTCCTCCTTGCAATTAAGGCCAACATTCCATATGCCTTTGTAGTTATTTCCTATAATCTCACGTTAATATTATGCAATTTATGTACAGGGAATCTCACTCCATATGTACACAGTATTCTGCAGTCCCTCTGTATTTACATAATATTCTTCTTTTGTATTCTTCCTCCCAAAGTGGACAGATTCACACCCTCATTGTACTCCGAGTGCCAATGTTTTGTTACAATCACCAACCAACTGCGTATTTTTCCAGACTTGCATCCTCCTCACAACTTACTTTGCTCTCTACCTTTGTAGTGTCAGTAAATTTCATTGCAACGTAGTTGGTTCCCTTCATCCAATTCATTAATATAGCATGTAAATATTTGAGGGCCAGCATTAATCCATGTGACACTCCATTAGTAAGTTTACCAACCTTAAAATGATCCATTTATCCAGACTCTCACTTTCCTATTTGTGAGCCAATCCTTTATCCATGCTAATATAACACCCCAACACCATTATTTTTATAAGACACCTCATCAAATGCCTCCTGTAAATCTGAATGCTCGTCTACTAGCTTCCCCTTATCCACACTGTTTGTTACATCCTGAAAGAACTCTAATAAACTTTCAGTCTCATTTAGGTTTGCATGTACTTTACCTTTTAACAGCAGCTGTGATGAAGCTGCTGTCACTGTATCATATTATTACGTTATCCAGAACATTCCTGAACATGTTACCACAAATTGAAATATTTTAGAATATAAGTATATCATAATATAGCTGAAAGACATTTCGTTGTCAATAGTCCAACATAACCAACTTGTCAGTAAACTGTACAGATTAACAATTGCTATTAGTTACCACATAAAATGCTGATCACACTGCTGTGAAATCTGTCTTTATTACATTAAAATTAAGAGAGTGAACAAAGAATTTGGTGTGAACTCATGTCAACATTTGAACAATACTGTCATGGATAGTGATATCCAAGATTATATTGTTCTCCATCTTAAAGAATTAGAATCTCCACACAGTGGAAACAGGCACTTCGGCCCAACAAGTCCACATCAACTCTCTGAAGAGCAAACCACACAGACCCATTCCCCTAACCTATATTTACCCCTGATTAATGCATCTAACCTATACATTCCTGAATAATGCGGACAACTTAGCATGGCCAATTCACCCAACCTGCACATGTTTGGATTGTGGGAGGAAACCGGAGCACCCAGAGGAAACCCACACAGACACGGAGAGAATGTGCAAACTCCACACAGATAGTCACCCGGGGCTGGATTTGAACCCAGGTCCCTGGCACTGTGAGGCAGCAGCACTAATCACTGAGCCACAGCAGTACTAATCACTGAGCCACCGTGCTGCCCCTGGGTAGCATTGTTTAACTTACTAATTGCAATTAAGGTGGAACTCTTCTTAAAGTCAAAGGACTAATTGTAATTGACTATGTGAAGGATTGTGATTTTTTATTGGTCTGTACTTGTGAGCAGACTATGAAGGATGGAAAGCACAGCACCGGGAGGGTGGCGATCTCCCAATAATGAGGTCATCATCATCATCACGTGACATTATTGTTGAAGGCAAAGATGACTACCCAATATTCTTTGTTGCTCCAGGTAAGTTGAGAATAATTATGGGCATTCACGTATTAGCCCACCACTTTGGTATTCCAAGTTCATTTGTATATTTGTTAAATTGCTCACACTCACTTTGATGACCTGTCCACAAAAAAAGATGATACGGTAACTTAACATTTGGATGGTTTTAATTCGTGTACTTTAAGTTTGTCCATCTCAGAGATGACATTTTATGGCCCATTTTTAGAGTCTCTTCAAGAATTAGGAATTTATAATTTTATACATTTAAAAGCGGTTTGAAAATCCTTACCTTAGCACTCATGACTTTGCAATATAGACTTGAAATATGGGGTTGAATTGTTGATTTAACAGAAGTTTATAGCATTTACAACATATAATATATAATTATTTAACTCAATTACTAACACTGATTTGTTCTGATGTTATATCACATATTTTTCCTTCAGCAAAACATTAACTTTATGTGGGATTTAATGTTTTTAATAGAAATCATTTCATTCTCAGATTTAGTTATTTAGGAAATGTATCAACAAGTCTCGAAAAATGATTTGGTCTCTGCCATTTCCAAATTTTTTAAATCTTCATGCTCTGGTATCTTGATACCACCATAACATTGTAACCCCAAGGGGCATTCAGGAGGTAGTACACTGTGTCCTTATTATTGATATTATTTATCCTTTATTCATACAATCACAGTTATTCTGGTTAGTTGTCACACCTCTGTTAACATAACGTCAATGAGATAAGTGCACAAGAGCTGCAAGAAATGACTTAATAAAATGATTATACCATTTGAATTTTGAAACAAGTAAATCATGCAATTGCCATTTGATTTTTCTCGCTTCCATGATAAATGATCTATATATCAGCATTTCTGTAAGAATTAAGTAAGATTTTAATGAAATAAACTTACCTTTAATGCTTGGTAGTTGACCAAAGACAGAGCCAATATTCTGGTCTGTTTCAGGTTAAGAATAATGGGTTGAGTCTATGGTCATTACTAATGTTTAACTCTTTCATCTTCAGCCAAGTTCTTGGGAAATCAAGTGCTGAGCTACGGACAGAACCTTTCCTTCACATTCTATGTGGAAAGCAATGGTGCCTACCCATCAGTTGAAGATCTGATCCTGGAAGGAGACGGTCAAACATTGACTACTCAAGTCAATGCACAAAATAATCCAGTCCCTTCTACGACAAAACACACATTCAACTACAGGTGGATAAAATAGATGCTATGAGTTCAACTGATCTTTGTTTCAGTTAAGCTGGAACTGGAACACAGTTTTTGATCTGAATATGGATTGAATGCGATTAGATCATTCCATCTTCAGGATATATTGTGCAGGATGTGTATCTCACAATTAATGCTATTATTGGCAAATTAGTCACGGACATGATCTGCAGTAAATGAGAATATTTTAACATTGCATCCAAGGATTATTGTCTAACAAGCTAATGTTAACTTTTTAGTGATGTATCTTTCCAAGAAGTCAATTTTGTCATAGGCTTTGAGAAAATACTTAAATAAATTGAGTAAGTTATTTAATTGATTATTGACAGACCCAACTCCATGATGCTCCACAAGATGAATGCTTCCCATTAACACAAACTGTATCATATAACTGTGTAACTGACTCTTGGCAGTACAGTGTTTTGATTTTGTTTATTAGCATGGTGGAGGTTGAAGTGAAAAGGTTAACAATTCTGTTTTGCCTTCTAGACTCCATGAGGGTTTAGAGTATGGATGGAAGCCATTTTTAACTTCCTTTGACTTCCAGCGGGTACTCAGCAACCTCAAGGCCATCAAAATCCGTGGATCATATAACAGGCAAAGTAAGCTTTCTGAGAGCAAACTTATCCAAGTTTATAGAAGAAAAATGAAATTGAGTAACAATAGTGCTGAAAATTAAGTTGAGAAACAGAAATAAGATAAAGTGAGCAGAAATTTATCTCTTGCTCATCTTCCGAGCGAAGTTAACTGGATTCACCATTTGAAGTGTTTGATAGTTTCCAGTTGGTATGTAGTGACTGCTTAGGCCGATCTGTGTCCTGAAGGTTCCGGTGTAAATATGACAGAATATGACAAATGATTGAGTTTTAGACTGATTGCAGGCTTGGGACTTCTCCATTTTGGCATCTATTTCCTGTCTTGATTATGCGCGTACTTTCAAAGAAAGCCATGCTGTTTTTATTTGGTTATACCAGGAAGGAACATCCCGGGTGAGCTTTTCCTGGACACAAAAAAGGCATAAAATTCCTAAATGAAGACTTCCGTATCATTGCCGCGAGGTTATGCCCCAGATTTAGTTTCCATATAGAAGACTTCATTTGATAAAGGAGCAGTAGTCATTCTGGCTTCATTACCACCCCAATTCAGTTGTTATTACCTCAAATAGTGTAAATAGTTATCATGCAAACTTGGGCAATCACTTCTGCATTTTGCTCAAATAATTCTAAAGGTGGCAGGTATTTGTTTGGATAAACTTTCAGTCACAAGCCTTAGGTTTTATATTCAGCTGGGCTGGAGCTGGTGGTGCTGAGCAGGGCCAAGTAACATCAGATAATGAGGCCATTAAAGAACGAGTTCCATCTTTTGTTAGGTACTCAGGTCACGAAGACCTACAAACTTGCAGCATTTCCAGCTGCTGCTTTTACCCACTTTTACCAGAGGGGTGTCTCTGCCAGAAACATATGGTATGTAGAAACCTGGAAATACAGACATTTTCAGACCATTGTGTGTGAAATGCACTTTGGGTCTATTCTATGGATATAATGGTGAAAAGAAAACAAGTTTGTTTGGGGAAAGTCATCAGTTGTGCTTGAAATTCTCTTGTACTTTGTATCCCTGAATCCTATCCTGCAGTTAAATAGGAGGACATTTTAAAACTGCTTTTGGTTATAGACACATTAGATACAGCGGAGTAAAGGATTGAATGAATATGACCATTGTAATGAAGTGACACTTAATTTAAATTAAGCAAGTATGGAATTTTTTACTTATTCCTTTTGTCACAGTAATGAATGAGATAGCAGTTTAGTAACATGACACTGGAGGTAACCTCAATCCTTTCTATTGCAGGCGCTGGACACCTCGATAATGTGTCTCTCCAGACAGCCAGACCTGGTACTGGAAGTCCTGCTCGGTGGGTAGAGAAATGTACATGTCCAACAGGCTATGAGGGACGATTTTGTGAGAAATGTGCAAGAGGCTTTACAAGGCAAAGACGTAAACTTGGAGGTTTTAGCAAGTGTGTTCCATGTGCCTGTCAAGGCTCTAGTGGTACCTGTGATGCAGAAACTGGTGAGTTTGTCAATATATTGGCTTAGATTATGGTTTGAGGTGTCAGACTGGGATGAACTATGTAGCAAGGTTAGTGGCATGCTGGATAAAAATGGAGGCAGTTTAAGTAATAACGAACCAGATACCAAATGATACCTATTTAAAACCCTCATTCTCCACCCACTGAATTCAACAGGTCAAGGGATTCACCATGTGGGTAGACTGACAAGAAAACTGTATCCGGGTTTCTTTCCAGAAGGGAACCCAGTGCCTGAATGAGGGACACGGCATTTAGAACAGGAGATTCCACTGAGAGCCCCTGCCTTGACCTTTCTTGGAACCTATGTAGTCTCCTGCTGGTGATTTCCTCATTGTGGCTTCCATCTTGCCCTGACTTACCTTTCTCCAGAGATTTAATGATCCCTGGTGAAGGTCCAAGTACCAGCCACAGCCACAGCCACAGCCACAGCCACAGCTCATTGTTGACCTCTGTGCAATGGAAAGTTGTCAGCCCCTTATGAACTGGCAGTACTTGATGAAGGATTTCTGTCTGACTGGGAGATGTCCTGGAATTCAATACTCCTGCACAGCCAGGAATCCTGGTGTTGGAGTTCCTGCTACCATTAAAAAACTTAAATCACTCCGGACTCCCAACTTGGCTCATTGAGAGCGGTGGACATTGGGCCTTTCTGCAGCCCTCATAAAATTCCACCCTTTGTTACCAAGAAAAGCTCAAAGCACTAAATCTATGCAGGAGATCAAGTAACTTGTGATGAGAGGAGATACCATTGTTTAATATATAATTATAAATGAGGTGGAGATAAGCAAGTATTTAAACTGGGCTATGAGCATAATTCTAGGGGGAAAAACATAAAATTTCCAAGTTTTGTGCAAAGTTACAGTTCAGCAAAAACGACATTGCCGCTAGGATAATCGATGTTGAAAATTTTCCAGACTGGCAGTCAGTTTTGTATCAGAAGAGTTCTTCAAAAACTGGATCGCTGTGTGTTGAGGGAGAGTCTAGCCCGGTCATTAATAAAGTGTTCTTCCATGTTGCCCGCCAGGTTCCTGCTTCTCCAATGACCCTCCCAGGAATTGCCCACATGGTTATTATCCTGATGCTACTGAACCAAGAGGCTGTAGGATTTGTCCTTGTCCAAGAGGTACAGGGTGCACTGTGACACCAGGAACAACAGAGGTGGTATGTGTGGGCTGTCCAGCAAAAACAATGGGTAAGTCTTGGGTACAATCTGTCACATTTAATTGTATAGAAGAGGTTAAAATAACACTAACAGAAAAAAAAAGCACTGCTACTTTTATACAAAGCAGGCTTGTTCAGCAGATTTGTGCTTAGAACTAACTCATTCAGTTTATACTGCTGTTGTTTAAAATTGTCAATACTTGTGGAAAATGCATCCATCATTGAAAACTGTAGTACAGCTTCATTATCCAAATTCCAATTATCTGCCTCCTTTCATCAGAATATTAGTGAGATGAAGCCTTACTTGAGAAGATGACTCATTGCACAGCTAAATGTCATGATTCCTGGTATTTCACCTTGCACACAGTGAATTAGCCTCCACAATGCTTAATTTGTAGCCTGTGTAATGTAACAGTTTTTGCTATAGCTATAGGATATTGGAAATCATTGTTAAAAATTTTGTAAATTCCTTATAAATCGTATTTTGGAGACTTACTTCTCCTCCAACTTTTATGATTCATCAAGGTGTTCTTTTTATTATGGAAGATATTGACTTAACAGATATCATGCCTGAAACTATCAATAACACAGCTCCATATAGACAATGAAATGTAAGAACACACTGCAAATTTGGGTATATATACTAACATGGCCTCTGTCATCTAGTGAAGTAAGATAAGAAATCGTATTCACATAACACTTTTCATATGTTCAAGGTATCTTAAAATAAATGTTACAATATAGTGACAATTTTTAAAAAAGAAATTTGAAATCTCAGTTACCAGTTGAAAGGATGACACACAAAGACTTCGCATTGTAAGATTTTTATTACAAAGATAAGTAAAAAGCACTAATGACGAATCAGTATCTTTGTAGGTAGTTCATATTTTAAACCACAAATCAGAACACACTCCTTCTCATTTTTACACAAATGAAAACACACTCGATAGATATCCTTTACATCTGCTTTAGCAGATATTCTATTTTCCTGGAATCAGTTCAAGGTGATTCTTAGCTTCCAAGAATTTACTTCTGTTCTTTTTCTTCCTGGGAACTTTCAGTCTCTGAACTATCTTTCACAACGAGGCATTTCTGCTTAGATATTCTTACTCTAGTATGAACAGTCTTGCAGCCTTGTTTTTACTCCTTATGAATTCAGACTTTTCAATTTAAGAGTTACTATCTCATGCATTCCTGTGCGATGAACAATAATATCTTACTATTCATAGCTTCTCTTCCACTCTCTGATCCTGACCAACTAACTTACATGGGTTTTAATCATATTTTAAAAGCGCTTGCCCTCTCAAAGCTCATTAAAGTCAACATAGCAAATTCTTTCCTCTCATTATCGCTGTACAGAATTCAAACATATTGCAGCATTTCCCATTAAGTTGAATTCTGGCAAACTACATTCTTTTCCAATGAACACTTTATCATACAGATTGCTGAACAATTTGCTTCTCCTGCTTTCACATTTAATTTAACATGACAAGATATAGCATATGAAAAATATATAGATGGTTTGATTAAATTTGCTTTTTGTTTACTTTAATATACATTTTGAGTCTCAAATGCATGTTTCTTCACATTCCTTCATGTTATTACATAAATTCCCTAGGTAACCGATGTGAAATGTGTGAGGAGGGATACTTTGGTAACCCACAGGCAGGTAGATCCTGTCAACCTTGTAGATGTAACAACAATGTGGATCCCAATTCAGTTAGCAATTGTGATCGGTGGACCGGGGAATGTCGAGAATGCCTGTACAACACTGCAGGACATCACTGTGAGAAATGCAAGGAAGGATTTTATGGAAATGCTCTTGCCTCCAATCCTACCGAAAAGTGCAAATGTAAGAATTGTGTTTGAACTTTACATATCCTATATGCAGACATATTCTATGGCATAAAGTTTGCTGTTTCATTACAGCAAATCTGTATAAAACAAATCTGGTTCAATATTACAGAAGATTGAAATTTGTCCTTGATGTTATCAATGGTTTTTAATGTACAATTTTAGTTTCTCTAATGTTAAAAGTATTTTAGAGACAATAAATACGAATTGTTTTCTGATTTACTGGTTTGGGATTAATCGCCCTATGAATGCTAGCTTCCCAATGGATTTCCATTGCTGAGTTAAAGCCTTTAGTTCTTGGCTATACAATCCCAATAGCATTGTAATGCGACTTCTGCTGCAGCTTCAAAAGAGGCACGTGGGCATTCAAAGCAGAAGAAAAGTATTGGAGATATCCTCAAAGTTGCCAGTCTACACAGTTAGATTAGTGGTGACAGCGCTGGAGTGGGTGGAACATGTAACAGCAGGAAGATACAACTCCTGCAAAATGTTCTGTCCTCCCCGTTGAGTGCTCTGAGAGCTGTATCACTTCCATAGAACGACTGCTGCCTTCCACATGGTGAACCTATGAAGTGACAATAGCTTAAAACTGTTTGAAAATCTGATGAAGTTCCCCGGTATTTGATTTGTGGCAGTGGATAGCAGTCCAGTTTGTGGTGGAGAGGGAGCAAAGAGAAAGACCAAAGGAAGAAATCTTACATCCCCACAGTGTGGAAATTGTAGTGGAGCACTGCAGCATGGAAGAGCACTGAAACAGTATCAGTCTCAAGACCAAATGCTCGTCTCAAGCTTTTCTGCTGCTCTCCCACCTGAATTCAAGTAAATTATGCAAGGAAGTGCTGCCCCAGTTCTACTCCAATTCATGCTCAGAAATGAATTTGAGGTTTAAATAAAACAAAGAACTGGAAGATGCTGGAAATCTGAAATATAAACAGAAACTGTTGGAGAACCTCAACAGGTCTGGCAGCATCTAAGGAGAGAAAACAAAACTAACGCTCTGAGTCTGGTAACTCTTCCTCAGAAGAGAATTCTACACTTAGACTGTGACTGTTTGTACAGATTAACATATCCTTCAATACTTAAGCAACAAGCATGAAGTAAACAAATCTGAGATCTGCTGTACATTTTCACGTAATAGCTCTATTACTTTTACAGCTTGTAACTGTGACCCAAGTGGTTCTTGGTCCTTACAGTGCAAAGATGATGGAACATGTGATTGCAAGTCAGGAGTCTTTGGAGCTAAATGTAACCAGTGTGCAGGGGACACCTATTACAATAGCACCACAGGCTGCCAGGAGTGCCCTAGCTGCTATCAAGCTGTAAAAAGCAAGGTAGGCACCTGATTCCCTCTGGCTAAGGGAAAGCTACTTTAGTTTTTGTTTTGAAATTATAAGAGCAGAATTTCATCATGAAATTTATGTCTATTTTTATTGCAATCCTATATTATCATATGCTGGCATCAATATCTGAATAACTAAGGGAGAATTGCCAGAGTATGTGGGCCTGACAAAAGCATGGAACCTCTGTCCTACTCCTTTTCTAATTTCTTTTTTAATTTGAAAGCATAAAACATGAAAACATAAAGTCTCAGCAAAGAGAAATGTTTAGTAGTGAGTCAAGTGTAGGCCATTTAGCTACTTCAGCCTGCTTCAACATTCAGGTAGGCCATGGTTGATCATCTACCTCAATGCTACTTCTCCACCTCATCTCCATATCCCTTTCTAGGATATACATAATCTCCAGAAATCTATGATTTCTGTGTTGAACATACTCAATTATTGAGCTGCCACAGCCCTCTGGGATAAACAATTCCAGATACACCATCCTCCAAGTGTAGAAATCCCTCCTTATCTCAATTTTCAATGACTTAGCTTTACCTTGAGATTATGTACTTGGTTTTACAGTCACCAGCCAGGGGAAATGCAACTACCATCTAACCACATCTACCCTGCCATGCCCTGTAAGAGTTTTGTAAGTTTAAATGAGGGCATCTCTCATTCTTGAAAGCTCTACAGAATACAGGACCAGTTTCCACAATCTGTCCTCATAAGACAATCTCACCATCATAGGGATTAATCTGGTGAACCTCCATTGAACTTTATGACAAGTATATCCTTACTTAGATAAAGAGACCATGCCATACACGTTATTACAACAGGTGAAGTCTCACCAAGGCTCTATAGAACTGCACCAAGGCACCTTCATTAACTGTACTCAAATCCACTTGAGGTGAATGACAACATAATGCTTGCACTCCTAATCGCTTGCTGAATTTGCATGGCTTTTAGTGAGTCATGGTCAAGGACACACTGATCCCTTTAATATATATTTCCAGGAAATGACACTGTATTGCTTATTTGAAAAGGTGTCATCATCATTATCATATTCTAATCATTGCCAGTCATCTTACTTTTGGGACTTTGCTACATGAAACATTATGGGGCATTGCTGATGTTTAGTTTGTAGATTGCACCAACTAGCTGATAGTGTATACTTTTGGAAGTTGACCATTGGCAGAAGAACACAGCAAACCAGGCAGAATCAAGAGATGGAGAAGTTGAAGTTTCAGGTGTAATCCCTCTTCAGGAGTAGAAGTGGGTGTAAGGGGATCTGCAGATAAAGGAGGTGGGGAGGGCAGTGTGGTGACGTGGGGAAAGGTGAAGACAGGTAGAGGGTACAGCAAGCCCCTCTCTCGCCCTTCTATTCCTTCCAGACACCTGCTGGATTCATCCCTCCCATTGACAAATCAGGTTGTACCCTGTATCTATCCTCACCTATTCCCACTTCACCACCCTTCACCCCTCACCTCCCTTATCTGCAGCCCCCCTTAAACCCACCCCCAGTTCTGAAGAAGGGATTCAGCTGAAATACCAACTTCTCCACCTTGTGATACTGCCTGGCTTGCTGTGTTCTTCCAGCCTCCTGCCTGTCTACCTTGGAATCCAGAATCTGCAGTTGTTTTTTTGTCTCTAACCACAATTATTGGTAGATCCCTATCCACTTGCGAGCTCCAATATTTGAATTAACTCACATTTGAACAATGGTGAGATGGACAGTGTTAGCTTGGAAGACAAGCATCTATGAAACTATGTTCAACTCTAAGCTGTTCACTGCAGGCCAGCATGATTGAAAAATGCAAGGAGACAATGGAAGCAGGTTTTGTAAAGAAAAGGTTAAGGAATTAACATGTGACATCTTAATTGCTAAACAGTAAGTTTGGAATGTGCACTGCCTGTAGTAACAGAGGAAGCAATTCACAAAGGAACACAGGGAAGTATCCCCTCTCTCCCCAACTATTGTCTTAATCACGCATATTTTATCATCCTATTCATGAGAAGATAAAGTGCAGGTTTTCGGATTGCGTAACCAACCTATTCCATCACTCTCAATTTATTTGAACATTTCATGGACGAATTTTAAACAGCAAAGCTCAGGGGCTTGTTAGGTAGTTTATGTTAGCATCATGGCCCTCATTGCTCAGACAGGACAGTGCAATGAAATTAAGCTATACTTAGAGTTTCAGAAAAAGTTACTATTTCTAACAAAATGCTAACTGTGGTCTTCCTACACTTGTTTACAAACTCCTTCCAACTTGGACACAGCAAAAATTGGAGATTTCACATGAAGGCATGCAAACAATTTTTAGAACTGAAATTGAAGATATTTTAAATCAACAGTAGCATGAACTAGATTATGGAATCATCTACAATTCAACCTAAAACAATTATTCCAGCTCTTTCTATCCCCACAACCATCTGTGCCTGAATTCTTTCTGGTATTATCCTTCCAAACACAGAAGCGGTGCCAATAGTGTAGTGCAATTTCTGCACTTGCTGAGATCTGTATGAAGGCCTCACCTCCTTAACCCCACCCCTGTGCTTGAAGTGTGGTGACCCTCAGGTTAAATCCACCAAAAGGCGTCTCTCTCTAATGGGAGGACGGCTAGGGTTCTTTGGGACTGAGACAACGTTTGCTTTTCAGGCAGTGGTGGTTTGGAGCTGGCTCGGAATTCATCCATTTATGGACTTCTCTTTAGACTATATCTTTTCATTTGCTCTTATTCTTAAACTATCAAAATGGTGCCAGATTATGGCAACAGATGAAAGCTTTTCATTGTATTTTATTGTATTTCATTGTAAAATACACGTGACAGTAATTCATCCATTCATCCTTCCCGAAATGTAGAAAAATTTTGATAACTTTTGTCTCTGTTTTAATGATTTGTAATTTTGGAAACTAAGAAGAGTTTACAAGCTGACTGTTAGAATCTTTCTTTGGTTTCTTACTTTTTTTTATGTCTGTTTTGTCTTCTGTTCAGGTACTGAAACACAAGAATGTAGTTAGAGATTTAGAAATTCTTATCTCAAGAGTGAAGATAAATGGGAACCCTTCAACTGACAAGGATTTTGATGAAAGATTGAGGAAAGCATCAGTGGTCCTCAACAGAATGATGACTGACGCTAAAAAAGCAGAAAGTAAATTCTTATTTTTATTTAGTGGCTTTACAGGTTGTAAGGTTTTTAGCATAAAACACAAGTATAAATCCATTTTTCCCCAAGTATGCTTTCTTTTATTGGTCATAGCATTGAGTGTAGAAGTTGGGAGGTCATGTTGCTTCTGTACAGGACATTGGTTAGGCCACTTTTGGAAAATTCTGTGCAATTTTGGTCTCCCTCCTATTGGAAAGGTCTTGTGAAACTTGAAAGGGTTCAGAAAAGATTTACAAGGGTGTTACCAGGGTTGGGGGATTTGAGCTATAGGGAGAGGCTGAATAGACTGGGGCTGTTTTCCCTGGAGCGTCAGAAGCTGAGGGCTGACCTTATAGGGGTTTATAAAATCATGAGGGGCATAGATCCGATAAATAGACAAGGTATTTTCCCTGGGATGGGGGAGTCTAGAACAAGAGGGCATAGGTTTAGAGTGAGCGGGGATAAATTGAAAAGAGACCTAAGGGGCAACTTTTTCACACAGAGGGTGGTGCATGTATGGAATATGCTCCCAGAGGAAGTGATGGAAGCTGGTACAATTAGAACATTTAAAAGGCATCTGGATGTATATATGAATAGGAAGGGTTTAGAGGGATATGGGCCAAATGTGGCAAATGGGACTAGATTAGGTTAGGATATCTGGTCAGCATAGACGGGTTGGACCGAAGGGTCTGTTTGCGTATTGTGCATCTCTATGACTCTGTGACTCAGTTTGACATCCTTATGTCTCCCCCTCCTCAATCCAAATCTAATTAGATTTTCTTTGATTGAAGAGTTACTTCTCTAGGGCGCTGTTAGATCCCCTCATAACCATGTATGAAAATGCATATCAACCTTCTTATGAAGATACATCTCAGAGTCTTACTTTGTAGCTCTCTGGAATGATTGAGGCTGGATCCTTCATTTGCTTAAGGTAGTGGGGGAGGGAGTTTTTATTTTGCTTCACCTTATTGACTACATATTCTTTTTTTCAATAAAATACTGTTTTTTCCAAGAGAGAACATTATAGTGTGATGGAATTTGTGGGACCAGAGGATAGTAAGCACAGAGGCACGACGTTTCTCTAGTCTTGTACTGCTGGTCATTTTTATATGATCCTATGCATCAGCTGGCCTCTAGCAGGCCATGTTTGATAGATTCACCAAGCCATTCTGCCATAAGACATACAACTAAACCCAATCCTGATACCATTTAACATCCATCATTTTTCCAGTATGGTTGTACTGGGCTTGCACTCACTGGCTGAAATCAGAGGCCTCTAGTCATATAGCAGCCTTATCATCTGAGACAATTAATGTGAGGCAATGGAGTCTGGGTTCCTCCTCGTCTAGGTAGCAAAAAGAAATTAGATGAGCTATTAGAGTTACCAGAAATAACTGAAGTGGGGAGGAGAACTTCAGAAGATAAATTTAAGAATAAACAACATTTGGCCTCAGCAGTAAAAATTGAATTCTTTTTACAGTGGATGATGAAAACAACCTTGACCAATTGAAAAATCTTAACAAGAAGTTGGGTGTTGAGACAAGTCGCCTGAACAATATAGGGAAGTCAATTGATGAGACTCGGCGGTTGACAGTATTGTATGAAGATCGCGTCCGGAGTATAGAGAGGTCGCTCAGCAATGTCAGGACAAAGATCCAGGAAAGCAGGACAGAACTGAGCCGAATGGTAAGTCACCTGGATTCAAAACAAGTATTTTTTCTTCAAATTTGAAGATTATAAACTCAATCAGTTGTGTTCATGTGTATAAAACAGAAAGGAAAACAGTAAGGACACAAATGTTGTCAATACAGTGAAAGATCCAGGGCAGTCTTGGCATTTTAAAAAATTAATAAACCCTATACCAAGGGAAAATGTTGTGAAACATGCAAGTTATGACACAGTCTGCAAATATGATACCATTTCTTATATGTCATAGCCTGTAGTAGGTTTTGCACTGTTTCAGGTTATGATACTATCTTAATGCAAAAATTACATCTGAAATTCATATGATGTTGTTGAACCATTTAGGTCTTAGTACAGGGCTAAATATTCTATCCCCAAGCTGTGTGTGTGTGGCAGGAGTGCATGTTCAATACGTCAAGTGGATAGCCCACTAGCTAGCCAACCTACTTTATAATATGCGTGAAGACTTATAAGGCACCCAGTAAATACTGAGGCCTCAAGTAGTCAAATATTGCCCACTCATGATTGTTAAAAAGGTAGGAAAGGAAGGGATTACATCCACCGAGAGTTGGGAAGTGGTCCCTGATCTTTAAAGACACTTCTCCTTCGATTGTACCCCACTTTGTATCTCCCTTTCTGGCTTCAACCCTGTTGCTGAAAACCAGTTGGACCCTTCCCAAGGTGCCATCCCTGCTAACAACTTACATTGGTGCAGATGGCATGATTTTCTTTGTCACACAGTTTGCTCCCACTAATGAGATCTGGAATTGCTGACACTGTAAGAGTGCCAGCCAATCTCATTTGGCCGACAGTCCTGAAGGGTCAGATCCCCTTCCGTTAGGAGAGGGAGTCTGATCCTCAGTTTGTTCAGGATGCTCATCGCTGGGGCTAGCTTTTCAAAAGTCCCGTTTACAGATGAGTTTTCTTTTCTTTGACGGGGGAAGGGTTGGGAGCTGTGAGGTGCAAGCAATTGTCTCCCCAATCCCAAGTTTGTAATATCCAGTCTCAAATCATGGAGGCTTGACATCAAATTATGTGACAATGCTGCAGACAGCTTCTCCTAAAACCTCATCAAAGAGTCACGCACAGTTTTATCTGATATGCTGCACTGCTTATTGTGAAACTGTGTCATACATACCGAGATTGTAACCAAATTCAAGACTGTTTCTGCACTGAGTTTGCTGATGTCAGCTGGCCTGTGACCATAATTAACTTGTGTAGCACTAGATTAGCTTTGGAGAATTAAGGGATTAATTCTTTTAATTTAGAAGGAAGCCTGCAGGAAAATGTGTTGATGTATAATGAAAGTTTGCTTATCGAAGAAACAAAGGATTGCCAGCATCCGACCAAAGCATAATTCAGCATTCTCAGGAAGGAAGAGAATTTTGTTTTGTTAACTTTTAATGTTTAGATAATTGAAAGCTTGTTGCCAAACTAAATAAGTGGCATGTTATTTCTTGCAGCCATCATTACCTACAGGTCCTGTTGGAGGCCACAACTTGGCAGGTCTAGCAGATGAGGCTCAAAGACTGGCAGATAAGTAAGGGTGGTCTTTTTTATTTGCGTTCTGCCCTGCAGCACTTTTCCTATTCTTAGTTTTATCTCACGGCATCGTGGCAGAGAAACGTTAAGAACTTTTCATGTTTGCTTTGTTCTATTCAGACATGTGAGAGACGCAGATGACATAGAACAATTCAGCAGAACTGCCAACCAGTCAGCATTTGCAGCCCTTGAATTAATTACCCAAGTAATCAAAGATGATCAGAAGACCATGGAGTCCATCAATCTAATAAATCAGCAGTAAGTCAGACTAAGTTTTGATGGGAAGTATACAAGAACATTAATTTGAATACTAAATGCTTCTTAATACATTGTTCTTTCACCTCATGTAAGGATTCAGTATACTTTGAATAGAATGAGTATGAGTAGTCAAGGAGAGAAAATGATGAAGAAGCTCAACAGGTCTGGCAGCATCCATGGAGAGAGAAGCAGAGTTAATGTTTTGAGCCCAACATAACTTCTTTAGAACCAAAAAGAATTGGAAAATAATATTTTTATACATTTGACAGAGGTAGAGGAGTGGCAAAGAGCACAGATGATGTGGATGCCCAATGCAAGAGACAAAATGGTTGTTATTGGGGATAAAAGAGAAAAAGAGATGTATTTTAAGGTGATCTTAAGACGTATTTTAAGTAAATTAAGGTGTGAAAGGGAGAGAATGGTTTCTCTCTATTGGAGGGCAAAATAAAAAAAGACACCAAGAAGACAAGGAGGTTTGATAAATGGAGGGAAAGAGAATGTAAGAAAAATAGAAAACAGACATCATGTGGTCAGGCTCTGCAGCTATGGAATTCAATATTGGGACCTCAAGGCTGTAGGTGCTTAAGCAGAAAATGAATTGTTCTTCTTTGAACTTGTGTCATGATTCTTTGGAACAGTGCAGCTGACCCAGGACAGAAGCATCAGTATGAAAGTAAAATGTTTTTTGAAACAGCAAGGAGCTGGAAAGTCAGGATCATTCCCATAGCGGGAGTAGAGGTGTTCCACAAAACAGCCACCCTGTCTAAATTTGGCAACATCAATGTGAAGGAGGCCGCATTATAAAAAGTGAATGCAGCAGATTAGATTGAAAGAAATACAAGTGAAACATTGCTTCACCTGGAAAGTATGTTAGGTCAGCAAGGGGGGAGAAACGAGGTGAATGAGCAAGTATTACACCTTCCGTGAATGCATAGGAAGGTGCAATGGGTGTTTGACTGAGTGCTAGGAGTGATGGAGCAGTAGACCAGAGTGTCTAGAAGGAATGGTCACTGCAGAAATTGGAGTGGAGGGGGCAAAGTGTTTGGTGTATTGGTTAGTGAACAGGGACAAGGTGAATGAGTGTTGGTATACCGCCTGCAATTCCATGGGAAGATACCTCGGGAGGAGTGAGGAGGCATTAAGAGTAATTAAGAAGTACACCAGGATGTCGGCGAGAGAACAGTCCCTTTGGAATGCTGATAGTGGAGGGCAGGGTAAGATGTATTTGGTGGTGGTATCCTGTATGATGATCATTTGAATGCAAGACTGCTGGAATGAAAAGTGAAGACATGGGGAGCCTTGTTCTTGTTCTGGGAAGGGCTCAGGGCAGAAGTGCAGGAAATGTTTCAGAGGCAGCTAAAGGCCCTGTCAACCTCAATGAGAGGGCTAGTCCTCGTTTGAGGAGAAAGGTCATGGAAGGTGGCGACTTCAGAACAGAAACGGCAGAGATGGAAAACCTGGGAGAATTTAATGGAATCCTTGCAGGAAACAGCATGTAAGGAGGAGTAATGAGGTAATTGTGGAAGTCAGTGGGATTTTTAATGGTATCAGTGGACAACCTATCCCCAGAAATGGAAACAGCAAAGTCAAGGAAAGGGAGGGAAGAGTCAGAGATGGACTACGTGAAGGTGAGAGAAGGATGGCAATTGCAAGTAAAACTGATTAATTTTTCCAATTCAGTATGAAAGGCATCATTGATGTATAAGAGAAAACATTGTGGGTGGGGGCCTGAGTAAGCCTTGAACAAGAAATATCCCACAAAGAGACGGGCATAACTGGGGAGCCTGTAGATGACTACCCATAGTGACACCAATAGCGTGGAGAAAATGAGATGAATTTACAGAGAAGTTGCTCGAGGTGAGAATAAGCTCAGCCAGATGAAGGAAGTGGATAGAAACAGCAGAGAGCCTCCAGACTGTCCTGGTGGGGAGTGGATGTGTAGAGCGATTGTACATCCATAGCAAAGAGGGGATGACTATGATCAGGAAACTGGCATTTGTAGAACCAACACAAAGCATCAAAAGGGCCATGAATAAAAGTGGGGAGCAATTTAAGAAGAGAGTATAAAAGAGAGTCAAGATAAGAAGAAATAAATTCAAAAGACGAGAAGATAAGGGAGCAGTGGCGTGGAGCATGCTGAAATATTGGGTCTGCCAGGGCAGTCCTGTTTGTGGGTTGTAAGAAGTCTATTGATTGGAGGCAATAATTCTTTGCAGTTTTAATTGATGCTCAGCTGAAACCGTTAATGTTCAAAGTTGATTTTGCAAATGAGAGGATAAGGCACTTATGATGCAGTAATGGGTTCTAGTCCAAATGCATAGAACTGAGACAAGCATATGTTTGGTTTTTTTGAACTACAATGGTTTGAATGTCATTCATCATCAATGGAACTTGTACGGGGATAGTTCTGTAAAATAATGTATGGTCTCTTCTAATTCACTTGGAACTGTAAAGTAATGTGTAAATTATTTAACATTGTTAATAAGGAATGAGTAGCTGCAATTGTCTCTCTATTCGCAAAAGTACCATAAACAGTAGGGTTTTACAGTTATCTGGCAGTGGAGAGAACCTCAATCCACTTTGGAAAGTTTGTTGATGGAGAAGAGAATCCAAGATGGAACATAGAGTGACACAGTAATGCCTGAGTATAAGAATGAAGGCAAGTCTAATGCAACCAGGAAAAGGAACATAGTTGAGTTAAATCATCCAAGAAAAGGTGGAATTTAAATTAAAACATTAGTGGGTTATTTAATGAGGCAATGCTTTGGACAAAGATCTAATTCAGTTCGACGGCATGTACCTATTATTTGCGTGACTCTAAGAGATTTTGTTTTATTAGATCTAAACAAATCAGTGACCTGGCAGATGAACTAGATGGACAAGCAAACAGAATAGCCTCAAAAGCACAGAAAGTTAGTGAGAGGGCTCAGAGGATTTACAATGAGCTGAACAACATCCCTACAATTGACATAGACGCCCTTGAGGTAAGTAATATTTGCAAGTTTGTTTATTGGAAGTGGGAGATGATCTATCCTGATTACTCGTTCTATTATTTTATGCGGCTGGTTCAACTGGAGGAATCTTCCATCTCAAACCAAAATGGCACCAATTAACTTTGCAAACAATGGTGAAGATACTGGAAGACAAATGAAATAATATGTCCATTATTTCTCTTTTGATTTTTACATAACCATTCATCAACAATGATTGTGAACTTGTTCCTAAAATCTTCCTAAAAAGATGGGGGTTCTTGGGTTTCTGTTATTTTCAAACTGGCTCATTACGTCAGTGAGCTGCCCAACATGATATAAATTCATAATCGTCAGTAAAGCAGATTTTGGATGTAAGCTCATGGTTTATGCTACATTAACTGAGTGCAGGTGGGGTATAAGTGAGATGCTACAACTGGGTTCAGTTTCTCTAGACTTAAGTGCATTAAAAGAAATGTATTTCTCATGATTGATGAGTATATAATTAATTCAAATAGATATATGACTGTCAGGTGAGGACAGTATCAGACCCAGCTGACCCAGGTTAATGGATGAGTAGCCTATTGTCCAGCTTCAGAAGGGGAAAGACAGTCACTTCATTAAAAGGACAATAGGAGCTTGCAGGAGCTAATGCCTTCATATAGATTCCTATTATTTGAGACTCATTTAAAAACAAGTCTATTGAATTAAACTTGGACTTTCCCCCTCCCAATGTTAGGGGCAATGCATGGATGAGTAGTGAATCTTAGAATCATAAAGTCAAACAGTATGAAAACAAACTCTTTGGTTCAACTAGTCCACACTGACCATGTTCCCAAACTAAACTAGTCCCATATGCTTGCATTTGGCCCACATCCCTCCAAATCTTTCCTACTCATGTACTTATCCAAATGACTTTTAAATGTTGTAATTGTACCCGCCTCCACCACTTCCTCTGGCAGTTCATTCCACACAGATTCCACACTCTGTAAAAAAGTTGCCCCATGTCCTTTTTAAATCTTTCTCCTCTCACCTTAAAAATATGCCTCCTAGTTTTGAACTCCCTTACCTGAGGCAAAAATCTTTGCTATTCACCTATCTATGCTCCTCATGATTTTATATACCTCTATAAGGTCACCCCTCAACTTGGTACACTCCAGGGTAAAAGTCCCAGGTTATTCAGCTTATTTTCAAAATTCAAACCCTCCAGTCCTGGCAACATCCTGGTAAATCATTTCTGAACCTTCTCCAATTTAATAATATCCTTCCCAAAAACAAAGTTAAAAATCATGCAACATCAGGTTATAGTCTAACAGGTATCATTGGAAGCACTAGCTTTCGGAGCGCTGTGTACTCCACAACCACCTGATGAAGGAGCGGTGCTCTGAAAGCTTGTACTTCCAATTAAACCTATTGGACCATAACCTGGTGTTGTGTGATTTTTAACTTTGTACAGCCCAATCCATCACCAAACCTTCCGAAAACAGGGCGACCAGAACTGGACACAGTACTCCAGAAGAAGCCTTACCAATGTCCTGTACAATCTCAGTGTATGTTGAAACCTTGCATTTCCAAGTAACTACAAAAATGTGCTAACCATTTCATGAAGGCTCTTTCATCCTCTCTACCTTGCCTTGCTTGTGAGGTTAGCTGAGGTGGCCAAGAGTAGTTGTGAAATCGGGAATAAATACAGAACAATTACAGATGAAGTTTAAATATATAGTAATGAATATTCTGAAGGTTGTAGGAGCAAAGTTCATCCCTGCTTATACCCCTCAGGCTGAAGCAAATGAGCTCCAGCTCAAAGAAAGTGCCATTGGTCTTGAACTGAACGGGAAACTCGAATTATACGAAAGATTGAAGAATAATGTGATGGACTTCCAAAGAGATGTCAGGAAAATTTTAGACAATGGAGATCTAGAGCAAAGGGTAAGCCCTTCAACACAATTCTGTTAAATGAAAGCGTTTACTCTGAAAGATGTATGATTATTGCTCACTTTGATACGAGTTCTATGTCACTGTTAAAAAAAAGGTTGAGTTGTTCTGTGTGAGATAATATTGTGATAAAACCCGTGCTTTGCTGTATAGCTGGCTTCCCTCACCAGAATTAAAGATATAAAAGCAGTTAATAGTGTGTTCATGTTCATGAGGTAAATTGCAGAAATAATATTCTCGTTGGTCATGAGTTATTGACGATAAAATATTAAAATATTCTATTTAAATAGCAGTAAGCCTTTTGTTAGATTAGCCATGATAAAAAAGATAGAATTAAAGCTCTGACTACCAAGTTACTTTTGCAAACCCAAGTCATTGGCAGTTTCTCATACCAGCTATATCTTTATTCAGTCAAACTTGTTGCATTGGTTATACTGAATGTGCAACTTCTGCACATGCCTGTCGATTACAGAATTGAAATATAGGATATTAAAAGGTATATCTAATAAATTCACACTCACGCTCAAAGCTTTGCTCTTGGAAGCTGATAGGGGAAATTTGGATACAGTGGGCAGTGGATCATTGATGCAATAATAGATGTAAGATCATAGTGAATACCAAGCCAAAATCTTCAATATACATTTTTTATATTTTATCCATCCATCCATGTGTGTTTTGCTGCCTTGGCCACAGCTTACTGCAGTTTAGAGTCAATCACATTGGAGTCCATTTATCACAAGCATCCAACACTTCTTCTTTCTTATTTTATCCTACATTGATAGAAGGTTTGCAAACCACACCCACTAATGATTTCTTTCCACTGGTATTCCTCACTTCCACCAAAGCAATTGTACATTCTGATCTCCTGAACTAAGGTCAAATTAAGCTATTATACCAATCCTTAACAGTGCTACTCCTCCATATGTAGGCCAGACTCGGAACATATGATTGATTTATTTCCCTAAAAGTGAACCAGATGGACTTTTACAACAATGGTCATCATTAGGCTAGCCTTTTATTCCAGGTGTTTATTCAATTCAAATTTCACCATTTACCGGTGGGATTCAAGACCATTTTCCCAGAACATTAGCCTGGAGTTCTGGATTGCTAGTCCATAGTCACTGTTGTTACACTACCTTTTATATTTGATATATTCCCTAACATAGCATTCCAGTTTACTTCACCATGCTCACATAGTTGTTTTACATAACTTTTAAATACCAGTCATAGACTCACTTTTGTACCTGTCACATTGGATGTTGAATTCAGACAGATCTGTGGTTACTGTTAAGCAGTTTGTAGACCACATCCATTCGTATCTTCTTTTCCTTACTGATCCTTATCTTCACCTAGAAACATAGAAAACAGGAGTGCAGGAGGAGGTGATTTGACACTTTGGACCCGTTCTGCCAATCATTATGATTATGACTGATCATCCAACTCAATAGCCTGGTCCTGCTTTTCCCTCATATTCTTTGATCCTTTTAGCCCCAAGTGCTGCGTACAACTCTGTCTTGAAATTACACAATGTTTTGGCCTCATCTGCTTTCTGTAATGGTGATTCCACAGACTTACTACTCTTTGGGTGAAGAAATTTCTCCTCATCTCAGTTGTGAATGCTTTACCCCGTATCCTTAGGCTGTCTGGACTCCACAGCCATTGAGAGTTTCCTTCCTGTACCTGCCCTGTCTAGTCCTGTTAGACCATACAGACCAATTTTATATCCTGAAACAAGGCCATCTCTAACTATTGCACCAATACCATCCTTAATCAACCGTGCTATCGCTCCACCATGACCTGGCTTCCTATCCTTCTTCATTTTCATTTATCCTCAATATTCAAGATCCAATCTTGGCCATCATGCAGCCACATCAGATCATATTTATTAGTCTTAATGTGTGCTATCGATTAATTTACTTGATTAAGAATGGTATGTACATTCAGATGCAAAGCCTTTAGTTTTGTCTTTTTGCTATCATTGTAACAACCAGTCTGGTATATTCGTAACTTTATTCTCTTTTTCCCTTTCTGCCAATCTCTGATCTTCATTTCCAAATTGCTGTTCTGTACTTCTGTCTTGACTACCCTTTGATCTGTTACATCTACTGAAGCTCGATCCTCTCTCAAGCATGCAGATAAGTTTAATTTATGGATTATGCTTTACCCTCTGTTTGTATAAATTTGGCATATTTCTTGTCATTGTAGTCTGCTGACTTGTTATATGCCAGAGCAAATGCTGCTAAATACCTGGCTGAAGATGCTGTTAAAAAGGGCACCTCCACATTGGAGCAATTTGATCGTATCTTAGCTAACTTGAGAGGTATGTAACTGACTTTAGTAATTTTAGAAAAACATTGTGATTGGGTAACGACTGTTTTATATCAGCATTTAGCCATCATTCCTTGTTTTTCTCTTGTAAGTTATTTCCTAGTTGTCTCAAATTATCAATAACAGATTTGCATCATATTGGATTCCATTCAAAGTGTAACTTTGACTATATGTACAAGCCTAATATTCGCAATGATATAAACATCATGGTTATTATTGATAAAATTTTTAAAAATACCAAATCTAGGGAGAATGCTGTGTCTTCTTGATAGATCATAAGAAAGTGTCTTAAGCAACAACCGTATCCATTTCCAGTGGAGACCAGTTGAAGATTTCATTCCAAAGAAACAATACAAGAGGCCACCCCATCCCCACACACCTTCCCTCCCCCAAAAAATCCCCATAATCATGCCCACTTCACAGATACAGGTGGCACGTTAAAATCCCTGTCACTGTCTCTTGGTTAGCTGTCTTGGAAGTTTGAGACTGAGAATAATGAGGATAGAAATCGATACTCCAAATGACCTCAAAGTGTGTAAGGCGAAAGTGGGTACTGCAGATGCTGGAGATTAGAGTCAAGATTAGAATGGTGCTGGAAAAGCGCAGCAGGTCAGGCAGCATCTGAGGAGCAGGAAAATCAACATTTCAGGCAGAAGTCATTCCTGATGAAGGGTTTTTGCCCGAAACGTCGATTGTCCTGTTCCTTGGGTGCTGCCTGGCCTGCTGTGCTTTTCCAGCACCACTCTAAATTTGACTCAAAGTGTGTAAGTCTGTCAGCAGGTACGAAGTGAGACATACCCTCCAAGTGAAAGGAAAAGAGAAAGCTATTGTAATCTGATCATTTATGTTACTCTATCTACTTTAAGTACAATATTTTCCATTTGTAGCATTATGGAAAAAATGGTTTTCTTGGCCCCTATATTCTTCTAATTCTATACTTTCAGTATTTTCTCATAACGGGTATTCTGGGCAGTGAAAGTGTTTGGTAGGAAGTGGCTTTGAGATTTGGGCTGAAGATACAGCACTAATGGAGCTTTGTCATCTATATAATGCGGGGTCACTTGTTGCTGACACCAGGTGCATGGCTTGGAAAATGTGCCATCCTACAGTGCTAACAGTGCACAAAAATAAATCAGTAGTATGTAATTTATCAAGAGAGAACAAGATGAGCAGACAAAATATTTTGTATTTAATCACAATGGATATCATTGCTTGTGACTCTGTCTTTTTGTTTGAGTAAAATATTAAATTAGATCTGAAGAATGTTGTCATTAAATGTGATGGTGTGAACTATTCCAATCTCATTAGATGTTGTTTGGTTTGATATTGCAGATTTTAACACAAGAGTGATCAGCAATAAAACAGCTGCTGAAAATGCTTTGAACAAAATACCTGATATCATCAAGACCATTGATGGTGCCAATATGAAAACTAGCCAGGCTGAGAGTCAACTGGGAAATGCAGGAACAACTGCCAATGAGGCACAGAGGAAAGCAAGGGAAACAAATACTATTGCTGCTGATGTTCTGAAGGTAAAATTATTTGAAACTCATTTTCGACTGCATTAGCAGCATGCAGTCAAATGTTAGCAACTTTAACCATCAATTTTGGAGCAAATAGGGTGCCTCGAAGATCAGCAAGGCAGCCTTTGTGTGGAGACACAGGAGATGGGGGAGATACTAAACGAGTATTTTACATCAATGTTTACTGTGGAGCAGGACATGGAAGATATAGAATGTGGGGAAATAGATGGTGACATCTTGAAAAATGTCCATATTACAAAGGAGGAAGTACTGGATGTCTTGAAATGCATAAAGATGGATAAATCCTCAGGACCTGATCACATGGACCCGAGAACTCTGTGGAATCTAGGAAAGATATTGCTGGGCCCCTTGCTGAGATATTTGTATCATAAATAGCCACAGGTGAGGCCAGAAGACTGGATGTTGGCTAATGTAGTGCAACTATTTAAGAAAGATGGTAAGGTTAAGCTAGGATACTATAAACCGGTGAGCCTGACATTGGTGTTGGGCAAATTGTTGGAGGGAATCCTGAGGGACAGGATTTGCATGTATTTGGAAAGGCAGGGACTAATTACGGATTGTCAACATAGCTTTGTGCATGAGAAATCAGATCTCATGAACTTGATTGAGTTTTTTGAAGAAGTAACAAAGAGGACTGATGAGGGCAGAATGGTCTATATGGACTTCAGTAAGGCGTTCGACAAGGTTCCCCATGGGAGACTGGTTAACAAGGTTGGATCTCATGGAATATAAGGAGAACTAGCTATTTGGATACAGAACTGCCTCAAAGGTAGAAGACAGAGGGTAATGGTGCAGGGTTGTTTTTTAGACTGGAGGCCTGTGACAAGTGGAGTGCCACAAGGATCGATGCTGGGTCCACTGCTTTTTCATCATTTATATAAATGATTTGGATATGAACATAAGAGGTACGATTAGCATGTTTATAGATGACATCAAAATTAGAGGTGTAGCGGACAGCAAAAATGATTACCTCAGCATACAATGGGGTCTTGATCAGGTGGGCCAATGGGTGAAGGAGTTGCAGATGGAGTTTCATTTAGATAAATATGAGGTGCTGCATTTTGGAAAAGCAAATCAGAGCAGGACTTATACATATAATAGTAAGGTCCTGAGGAGTGTTGCTGAACAAAGAGACCTTGGAGTGCAGGTTCATAGCTCCTTGAAAGTGGAGTCACAGGTAGATAGAATAGTGAAGAAGACGTTTGGTATGCTTGCCTTTATTGAGTACAGAAGTTGGGAGGTCATGTTGCGGCTGTGCAAGACATTGCTTAGGCCACTATTGAAATAATGTATGCAATTGTGGTCTCCTTGCTGCAGAAATGATGTTGTGAAACTTGAAAAGGTTCAGAAAAGATTTACAAGGATGTTGCCAGGGCTGGGGGGCTTGAGCTACACGAACAAGCTGAATAGGCTGGGACTATTTTCTCTGGAGCATCGGAGGCTGAAGGGTGACCTTATAAAGGTTTATAAAATCATGAGGGACATGGATAGGATAAATAGATAAGGTCTTTTCCCTGAGGAGGGATAGTCCAGAACTATAGGGCATAGGTTAGGGTGAGAGAGGAAAGATTTAAAAAGGGACCTAAGGGGCAGATTTTTCATACCAAGGATGGTGTGTGTACGGAATGAGCTGCCAGAGGAAGTGGTGGAGGCTGGTACAATTCCAACATTTAAAAGACAACCTGGATGGGTATATGAATTGGAAGGGTTTGAAAGGATATGGGCCAAATGCTTGCAAATGAAACTAGATTTATTTAAGATGTCTGATCGGAATGAACATGTTGGACCAAAGGATCTATTTCTATGCAGTATATCTCTATGACACTATAATTTTATATGTTCTAGGAATATGCCAGTGTCAAGTGGTGGCATGTATAGCTTGTGTGAAACTTCCTCAGTTTTGGCACAAGCTCCCAGGCAGTAAGAAGGGGGGCTTTGCAGGGCTGTGTTTATTGATGTTTTTTCTTGTGCCTCAGTCAATGCCTGGTCTATTTCCTTCCTTTACAGTTTGTAACAATTTGATACAATTGAGAGGGGGTTTACTGGGCTATTTCAGAGAGCAGTTGAGATTAAATCATAAAGAATGCTGTAGAAACTCAGCATATCTGGCACATCTGTGGAGAGAGAAACAGAATTAATATTTCAAATCCAGTATGACTCTCCTTCAGAATTGAAACATCAGGAATATTTGGTTGCCATAAAAGCCTCTCAGGTTCACTACTGTCCTTAAGCGAATTAAATTTGCCATTCTTGCCTGGTATGACTCCAGACTCAGCAATGTAGTAGGAAATGACCAATCAAGGGCAGTTTGCGAATTTACAACAGATCCTAGGATTCTTTGTCAGGAATGCCGACATCCTATAAAAGAGTGAAAAAAATTCCAGATTTAATAGCTGAACTTAAATTCCACCACCTGACCCACTGCAGTGAGATTTGAGCCAATATTCTGGACACTTGGATTACAACTTCAGTGAGATTGTCACCAAGACAACACCACCTCTGATTCTTCAATTGCTGGAAGGCAAGTTCACTCTGATGGAAAGGGTCCTTATTGGATATTGGGTGAGGACAGCCTCAGGAACATTTGAAATGCCGATTTGACTGCCATGCTCATCGCCTAGCCTCGTGTAATTCTTTCCCAGCATAAATCACCTCCTTCAGCAGAGAGGATTTTCTTTTAACATCTCCCTTGCAACTGAAAGTAACCTGGCAAAACTCCAGGATGTCAAACCAACCTACAATTTGCATTATTCAATCCTAGCTAGTTGTAATTCGTAGATGACAGTTCCAAGGTTAAAGAAGCACAGGAACCATCATGTTCCTTAAATTATGTAGCTATTTCTGACTGCAGCTTATCGTTGAATTCTTATTTATTTCCTTAGCATATACTTATTCAGCTGGTATTTTTAGAAAAATGCATAAACAAAGCAATTATGTCTGCTACAAATGCGATCTGAAATAAGGTATTCATTTTCATTCCTTCTGCACTGATATAATTTATCACTACAAAATCTTGTTGAGTGTGTCCTTCTGATTTATATTATCACTTGTTGCAGCCTGTATAATTTTTTGTCCAACTATCTCAGATTTTTATGTTGACAATTAACTTTAGCATGACCATTTGCTCTTGTTCCAATTCTACTAACAGGGAGCTGTGAAATCTTTAGATGATGCAGATATTGCACTAACTGATATTAGACGACTGGATGGTGAGGTGCAAGATGTGTTTGAGCAGCTGAGACATTTGCAGACAGATGTGGAGAACAAACAGAGATCAGTGGATGGAGATACTGTGATGGCAGAGATGGTGAGATCATTGTGGTGCAATTTATTCTAATTTACTGAAAGGTTTGCTTTTCATTCTATTCTTAAACTAAAAATATACTTGCTGTGATTTGTCTAATTGTTGGCTTGAGGGTCTGTCATTGGTCGCTGTCTAAGGGAAATACGTAACTCCAGGATAGGACAATACAATATTTGTAATCTGTAAGTCTTTGTATTTTAGCATTGAACTAGGTTGCAAAAGCAATGGGTTTGATTTGCAGAAATACAAATATTTGTTCTGAAGTGCAGTAGGCTTGTAAGTTTGTGAAAGCAAGGAATGCACATTGCTGCATCCAGCCTGCTGAAGAGACTAAGTTGTGATGGGTAAAACATTTTAAGGTTCTGGAATAGCATTTGTTAGAGCAGAAATATCAAAAATCAAAACCAGAAAGTAAGAATATCTGTAAAATAATATAATTCTGTTATTAAAGACCAAGGACAGAGACTCTGTCTGCTTTTGTGTTATTTGGTGGCACATGATGATTAGCTTCTTAGAGGTTCTCTAATGCTTCATGGTCTATCCTCTGAAGCTGAAGAAGTTTGTTAATGTTCCCTCCTATGAATTACAGTCATAGGACTACATTTTGGCAATCAAGGTGAGTAACTCAGGTTGGGAAAAACACCTCTTGGTAAACTATATACAAGTATTGATCTGGGCAGAAGATGGCTTTTAGATGCAGGATAAAATCAGGTCTACTAATCCAGAAGCCAGTATATTGGTGATCACAGGACAGTCAAATGCTGCGCTGGATGAGTCAGAATATCTTCAGTGTTCTGGTTTTCATTCTAGCCATTTTATGAGATATTGCAGTCTCTAGCTTCACTCCTCACACAACCTCACCACCTCCCCCCCACACACCCCCACCCCCCACAGCAAAGACAACTTTATATAGTCCTTTAAAAAGTCAATCAGTCATGTTAGGGTGGCACGGTGGTACAGTGGTTAGCACTGCTGCCTCACAGCGCCAGAGACCCGGGTTCAATTCCCACCTCAGGCAATTTTCTGTGTGAAGTTTGCACATTCTCCCGATGTCTGCATGGGTTTCCTCCAAGTGCTCCGGTTTCCTCCCACAGTCCAAAAATGTGCAAGTTAGGTGAGTTGGCCATGCTAAATTGCCTGTAGTGTTAGGCGAAGGGGTAAATGTAGGGGAATGGGTATGGTTGGGTTGCTCTTCGGAGGGTCAGTGTGGACTTGTTGGGCCGAAGGGCATGTTTTCACACTCCAAGTAGTCTAATCTAAGTCACGTCAAGGCCCTACATAATGTCCCTAACAAGTTATGTCCAGACACCCTTACACGTAATGTAAGACAATAACCAATGAGTTATATGATAGCAATGGCATATGTGGCCTTGCTAGGAGAAAAAAACACACACATTACTCAATTTTCTTTTGAAATAAAAGCTATTATCCTTTATTCTTATTAAAATGTCAATCAGACAGAACTGTTAAAGTAACAATGACAGGAGCCTCAGCCACTTCCCGGACAAAACAGATCACAACAAGAACAACCTTATATAGTCCTTTATAAAGTCAAACAGTCAAGGTCAACAATGCACATCATGCCTTTGCTCAAACCCTACTTCCTTCCCTGTGGCCTACCAGCCTCTATCCCCACTATCTGAGCTTCGGCCCTCACAGCCCCTATAACTGCTTACTGCTGAGCTATGACAATACATGCTGCCCCCTCAGCCACCACCCTTCTTCCTTACACCCTTCATGCATGGTCCAGGCTGAGATTAACTCAATGTTATCAGTGTCTTTTGGTGAATTCACTATTTCACCATCAAATGAATTACTGCATTACCTTCCTTCAAATACTTAATTCCCTATACAAACATTTCAAGTTACATTTCAAAGACTTGACAAGCATTTGAGATTGTCAGTAAAACTGCAGATTGATAGGATAATAGTTTGTAAAATCTGTCATGCAGCACTAATCTGAAAATGTCAAGCACCAGGCCTCTGTCAAATGATGAGTGACACAGCAATGCCTGTTTTTTCAATCGTGCAGGTATTTCTTCAAATATATGAAGGGCTGTAGCTTTAAGTGCCTTGACAGTTCTTTTGACAGCTCCATTGGTTTAATAAGTTTATTCTCTTCTGTGAGAATGGCAGGGACCGGATTCAGAGAGGTGGGAGGTAGAGGGGGATTTTCAGAATCGTACTTTAGCACCGTTTACACCCATGCTGTCAGAGTAACAATGCAAGTTAATTTCTGTTAATGTTTTCTCTGATTTTTGTCACTAAAACTTTCCCACCGTGGAAGCATAGAAACAGAACCATAGAAAATAAGAGCAGGAGAAGGCCATTTGGCTCTTCAATCCAGCTTTACACATCCAACTCAATGGCTGGATCCTGTTTACCACCACCCCCCCTCCCCGCCCACATATCCTTGAATCCTGTTAACCCCAAGTGCTATTTCTAACTCCTTCTCGGAATCATTGAATGCTTTGGCCTCAACTGCTTTCTGTCGTAGTGAATTCCACAGACTCACCATTTTGTGGGCAAAGCAATTTCTCCTTGTCTCAGTTCTGAACCATTTATCCCATATTCTTAGACTGTGACCATTTGTTTGGACTTCCCTGCCATCAGAAACATCCATCCTGCATCTAACCTGTCTAGTCCTGTACAATTTTGTAGGTTTCTAAGAGATTCCCCCCTCATCCTTCTGAACTCTTGCGAATATAATCCTAAGCAATTCAATCTCTCCTCATATTTCAGTCCTGCCATACCAGGAGTCAGTCTAGTAAACCTTTGCTGCACTCACTCTATAGCAACAGCATCCTTACCCAGATAAGGAGATGAAAACTGCACATAATATTCCTGGTGTGTCTTACCAACACCCTGTATCACTGCAGCAAGATACCCGTGCTCCTATTCTTGAATTCTTTCATTATAAGGCCAACATAACCATTTGCCTTCTTGACTGCTTGCTGCACATGCATACTTACCTTCAACTTGTGCATGAGGACTCCCAGGTCTCATTGTACCCTCCTGTCTCTCAATTTATAGCCATTCAAATAATCATCTGCCTTCCTGTTTTTTCTACCAAATCAGATAATTTCACGTTTACCCATATTTTACTTAATCCGCAATGCATTTTTCCATTCACTCAGCCTGTCCACATTACACTGAAGCATCTCTGCTCCTGTCCACAGCTCATCCCCTCGCCCAACTTTGTACCATCTGCAAACTGGAGATATTATATTTAATTCCTTCATCTAAATCGTTAGTATATTTTGTGACCAGCTGAAGTCCTACGGTACCCCACTAGTCACCGCCTGCCACAGTTTAATCTGACTCTTTGTTTCCAGTCTGCCAATCAGTTTTCTATCCATCTCCGTAAACTACTTCCAATCCCATGTGCACTAATCTCTTATCTGAAACTTTGTTAGAAGTCTTCTGTAAGTCTAAACCATTTCTTGCCTTCATCAACTTCACTAGTTGCATCCTCAAAGTATTCCAGTAGATTTGTGAAGCATTATTTCCCTTTTGTAAATCCATGCTGACTGGCTGATTCTGCCACTGTTTTCCAAGTGGTCAGCTATTAATCCTTTTATATTGAACTCAAACATTTTCCCCACTTCTGACATCAGTCTGGATTATCTTGGAGTGACCTAATATGTTTTTTGAACAAGGGTTTTACATTTGCTGCTTTCCAAACCTCTGGTACCTCCTTGCTATCTCGGGAAGATTGTAAAATTATGGCAAACCCTCCATTAACTTCACTCCCTGTTTGCAACTAGCAAACTGGGGTGAGATATATCTGGACCAGATGACTTACTCATGACATCTGCCTATCAATTTCACCAGCATCTCCTCCCGCCCCCCCTCCCCATCCACTGCCTCTATTATTGCTTTATCAGCATCCTCCTCTTTAATAAACACTAATACAAAGTATTAATGAAAACATTTTAGCCTTCCTTCTGTTTTCTTATCTCTTGGCATCACAGACTAACATCTCTAATCCACCACCATCTTTCAAAATCTGAATGTGGCTAACAATGTGAAAATGACCAGATAATCTGTTTTGTGATGTTGATTGAGGTATAGATATTAGATAGGACACTGGGATAACTCAGTAGATGTGAAGCTGAAAGAGCACAGCAGGTCTGACAGCATCTGAGGAGCAGGAAAGTCAATGTTTCAGCCCAAAACCCTTCATCGGGACTGGAGGAAAACTTCAAGGTGGGCATTCTTAGAAGAGTGTTGGTTTTCTGTGACTAGGAGACAGTAAGGGCTGAGATGTTGGAAGCCAAAGTCAGTAGATGTGAGCTGGAAAAGGACAGCCGGTCAGACAGCATCAAGGAGCAGAAAAGTCAATGTTTTGGGCGGAAACCCTTTGTTAGGGCTTTCCTGCTCCTCAGCTGCTGTCTGACTGTCTGTCCTTTTCCAGCTCACATCTACTGACTCTGGTTTCCAGCGTCTGTAGTCCTTACTGTCTCTTAGTCACTGGAATAACTCCCCTGCTTGTCTGTGAAATAGTACCATGGAGTCTTTTACATCTACCTGAGCAGTTTAATGTATCAATAAAACGACAGCACCTCTGTATTTCCTCAGTTCAACACTGGAATATCAGCTTTATTTTTAAGCAATCAAACCATGGAATTGGAACCTCTTTAATTCCCCCATCTTTCCCTTTCCATGGAATGAAGGTGAAGGTTTTTATGGGAGGATTATTCTGTAACTAATGGCATTCCCTGTTATTTCAATGTTCGCATATGATGCTAAGCAGTAAACATTGACAGGATGTTTAACAATGGATGGTGAAGTCTGCTCTGTCTTTGCTCTTCTGGGTTTTTATTTGGAGTGAGTATCAGATATTGGTTAAGAACAGGAGCCAAAGTTTAGCTTTCTTTCCTTAAACCCCATTGTGCTAACATCATACTCATTCTTCCCATGGAACAAAGTAGGCCGTTTGACCAAATGAGTAACTGTTTTACTCTGTACCTGTTACCACAAGGCTCAGGGTGCTTATTCTTCCATTTACTGTTCCAGATCGCAGGCAATGTAAATGATGCAACCATGAATGTAGCAGATACACAGAATTCCATTAAAGGAACAATGGATTTGATCAGCAACCTACTGATTTCGATGGGTGAGTATGACAAATTTCAGAACTGAACAAGAGTCTGTAGCGATAATGCAAACTCAGCATACATTAAGTGCTTGGAAACAAAAAGATTAATCAAAAGCTTTCTGAAAAATGCATGACTTTTTAAAATCCTTGAACGTCTGCCATTACTGGCATTAGTGAGGGGACAGGCAAAGACTCTAAAGACCTCTGTAGAACCTGTTGCATCACATTCAAGTTTAATTCTGGGTCTTTTGGGAGCATTTGGAATAGGTATTGGATCGAGTCAGGTATTGTGTATCAGGGTCATCGGAGTGCCTAGGTAGCTATTTAAAAGGCTCATTGGGACTTCATCCTCATTGTTTTCTTATATTTTAAACTCTCTAGTCCTCATCGTTAACCTTCCCATTTAATCCATTTGTCAGCTCCATGTCAATACATGCCACTACCTGCCCCCTATTGGTCTCTCATATTCTAACTGGTTATGCATGCCTCCACCAATGGCCCCTATACCTTTCATGCCAACTCTTTCATTCCCCCTCCGTACATTCTGTGCAGAACTAATTAACCTTTCGAAAACTGCAGACAGTATAACCTTCTAAAAGCGGTGTGCTTTTCCAGCACCACACTTTTCAAACCTAAAATGCGAAATAATTAGACCTTAAAGTATGAAAAGCAGAAGCTAATAGCCCCATTATGCATGTTTGGCTGAGAGTCCAGGATCCCATAAACATCTTAACTTGTTTTACACAGTCGAAAGAAAATAAATCATTACCTGATTAAAAACTCAATGGCTTTATAATAAGCTTTTTCTTCAGTGAACTGTTTTGTTAATGGCTCAATGTTTATTTTCATAAGGTAGAGATTTCAGGTGCTATAGCTTCTGACATTGACACTTTAAGGGTCTGGTGGATTGACACTTGGTTGGAGCAAAAGCAAATTTTTAAAAGAAATATAAGAATAGAAATTTCTTCAGTTCAACACATGGCATTTTTACTGTAGGATTGATTGGTCCAATTATAGAGGGTATAACTGGAGAATGGACATGCAAGTGCCTTGAATTACCATGGAGGCTATGAGGGGCCTTTAGGGTGGGTGCAGGCATGAGTTGGCATGGAAGGTAACAGATAGGGTCTTTTCACCTTGTCTTATAAATGCTCCAATATCTAGACTTTGTTTCCTGAAATTGTGATTCAAGAGTTATTTATAAACTTGCCCAACTCCAGGACAACTTCAGAGGATTAGGGTATATGATGGCCATGTTCTAATTACAGGGTGCAACCTTACTACTTGGACTGTAATCCTGCCCCATTGAAAGTTACATGTGCCAGGAATGGGATGCAAATTCAGAATTGGGCCCAGGGTGTCTTTTTAAAGTTCCAATCTGTCGCCCCAAACCCAGCAGTGAGAAGCATGATAGTTCAAGACCGACTCTCTATGTGTTTGTTTTTGTTTTTAAAAAGGCTGATTTTAAATGGATTGACAGAGGGTAGATAGTAACCCACTAATATTTAACTAATATAGAAGATGAACTAAACTGAAATGAAGCACTGTACATAAAGAGTATACAGCATGATTTACTAACTGAAAGAATAGAGCATGATTCACTAACTGATGCAATCTCCATATAATTTAGCACATTGCACAATAACAGATTCTTGTCCTGTTAGAAACTTGAACCTGAGTTTTAGTTCCATCTAGGGCAGGATTAATTACATGCCTGTGCCCTGATGTCTGCTGGATACATTCCAATGCACAGTCTGTTCCAGGTCTTTGACGCTATTCCAAGACCATGACATTGCCCATTAATAGCCTCATGTTGAATCTCTCACTGGCTTTTTTTTTTGTGCATCCAAGTGGAAAAGTGTTCAGCATCAGCTTTGAATTGGCTTGGGAATTCTGGCATTTTGCTGCCACTGTGCCACTAAAGTGCAGTATTCACCATGCTGCTCTGTTATTTCAACACACACAATGCAGATTTGAGGCGGAGGTGCACAGCAATGTATTGATTAGTTTGAATGCTGGTTTTGCTAACCTATACAAAACAAAGCTGTCATGGATCTTGTACAGTGCCAACACAGGATGACATCCTGAAAGTTTCAGAATGTATATTTCAACATCTCAGAGTGCACCAATATCTTGACAGTAGCAGATGGAGTTTACTTGCGAAGTGTTGCATTTTGGAAAAGCAAATTAGAGCAGGACTTATACACTTAAGCTCCTAGGGAGTGTTGCTGAACAAAGTGATCTTGGAGTGCAGGTTCATAGTTCCTTAAGTATTCAATTAGATTATTTACAGTGTGAAAACAAGCCCTTTGGCCCAACAAGTCCACACCGACCCGCAACCCACCCATACCCCTACATCTAACACTATGGGTAATTTAGCATGGCCAATTCACCTGACCCGCACATCTTTGGGAGGAAACCCACGCAGACACGGGGAGAATATGCAAACTCCACACAGTCAGTCACCTGAGGCAGGAATTGAACCCGGGTCTCTGGCGCTGTGAGGCAGTAGTGCTAACCACTGTGCCACTGTGCTGCCCAAGTAGAGTCACAGGTAGATAGGATAGTGAAGAAGGCTTTCAGTGTGTTTGCCTTTATTGGTCAGAGTATTGAATGTAGGAATTGGGTGGTCATGTTGCAGCTGTACAGGACATTGATTAAGCCACTTTTAGAATATTGCATGCAGTTCTGGTCTCCCTGCTATAGGAAGGATGTTGTGAAACTTGAAAGGGTTCAGAAAAGATTTACAAGGATGTTGCTAGGGTTGGAGGATTTGAGCTACAGGGAGAGACTAAATAGGCTGGTGCTATTTTCCCTGGATTTTCAGAGGTTGAGGGATGACCTTATAGAAGCTTATAAAATCATGAGGGGCGTGGATAGGGTAAGTAGACAGGTCTTTTCTCCAGGGTGGGGCAGTCCAAACTAGAGGGCATCGGTTTTAAGGTGAGTGGGGAAAGATTAAAAAGGTCCTAAGGGTCAATGTTTTCACAGAGGGTAATGCGTGCATGGACTGAGCTGCCAGAGGAAGTCGTGGAGGCTAGTAAATTGCAACATTTAAAAGGCATCGGGATAGGTGTATGAATAAGAAGGGTTTACAGGGATATGGGCCAGGTGCTGGCAAATGTTACTAGATTAGGTTAGGATATCTAGTGTTAGGACGGGGCTACCGTCCCGTGTTCGTTTGAAGGAGAGAGAGACACAGGATCTGATTCAAAATATAAGCTGATTTAATGAGAGAGCCGTACACAGGACATGCAGTGAGATATTTACTCTTCACTGGAGAAGGCGCGTTCTGATCTATTGTTCTCTTTGTCTAGCTTTTAGCCCCTCACATCCCAGTGCTACATCCTTATTTGGTAAGAAGCGGTATTCTCTAATAGTATTGGTTCCAGAAGAGATAAGATTCAGTTACCTCAGTATGAGCTACGTGCAATCTAACACGGTTTCAATGTCCTGTTATCTGTTCACCCTCCCTGTGGCCCCATTATGCCATCAGTGTTTCAGTCTGTTCTTAGTGTAACATAATGGCTTACTGTTGTCTAGTGAAGCTAACAGTTTCCAGACTTGCTAGTACTACCTTACGTGAGCACTACCTAACAATAAAGTTTCTGAACACAACCTACCCTTAATAATGCTTCCTAACACTAGTTGAGACAGACGAATTGGACCAAAGGGTTTGTTTCCATGCTGTACATCTCTATGACCCTATGTCTCTATTTTAGAGTGTGCAAAACCAGCCTGTGAAATCTTGACTTGATAATCTTTATTATTATTGCTTAAGTATCCATACCTTCACAGATATCTTTCTATTTCATAACTGTTCTTTCTTCTTATAGACTATTATGGTCATGAAAGCACTGTTTAAATCAATGCTCTCTCTTTTACAGGTAACTCAGCTGAGATTGATGCCACCAACTTACAACGTATAGAAGCTTCTCTACAAATCTCTAAAGACCAATTGACAAATGAGCTTCAATTGAAGCAACAAGAATTGCAGGAAGCTTCCAGAGAACAAAAAGAAGCATTAGCAGCTTATGATCAAGATATTGAGGACATTCGTGAAGCTATTAAAAACCTAGAAAACATTAGCAACACTTTACCTCTTGGATGCTTCAATACTGCAGCCAATGAAACGCCCTAAGGGCTTGACCTCTTCTGACAGAAGTTGTACTGCTAAAATTAATTACAAAAAGTTTCTGTTTTAAGAAAATCCTCAGCAAAAGACATTCTATGCAACACTTTACCAGCATCAGACAGACAGATAAGACATGAATACAGTAACAGTCTTTGCAATAATAATTACTTTTAAGTTGATACTTGATTGAATTAGATACCAATTTCGCCATGTCCTTTCCATTACATATTCTATGTCGCATGTGTTGCACTATTGCTATGGTGTTATATTCGACTATTCCCACTCATGTCTAACCAGGTTGCAGTAAAAAGAAAATAATTTATTTTTCAGAGGTAGTCAGTATAAGAAACCAGACCAGATATTCATGATCAATTTTTCATATATTCAAAATTCTGCAGTGTTGCAAGTGATAGTTTACAGCTGCTGGGTCTGTGATGTATGAAGGCAATACAAAACAGTATTGCTTGTTTCAATGCCATACCTGTGCATTTATTCTGACACTATCATTAATATTTGAAATCCACCTCTTACAACAGTAGCTAAAAGCCAACATGTCTCATAAAATGCAGTCTGGCTCCTTTGGCGGCCTATGGATTATTTGTACAGAATTGGCTGCTCTAACGGCTGCTGTTATCATGCTGTCTGTGTGAATTGTAAGAGTGGCCAGTACTAAAAACCGATTTAACAAGGACAGCCAAAATGTGGGTGGCATGGTGACACAGTGGTTAGCACTGCTGCCTCACAACACCAGAGACCCGGGTTCAATTCCCACCTCAGGCAACTGACTGTGTGGAGTTTGCACATTCTCCCCGTGTCTGCGTGGGTTTCCTCCGGGTGCTCCGGTTTCCTCCCACAGTCCAAAGATGTGCGGGTCAGGTGAATTGGCCATGCTAAATTGCCCGTAGTGTGAGGTAAGGGGTAAATGTAGGGGTATGGGTGGGTTGCGCTTCGGCGGGTCAGTGTGGACTTGTTGGGCCGAAGGGCCTGTTTCCACACTGTAAGTAATCTAATCAGAATAACTCTTAGAAATCTACTGTACTTATTGGAAGTTGACTGGACTAGTTGGGATGCAGTGAGGAGGAGGAAGGAGAGGGGAAGAGAAATCAGCCAAGTTTCCTTTCCTGATTGCGACCTATTTCCAGATTTGTTTTATTCTTTATAAAATGTAGATGCTGCTGTCAAAACCAACATTTGTTGTCCAATACCATTGCCCCTATGGCTGACTGACTCCATTGATGTCCCCCCCCCACACACTAAGGCGTGGAAAGTAGCCACCCTAAGTGAATTATGGGAAACCTACTGGTTCCTGGAGAGTTGCTGCCAAATGAATTTCAGAAACAAGGCAACATTGGAGTCAGGTGGAGAAAATGCAAGAAATGAAAATTGGTGAAAACTTTGCCCCACACAGGCTTCACTGGTTTCACTGTTTAAACCTCGTGTAGACTGACTGCTTTAGTCTTTACCCAAAACATTGTTTTTTATTAAATTTGCAAAATCAACTAAAATCTAACCAATCATTGAAATGCAGCATTTTAGGCACATGACTCTCAGCTGATTTATCTCCTAAAACATATTTCTGAGATTTTAAACCTCCAGCCCCAAAGATAGATTTGGTGGCAAGTTTGCTTCTGCATTTCATTCGCTGCTCCAAGTTTTGCCCTCTTCTTTTTCTTCTTCCTCTGAAGGCAGAGAAACAACTAGTTAGGCCTCCTGCAGACTGTATGGGATTGCATATTGCTGCAACATGAACTCCAACCTAAGTGTAGAGACAAACAAGGTTATATGGAAGGGTGGAAAATAGGAGTTAATGGTTTGATTCAATACTGAGATGAAACATAAATTATGGGAATGGAAATTCAGCCTGACACTAACCAAAGGGTGGTCGTTCATCTGTAACTCATGCAGGTTTTACATTCTAGATATTTAGACAGACCAGAAAGTGACTGAATATATGAATGTTGTAACGCATGTTTTATATCAGGACAATTGTTCGAGAATGTATCTTTCTGTCTATCTATCTATCTATCTAATTTTTTAATATATATAGAAGCAAATAGACTGACTTGTATTTTGACTATTTTGACCACTGAGTGCATATTTTGTTAGAAATTTTAGGTCAATGCTGATTATGAGTGGCTTGGAGTGGAGCTTGCAGGTGGTGGTACTCCCATGTATCTGTTGTCCTTGTCCTTCCAGGTAGAAGATTAATGCAGAAGTGTTCTGACACACTTTACCCACTGAACTCAATTAGAACAGAGGAATTATGAGATGGAAAATGGCCGATTACATTTAGTTTGCCGTCTAGTGTCATGATTTAATGATAGTAGAGTTAATGATTAATGAAAGAATTCAATCTCTTGCTATGTATAGTAAAGCCAGAGATAATGAGGGAGACTCTGTGATGGATGATTAAGAGCTAAAAATCCAAAATTGCCATCCATCTGCACAAATTGCAAATGAAACTCATTACATTTATAGAGGAGTTTAGTTTTTCACATGGACCAAATTCTGAGAGACAACACATTCTCCTCCTGTCACCACACAGCTAACATTACATTTTGTCCAGCCCATCTACCAGATGTTCATAGCCAGAGCTATGTCTTAATTGCTGATGATATCCCTCTTGTCATCCTTTCTACTTAAATCTTTACTACTGAAAATATAACAAATCTTCAATAGCAAGGAAACAAAAGGGGCTGATTAGAGAGATTAGATTAGATTAGCTACAGTGTTGAAACAGGCCTTTTGGCCCAACAAGCCCACACTGACCCTCTGAAGAGCAATGTATTTATATGTTAGTAAAATTGTAGATGCTTTCACAATATGTTTATAATGTTACTATCCACACTGATGAGAGTTATTCCTCTCTTAGCAATATTTAGTCATTTAGCATCCACCTGCTTGTCTTCTAGTACCATAGTTTGGAAAGGCAACACAATTTCTAGTATATGTATGTAAACATTTGCAGGGGCATAGGAATGAGTAGAGAGTTGGGACTAATTGGACTGTTCTTTTTTAGAGCTAACATAGATACAATGGGTCAAATGACCTTCTTTGGTGCTGAATGCTTATGTTCCTTTGGAGCTGGAATATTAGTCAATAGTCAAGTGGAAGCAGGGAAAATGGATTGAGATTGGGAAACCTGGAAGAATATGTTCCATTCGTGCCCTATTAAATATATTTTCTCTGTTCTAAACCAATTGAAGGGTTATGTAGCTAACAACAGGCCTTTACCAAATCTGTAACCAGGGAATATAAAGGAGGAAATTTGGGGTCAGAGGCCAGGATTTAGTTGGTGTGGGGATTAGAGGTGTGTCTGAGATCAGGAATTGGGGTGGCATAACGTGGGTAATTGAAAGCATCATTGACAAGGCTGGAGGCTTCAGGGCGATCAGAAGGGCTGTACGGAGACGCCAATCTTGTGGATTTAGCAATGCCCATAGTCTGGTAGATTATAAGTATAAAAGATGTGAATCTTAGGTCAGACATTGCATTTTAGATGTGAGGCCTTGTTCGGAGTCTGTCTGTCTGTGTCCTAACCTGGAGCCAGATTGGTTTTATTTCCAAAGTATGAATTTATAAAATGCCACATTGAGCAACTCTCTACCGGTTGTGTACTTTTTGAACAAAATAGAATGTATCTGCAATACAAATTTGCAAATGCAAATTCACCCCATAGACTTCTATGTATATATGTGTGTGAGGGGGAGAGAGAGTGTGTGTGTTCGTGTGTGTGTGAGGAAGAGAGAGAGAGAGAGAGTACATGAGAGAGAAGTGAACTAGTTGGAGGAGGTTTAGAGTTAGGATTCAGATTTTGAACACTTTAACCTTTTAACCAACCCAAATTCTCCATTCTTTTACTTAAAATTAATCTCTTGTCTTTATGTTAATTCTGCAAAGATTGGATTCACCACGATACAAAATGTAACTTTTTGGCCACTTCCTGTGATCTGAGCCTGTATCAATAAAGACTGTGCTAATTCTTGTAACTTTAAAATTTAAAAACTGGTGTCATAAATGAATAACTCAGTTGTTGCAAATTTTCTTAAAAAGAAGACAATAATTTGCTATGTCTAATGTTATCTTGTTTAGAATTGGTTTTGAATAGGTTATTTCCTTTCACAGAATTAAGCTCGCATCTTGTGTTTAGGCTAACTTTCTATTCACATACCCAGACACAATGATCAGGAACCACCTAAAATATTCTGTCTCTTGGCTGTTTTGATGTGTATGATTTTCTGAGACTTGTTAATAGGTTCTAGAAAACTGAGTCAATTTTATCTCACTGACTACCCTCCAATTGTGAAACACTGAATGAAATGAAACATGCACATTTTTTTCATTTATGACACCCTTAAGATATCCAAATTTTTTTTATGACCAAAGGATTATGCTCCAAGCACATTCTGTATAGGAGAAAGTGAGGACTGCAGATGGTGGAGATCAGAGTCAAGAGTGTGGTGCTGGAAAAGCATAGCAGGTCAGGCAGCATCCGAGGAGCAGGAGAATCAAAGTTTTGTTCGACATTCATGCTAATGAAGAGCTTATGTCCAAAATATCGATTCTCCTGCTCCTCATATGCTGCCTGACCTGCTGTGCTTTTCCAGCACCCCACTCTTAACATAGTCTGTGTAGAAAGAGTAAGACTCTGCTGCATAAATCTAGATATTTACCCACACACATTTCTTTGTTAGGTACTGATGCCCTTGTTTTGTAGCAGGCTTGGAAAAGCTGGATTCGTTCTCCTCCAGTTCTCTTCCTTTTTGTAATTAGCAACTTGAACCTTCCAGTGCAAGTTGACTTCAGGAAAGTTGGATTATTTGTAGTAAAATGTGAAACATTTTCATAGATTTTCTTATTTATTTTGAGATGACTATCACTTTGTTTTATGTTATTGGATTAATTAAAAGCCTTGCTAGTTATGAATCTGGAGAGCTGGACACTCTTCATTTGTTTCAATAACATTGAGAAGGTATAGCCTTTCAGTAAATTAGTTTGAAGTGTTTTTGTTTGTTGCCAAAATACAGTATCACATTGAAGTACATAAATAAAGGTATGACTGGTACATTCTTGCAACATTTGTATAATGCTAATTTCTTAAAATAGGTATTTCTTAGCAAAGATGGACCTTCTAATGACTGGGTACAATTTTTTAAAAACCATTACATCAAAATAAACCAGTTGTTGAATAACATTTTCACTGTAATTGTAACGAATAAGTAGCAATATGTTATCTTTAATTCATAACCAAATAGCTACATTGCACTGCTGGAATCTAACTTGTGCTTTCTGCATGAAGACTATATGCCTTATTTAAGTATCTCAGTATTAACTGAGTTTGGAACCATTTTTACTTTGAAGTATTTGAAGACATTCATTTGCAAATGATTAATTATTCTTAGTTCCCTGATCATTTTCAAATAAAAATTATTTTAAAACCTGATTCTGCATTTTGATTTCAACTTTTGAAAAGCTGTCTGTTAGAAAATGGTTTGGTATTGGTACGTTAGACTGAATCTTATGTTTTTGTTTGGTCAAGGTAGAGTGGTGTTGAGTTATTTGGAAGGATTCTTGCCATGGAGCCTAATGGGTTTCCATGCTGTCCCTTACCAAACTTGTCTCATGAACTAACTTCCACAGTGCCCCTCACATCCAATCCATTTTGTCCCATTGAAGACCGTGGAGGCCACGTCAGTGAATATTTTAAAGAAAGAAAGACTTCACTTTCTGGTGGTTAAAGGGGTATGGAGAGAGAGTGCCATTGATGTAGCGTATCGGCCATGATTGCATTGAACAACAGTATGGGCTGAATGACCCATTCCTGCTCCTATTTTCTATGTTTCTATATTCTTTGAGATGAAGAGAAGAAGATTACTTGAGAAAAGTTGTCATGGGTCATGGAAGACTACCTTCCATAAATCTCACTCAACTAAACAATTTGAAAAGAAAATTGAACATTCAATCCCTAGTTCTATTCACACTGCGTTTCTGCTTTTAGTGTTATTCTGATTCCGCATTGTTTTTGTCACACTGTCACGTCAGTGTGATGTTTGTACTTGATACGAAACAGTTCCAGGTACCTGCTCAGAATTGCTGTTGGATTTCAGGTGGCTGTTAGACCCTTTTTTGTCTGATGTTCAGATTGGCAGTCGTTCAGGATCTGTTCCCTTAACAGATCTGCACCATATATCACAAGAGGGGCAGGGATGGAGACTAAACAGATGTATCAGATAGTTCAGCTGGACAGCATGCTCACTTGCTGACACCATGTTGCCTTGGAACAATTTTCTGTGGCTGGATCAGGTGCTGAAGGGCTACCCTCCCCCACCCCAATTCCAAGCAGCATATGGAGAATTAATTAAAGATGAATAAAATGTGCTATGGAATCCATGGATCATGTGTATATTTGTTGTAGGCAATCGCACCCACTTTTGAGTTGTAAAAAAAATCTTCTGTTGTGCTTATCATTGCAATTCAGTCTTACATTCCCGATCTTGCAGTATCTGGGACTTGGGCATCTCAGAGGATCTCCTCATGAGTCTGCTGCTGGGTCTGTCCAGGCGGGTTATAAACATGTCCAGGCAGCGGGCTGTGGCTTGGGTTATTTCTGCAGACTATCTACTTCTCTTTCCTGGTTCCATTCATGCCATGGAAAAAGAGCATATGATGTCTGTCAATGCTCTCGATGCCTTTAGGGAGGAGGGCACTGCAGGGTGTAAAATACTTCATCTCCCCCTCCAACTCCCCTCTCTTCCTACCTGCCCCTCACAGTTGATGGTTTTGGTTGCCTTTAACAGGCTTTGCATAGAAATTATTCAATTGGAAATATGGATGATTCACTGGTGGTGGCTAATAGATGAAAATAATTCACTGGTGATTCTTTTAGATTAGATTCCCTACAGTACGTAAACAGGCCATTCGGACCAACAAGTCCACATCAACCCTCCGAAGAATAACCCACCCAGATGCATTCCCCTACCCTGTATTGAACCCTGACTTGGCAATTTAGCTTGGCCAATTCACCTGACCTGCACATCTGTGGATTGTGGGAGGAAAACAGAGCACCCGAAGGAAACCCATACAGACACGGGGAGAATGTGCAAACTCCACACAGACAGTCACCCGAGTTGGGAATCAAACCCGGGTACTTGGCGCTGTAAGGCAGCAGTGCTAACCACTGTGCCACCTGGGGAGAGAAAATGTTCAGTTGTTTGTAAGAGCATTTAGTGTCCTAGGCCCAATCATCTTCATCAATGACCTTCTCTCCATCATGAGGTCAGAAATGGAGATGTTTGCTGATGATTGCACAATGTTCAGCACCACTCATGAATGGACAATATTCACGTTTGGATACCACTACCCCTTGGCATTTGATGCTGTTACTATCACGGAATCCCCCACTATCAATATCCTGAGGGGGTTACCATTGACCAGAAACTCAACTGGACTCATCACAGAAACACAGTGGTAAGAACAGGTTGGAGGCTAGGAATATTGTCGTGAGTAACTCACCCCTTGACTCCTCGAAGTCTGTCAACCATCTATAAGGCACAAATCAGGAGCGTGAAGGAAAACTCCCCATGTGTCTGGAGGAGTGCACCCTCAGCAACACTTAAGAAACTTGACACTATCCAAGACAGAGCAGCCAGCTTAATTGGCACTGCATCCACAAGCATCCACTCCCTCCATCACTGATGCTTACTTGCAGCAGTGTGTACAATCTACAAGATGCACTGCAGAAATGCAACAAAAATCCTCAGATAGCACCACAACCACTTCCATCCAGAAAGACAGGGGCAGCCAATATCCGGGAACACTACCACCTTCAAGATCCCGTCCAAGTAACTCACCATCCTGACTTGGAAATATATCATCATTCCTTCACTGTCACTGGTCACCACTGCCCCACAGGAAGTTTTCGACAGCAACTGCACATCAGGATCAAGTGCCACCAGAACTAACTTGACAGAATTCCCTTGAGATTGAAATTTCCAATTGGGATCTACCTGGTGTCTGGAAAATGTCCTTAGTTAGAGTTGGGGACTTTGGAGCTTTTGGATGGACTTAGTTTAATTGCTTCCAAGATAAAATGAGAGGAATTAAAGACTGCTCAGACTGCTAGGTTATAATTAAACCAATCCCCTTCAAAGTCCACCCACCCTTACCCCAAACCCCCTCCCCTTCCCCAATTAACCCCAACCAACTATGCAGTCCTCTTCCTGCCAGATCCAACCCAACGCCAGACTGCGGTGGAGTAGGGCTTCTGAGCCTGGGGCTTGTCCACCCTGTCTGCTTTGTCTTTCATTTTGTTCTCTTTCTTTTCGTCTTTTCTCTTTTGTTTTACTTACCTCTTACTCATGGCAGCAGTAGCAGTGGCTGTGAGTGAGTCCGGCGTGGTCTCGAGTAGGCCCAGCACTGTGGTCTTGTAGTGGTGGCATTGGAGGTGTGCTTGGGTTCCCGGTGGTGTCTGAGACTGCTGCAGATTCGTGGAGGTGGCAGTGGAGGTGAGTTTGGGCCCAATACGCTGCTGGTGGCATTGGCAGTGGCTGTATGGGTGAGGTGGGCTCGAAGTGAAATCGTGGCCATGACTGAATCAAGTCTGGGTTGGCTTGGTGTCCGGTGGCATCGGTGGTGTCCACAAGGCATGGTCTGTTGTGGACCCGTGTTGGAGAAGGTGTTGGCAGAAGTGAGATGGTGCCAAAGAGTGGCACCAGAGGTGACAGCGTGACGAAAAGGACTTGTGCCTGGGCACCAGGCCCATGATGGACCATTTAACAAGAAGAAATATAAAGTGGAACAGTTTATCATTATTTCTTAATTTTTCTGCCTTTATAGTCTATGATCATTTTTTGTGTGTTTTAAGATGGCACCAGGGAGTGGTGACACTGAACACCACTTTTCACTGTATTTTGTCACAACATAAATGTAACAATAAATTAATCAATTATTCCACCTGATCCACAACCCTGGACCCTGGGATAATTTCACCTGACGTCCCTACGGACACATGACAATCCTTGCCTTGGATCTGACCTGACCCTCTGATTCCCATTCAGACCAGACTATCCCTGCCCCGAAATCCCCCGCCAGATACCCCATGGATAGCAAAGTCTCATCACTGGACCTAAACAACACATCCCTGCCCAATAGCTCCCCTCCAACCCCACTGCCCCCTGACTCCCCTTGTCCTCCAGCCTAAACTGACCTGACTCTCACTCCTCCAGGTTCCCAAGACAACTCCACAGGTGCACCCCTCTGTTAGTCCAAAGCTCAATTCCAGACTGACACCTCAAACAGACACTAATCATTACCCACTTACCTGTTACTCAACAATTCATCCACATGCAACCTACTCCCCATCCACCTTCCACCTTACCCCTCAACTACCTGGCACCCTAATTCCTCATTCACTTGGCATACTAACCCTTCATCCAATGGGCATGCCCCATCTCCCTCCCTTCCCTCACACAGAATTGTTGTTCTGCTTGCTGCAGATGCTGTGTGTTTGGCACAAATATGGAGGCCAAGTGATCCAGGTACAACAGTGAACATGTCACACTGACAGAAGGTGAGATGCACGTGCCATCAGCTGAGGACTATTGAACAGCAAGGCCACCGTACGATTGTTTGACTATCGAACAGTACAAGGCATAGTAGGGCAGCAGAAAGCAGGCATGCTGCTGGCCTGCTGTAGAAACCAGGTGAATTCAAACTGAAAGAGCAAGTGAACAGCCCTGTGAGATAGGGAGAAAGTGATGACTGCAGTTGCTGGAGAACAGAATCGAGAATGTGGTGCTGGAAAAGCACAGCAGGTCAGGCAGCAGCCGAGGAACAGAAGAATTAACATTTCAAGCTCCTTCATCAGGATGAATTCATTCACGAGAATGGGCCACTGTCCACCTGCATATTGAACTCCCCCATGATCACTGTAACCTTGCCTTTCTTACATACTTTTTTTTATCTCCTGATGTATCTTGTGCCCCACATTCTGATTACTGTTTGGAGGCCTGTACGTAACTCCCATGATGTTTTTTTTTTATCTTTGCCGTTCCTCATCTCTACCCACACAGAATGAACTCGGCCATGATTGAAAGACGGAGCAGACTCGATGGGCTAAATGACTTAATTTCACCTCCAGTTTCTTATGGTCTTATCAGATTTGCCAACAGTGTCTCTGGTAATTGAACATCTGCAGGCCAATACTTAGAATCTTAACTCAGGCTTAAAGGATAGTCATGTGGGCAAGACTGTGCAGAACTCCTGACAATATAACATTACACAGTCGCAAGAACATCACGATGAGAAATTAACAAGAAAAAGTGATGACCATGGTGATCTCTGGGGAAACAAAGTTTATTACTGGCTATATAAAAAAAAATCTGTAATACCCTGATATTTATGTGCAAAACTTACTTAAGAACAATTTCAATGACTGTGTACCCACTTTATTCCTTCATAATTTCTGAAGCTGTCACTGAAGTTCAGGAACACAGACTACAAAATGAAAGTCTCATATGGGTTATTTATTGTCGTTGACATTTTTACATGCTTCCTGTCTGATTTTTTTTGTTCTTTGGTCTGTAACAGTTGCACAATAAACTATCATATTGCATTTTAGTGGACTGGTTTAGTACTTTTTAGTTAATCTCTTTAATGAGTTTGCAGCACATGGTAGTGGTGGTCAATGTGTTAGATCTGCCCCTGGGGGTTTGTCCCAGATAGTTCGATGGCAATGCTACGCAAACAATGAGAGGTAACATGATGTGGACACAAGATTATTTGCCCTTTCTAGGTGAAGGTCCACTGCCAGCCAGTTGAATAAGAACAAATGACAATTATAATTTACCAATGCTTGAAGCAGGTTTTAATTTCTTTTTGCAACAGAAGTAAAAGTGCTGGCAAATCTTAAATTTTGTTTATGGCATAATATTAATGCAATAAATTTTACTTTGTGCATCTGTGTGTTTTTAACTGCTTACGGCTGACATCGAATGATTGATTGAGGGAATAGAATTTAACTAGATCTGCTGAGAGTTTACATTTGTTTTATGTTTAAGGTTACTTTCTGAAAGCATATTGCTCCAGAGAGCCATGATTGTTTGGAAAAATATTATGACAACTTGGATTGGTTTGGCATATGATTTTCTATTTGTTATTTCTGTTAAGAGTGTGATATCCATGTTGCCAAAGCAAAACAAAAGTTGGATTATTTTATCAACAAGCTAAGTGGCAGCTAAGAAGTTTTTACTTTTGGGGCTTAGAATAGTTCAGCTTTCTATTCAAGGACATTGCTATCATTGCATCCTTTACCTAAAACTATTTAACATACACTGTGCATTATCAGGTGTATTAGTTTTGTTTTCTAGAGATTAACTATTAATTACAAATTAAGTGCAACCTAATAGAATATTTCTAATCCTTCCTCCATCTTGCAAATCAACTTAATTATCTTCAGATGTTAAGTTCTGAACATTGTCTGAAATTTAAGGTTGTAACCTATTATTTGTCACGAAGAATGCTAACTGACCTATAGTTTGTCCTCATCTTCTTTTGTCATTGCTTTAAAGTTCCAACATGTATGGTTTTTCTATTTTCACTTGACCTCTGCTGGATGTGTATTTGAATGTGGGGCAATGGATGGGTCTGGCATGACTGTGCTGCCAGTTGAATAAGAATAAATGACAATTATAATTTACCAATGCTTGAAAAGCTTACCAGGGTCTTGGTAGGCCAGTTTGTTGGACATGGAGCGATAACCATACTCCAGGTATCTGGTGTATGGCAGAATTAAATGTCACTCCATTGCTTGGTGTGTACACTCCCACAGGTTGGCTTAATGTTAGTAGGTAATAAAATATGATAATGTACAAACGATGTTCCAATTCATGTTTCTTATCTCCCAAGGGTCTTCCAAGTGTCCTTCAAAAGTGGTGCAGGAGGAAGACAAAGACTTCTCCAAGGAGTTCACTCATCCTGCACGGTCACATGGAGGAAATGTTTGAAAGTGGAAATGAAGTGGACCAGGCTTGAGGGGCCGAACGGCCTACTCCTCTTCCAATTTCTTTTGATCTTGTGGAACTCAAGCACACCTGCCATCCATTCAGAAAGCTACAGTTTGGTGGGTCTGCCAATACAGATGGATAGGACACCCATAAAAGTATGCTGTTGAACACATGGACTGTACTGGAGAGGCCCAATTATAGGGTGTAGGACATTCCCCACACTCTGCTCAAGTGGAAGCAGATGCCAGAGATCAGGGATTTTTCTGGTTGTGTGAAAGTGGCTGCAGGATGGCATGACAGGAGAGAAATCAGAGACGTCTTTCTATAGCATGACAGCCAGGATGTCTCAGGCCTTCATGTTTATATCTACATTCAAGAAAATGCAGCCACCCTTAGGGAGCATCACAGGTGTTAGCTAATCTAGAGCATTAACTAATGGCTTGCACTGTCAGGATAGAGGGAAGCCTTATCTTAGCCATTCGGATCTCACTGAAATACAGAAAAGTACTAATTGGCACTTGACTAGTCAAGAAATACAAGCAGACCTTGTGAGAAAAGGTGGAGAAAGTTGATGTGTAGGTGGGAAAGTGTGGGATGGCTGGAAGTTATTAGAAGGAACACCTGATGAAGAGCTTTTGTCCGAAACGTCGATTTTGCTGCTCCTCGGATGCTGCCTGAATTGCTGTGCTCTTCCAGCACCACTAATCCAAAAAGTAGAAGTCATTATACTTCTCACTCTTTAACCATTCAGCGACAGTGTCAGTTACCTCTGTCCTGAAGGTTTTGTTTACCACTGTAAAGTTGTAAATGGACAGTATTTGACAGGACCCTTCTGACTTTCCAAATTTAGAAAGTGTCAACAGCATTTATGTAGTCAGAGCAGAGATGTGAGCAGCCTGGCACAGAGGTAACACCTGTAGGAATTGTCAAAAAAAATGAAAATAAATAATTTTTATTTACACTAGGGAATTCATCTGGGTATTTAACATTATGTTCTAGTACATCTATGTTTTTGGCTCATTTCATCCACTCTGTTGACTCATCTCCTCAATTTCTGCCTGCTTCCTGCTGGTGATGTTTTGCCTTGTGAATAAATACACACCAAAAGTTAAAGAATAGCAACGTGCACTCATGAAGTGTATAGATTGTTGATTGTGGGCCTGTGTATCACACAGAATTCAGAATTTGTGTTCCAGAAGCTACATCACCTCACTTTAACAGAAATGTGCCTGAATCAGTCTGGTCTGGTCATGTTTGAGTGTGGCGTCTCCTTTGTTGGCTCTTTCTGGCTCTTCTTCTGGACAGCAAAACACTTCTTACAGACCTTGCTTCTGCTGCACAGCTAGTCTCTCTGCTATCTTGTCCAAGTGCACAGCATCTGAATATCTGGATAGCTGTATGGTACTAATGAGGGCCTTCCAATCTGACTAGGCAATTAAGTTGCATTTTCACCATCCTGATTGTCTATTCTGTTACACTTCTGGTGCACATGTTGATGTTGATTTCATCTTCCCTGGGTGTCAGTGTTGGCCTCCTCACAGGAGTCATCAGAAGCCCACTTGAGATGTAAGGTCTGTAATTTATAGATATACAGCAAACGTTTTATTAACTGACACCTATGGGACCAGGAGTGTGAACTGATTGATCAAGTATTCCAGTTGATCAAAATGTCCATCTAATTAATGCAAAAAACACACACTATATAATAGAAATGTAATGCAGGTAGTATACATATCACTTTATTCACAGCATAAATCACTTAAATAATAATACAAATTTATCTTAAGTAATACTTATTAGCAGAGAGCCTTCTCCTTTGCACCCTTAACTGACAACTCAGACGTCATAGAGATCATGATATTTCAGTAAACTTTCAGTTTTTCAAGTGCACAATTTTTGCTGATTTATCAAGTATGCCAGCTTATAACATGCCAGTTAAAATAAAGTTTGCTATGTATTAATACTATTCTTTTCAGACTTTGGATTTTGACCAGGGGGCATATGGGTCTGTGTGTATGAAAGTAAGTAGCGGGGGGGAGGGGACAAACTGGATGTATAAAAAGGAAGTTGAACTGAAAGTTAGAACAAGAGAAGTCAAGAAAGACAACTGTATCAATGAGGCAGAAAATTTGAAAAGGGATCATGCTGTAAGGTTGAGTGGAATAGGGGTTGATGGGAAGGGTGAGAGCAGTAACAAATTAAAAATGCTGTATATGAACGCACGAAGCATTAGAAATAAGATGGATGAGCTTGAGGCTCTTTTGGAAATTGGCAGATACGATATTGTGGGGATAACTGAGACGTGGCTTCAAGTGGACAGGGCCTGGGAAATGAATATTCAAGGCTATACGTGCTATCGTAAGGACAGACTGACGGGCAGAGGGGGTGGAGTGGCCTTGTTGGTAAGGGAGGATATTCAGTCCCTTGCGGGGGGGGGGGGACCTAGAGTCAGGAGATGTAGAGTCAGTGTGGATAGAGCTGCGAAATACTAAGGGTAAAAAGACCCTTTTGGGAGTCATCTACAAGCCCCCAAACAGTAGTCTGGATGTTGGATGTAAGTTGAATCAGGAGCTGAAATTGGCCTGTGGTAAAGATGTTACTACAGTTGTTATGGGGGATTTTAACATGCAGGTAGACTGGGAGCATCAGGATGGTATTGGACACAGAGATGGATTTTTAGAGCAGCTGGTGCTGGAGCCGACCAGGGAGAAGGCAATTTTGGATCTAGTATTGTGTAATGAACCAGAATTGGTCAGAGACCTCGAAATGAAGGAGCCATTGGGAAGTAGTGACCATAATACTATAAGTTTCAATCTGCAATTTGAGAGGGAGAGGGTACAGTTGGAAGTGACAGTACTACTGTTGAATAAAGGGACTTATAGAGCTATGAGGGAGGAGCTGACCAAAGTTCAATGGTGCAATACCTTAGCAGGGATGACCGTGGTAAAACAATGGCGGATATTTCTGTGTATAATGCAGAAGTTGCAGGATCAGTTCATTCCTAAAAGGAAGAAAGATCCAAGGAGGAGGCCTGGGTGGCCGTGTCTGACAAGGGAAGTTAAGAAACATATAAAGTTAAAAGAGAAAATGTATAAAATAGCAAAGATAAGTGGGAAAACAGAGGACTGGGAAGCTTTTAAAGAACAACAGAGGATTACGAAGAAGGAAATACGCAGAGGAAAAATGAGGTACGAAGGTAAACTGGCCAATAATATAAAGGAGGATAGTAAAAGCTTTTTCAAGTATGTGCAAGGTAAAAAAATGGTTAGGACTAAAATTGGGCCCTTGAAGACAGAAACAGGGGAATATATTACAGGAAACAAAGAAATGGCAGAAGAATTAAATGGGTATTTCAGATCTGTGTTCACTGGAGAAGACATAAGCAATCTCCCTGAGGTAACAGTGACTGAAGGACCTGAACTTAAGGGAATCTGTATTTGCCAGGATTTGGTGTTGGAGAGACTGTTAGGTCTGAAGGTTGATAAGTCCCCGGGGCCTGATGGTCTACATCCCAGTGTACTGAAGGAGGTGGCTCGGGAAATCGTGGATGCGTTGGTGATTATTTTCCAGAATTCGATAGATTCGGGATCGGTACCTGAGGATTGGAGAGTGGCTAAGAAAGGTGGGAGAAAGAAAGCAGGAAATTATAGACCAGTTAGTCTGACCTCAGTGGTGGGAAAGATGCTGGAGTCTATTATAAAGGATGAGATTACAGCACATCTGGATAGTAGTAACAGGATAGGACAGAGTCAGCATGGATTTATAAAGGGGAAATTGTGTTTGACTAATCTTCTGGAGTTTTTTGAGGATGTAACTCTGAAGATGGACGAGGGAGATCCAGTAGATGTAGTGTACCTGGACTTTCAGAAAGCTTTTGATAAAGTTCCACATAGGAGGTTAGTGAGTAAACTTAGGGCGCAAAGTTCTAGATTGGATTGAAAATTAGTTGGCTGATAGGAAACAAAGGATAGTGATAAACGGCTCTATTTTGGAATGGCAGGCAGTGAGCAGTGGGGTACCGCAAGGATCCGTGCTGGGACCGCAGCTTTTTACAATATATGTTAATGATATAGAAGATGGTATCAGCTATAACATTAGCAAATTTGCTGATGATACAAAGCTGGGTGGCAGGGTGAAATGTGATGAGGATGTTAGGAGATTACAGGGTGACCTGGACAAGTTAGGTGAGTGGGCAGATGCATGGCAGATGTAGTTTAATGTGGATAAATGTATGGTTATCCACTTTGGTGGCAAGAACAGGAAAGCAGATTACTACCTCAATGGAATTAATTTAGGTAAAGGGGCAGTACAGAGATTAGATTAGATTAGATTATTTTACAGTGTGGAAACAGGCCCTTCGGCCCAACAAGTCCACACCGACCCGCCAAAGCGCAACCCACCCATTCACCCCTTACCTAACACTACGGGCAATTTAGCATGGCCAATTCACCTGACCCGCACATCTTTGGACTGTGGGAGGAAACCGGAGCACCCGGAGGAAACCCACGCAGACACGGGGAGAACGTGCAAACTCCACACAGTCAGTCGCCTGAGTCGGGAATTGAACCCGGGTCTCAGGCACTGTGAGGCAGCAGTGCTAACCACTGTGCCACCGTGCCGCCCACAGAGAGATCTGGGTGTTCTTGTACACCAGTCAATGAAGGCAAGCATGCAGGTACAGCAGGTAGTGAAGAAGGCTAATAGCATGCTGGCCTTCATAACAAGAGGAATTGAATATAGAAGCAAAGAGGTGCTTCTGCAGCTGTACAGGGCCCTGGTGAGACCACACCTGGAGTTTTGTGTGCAGTTCTGGTCGCCAAATTTGAGGAAAGACATTCTGGCTATTGAAGGAGTGCAGCGTAGGTTCACGAGGTCAATTCCTGGAATGGAGGGATTACCTTACGCTGAAAGACTGAAGCGACTGGGCTTGTATACCCTTGAGTTTAGAAGACTGAGAGGGGATCTGATTGAGACATATAAGATTATGAAAGGATTGGACACTCAGGCAGCAGGAAACATGTTTCCGCTGATGGGTGAGTGTCGAAACAGAGGACACAGCTTAAAAATACGGTGTAGACCATTTAGGACAGAGATGAGGAGAAACTTCTTCACCCAGAGAGTGGTGGCTGTGTGGAATGCTCTGCCCCAGAGGGCAGTGGAGGCCCAGTCTCTGGATTCATTTAAGAAAGAGTTGGATAGAGCTCTCAAAGATAATGAAATCAAGGGTTATGGAGATAAGGCAGGAAGCGGATACTGATTAGGAATGATCAGCCATGATCATATTGAATGGCGGTGCAGGCTCGAAGGGCTGAATGGCCTACTCCTGCACCTATTGTCTATTGTCTATTGTTTAATAATTAACTTGGCAGTATTTCTGGAGCCATGACATTTTTTTCAAATCAGTATACAGTTTAAAACCCAGTTATAAATTACTTTATCTATATTGACCAAAATTCAATGTTATTAGTTCAAACCCAAGCATTCAAATAAATGATATTAAAACATATATAAATCAACATCTTCGATTAGAATACAGTTTAATAGTGAAATTTATTGGTTTAAGAGTCACAAGAAAACTCAAGCCTGTCTAAATGTACTTCTGCCAGACTATATTTTGAAACCAATATGCAACGTGCATCATTACATGTGATAAGAGAGAATCCAGTGGAATTCCAATCTGTTGACACAGTGGGAGGGCTAGATGTGGTGGGTTAGGTTTGTTCATGCAGCATGTGAAAACCTAGGGCATTGACATTTACCTGCATGCTATTAACTTTTTATTTCAACTAGTTTGAATTGTAGCTCTGATAGGTTTGCTGTTTGGAAGTCAGTATGATTGACGGGTTTGGCTTCCAGTTGAGCAGGAAATAGTTTGGAGGAGGTTGTAAAAACAAATAAGTTTGATTTCTGAGCTCCAGGGATGTGTCATGGGAGCCCTTTTGTGAAGGGCAATCAAACCCCATAAAGGAATTAAAGATTTAAAGTTTAAATTGCGTAAGGAGTTCAATTCCAATGGGGATGTTTGAACCTAACCCCAGAGTGGGACAAAACCCTGACTTGTTTTCTCCCTGAGGTTTTCTTCATCTCACTGCGGCTATTAGATTTTCGGAGGCTTGGGAAAACCATCAGTCATGCTTAAACCTGAAAAGTAGCTCATATCCAAGACTTCTTGCCACATGAACATATCCTGTCCCCTAGGACTGTTCCTGGGAAGAATTAACCAGTGTATTTTATTTCCAGTATGATGTCTTGTGTTAGTCCTAAGTTCAATGTAGCTCAGCAGTAGGCATATTTATTCTTAAGTCTATTCTGTTGTCTTACTAGAGAGTCAGATACAACATAACTAGATACTAAGTACTAGGTAATAAACGTAACTTGAACATCACTTCTGCTGAAGGTTTTGTCTGATTATCCTTTCCACGTGGTATCAATAATTTAAACCATACCAACAAGAAGAATAATTTAAACCATACCAATAAGAAGAATAATTCAAACCATACTTATAAGAAGAATTGGTGGTAATGTATCTACCTTAGACATCTCAATTGGTTTTGGTGGCACAAACTACAACAAATCCCACTACCTGGCTTCCTGATATCTTTTGCTGCAATTCATCACATTTCTTTTGATTTAAGAATCATTCCTTTCAATTGGACAATTGCACACTCGCACTTAATAGTCAAAGGAAGAAACTAGTACAATTCAGAGCAATTTGGTGACACATCAGAAAATTATAAGAGACTTTGATTAAGAGATTCAGTAAGAGAAACTGAATGGTGTTATGATATCGATAGAGACTGATAATTTAAAAAAACAAGATATTAATTTTCCAGCATGACAAAATTTGGTTTAATACTTTTACTGTTACATATAAATTAAAATCAACTTAGATTAAAATGTTACAGAAATGACAACTGACATAGCCAACTACAGAAAAGATATCTCACCATTAACGCAACCAAAAATGCTTTCCAAACCACTTGCATATTATGTCACTTTCTTAGCTGGGATATAACCTTTTAGATTAAGTCCCATTTTCCTCCCAGTTTTTCAGCAAAAGCTTCTCCCTGCAGCCCAGAGTAAGTCTTTCAATGTCCTTTGAAAGTTGCTTCACCCACTCTTCTAAATATCATCAAATTAACTTCTCACTGTAAGGCCCTACCTGACAAATCCGTGGTCCTTAAATCTCCAGTCTGGCATTGTGCTTGATGGCTAATACAAAACATTCTTTCTTTGCTTTTCACAGCAAACTTGGTTTTCAGTTCCCATCCCAGGACCTTTAAACCAGAGAGACAGTACCCAGAAAACACAGTGTCAAGGGATGAAAACTGACACTTGATTTTCTATGGGTTTGGCCTAGGTCTCTCTTTTCATGACAACCAAATCATGTTGAATCCATTTCTGAAAGAGATTTCAAGAGACTTCACAACTCCCAATTTCAGGACATTTGATAAATAATTGGAGATTGCCAGAAGCATGACCAGTTCATAAAGTCCTGTATCTGTAACAACACCTTGATATTTTAAGGCTGATCCCAAGCAGCCAGCATTGGATTGTAAAGGGTAGATTATATTTGATGAAATTGATTGAAGTGTTTGAAAAGGTGATTAAAGTAAAGTAATATCTATCAATTTATTTTGTGGTCTTCTAGGTACTTTCTAATCAAGCTGTTCAGGATGTTATGACACACCTCTAAGGACTTGAAACTGGGCCCAATGACTCATTCCAAATGCCCTGAATAATGATCTTAATAATACTTTGATGATAGGATGCAAAGCCGCACATTCAAGCTTGCTAATGACCCTATGGCAGTGGCATGGTAAGCCACATAGATGGAAATAGAGCATTATAATGAGATATGAATTGATTACATGAATGGGTAAGAGACTGGCAAGTGGTGTTCCATTCAGGCATATGTGAGGTCTAAAGAAAGATAGAGCAAAGTAATTTCGAAACAGTAATTAGCTAGAAATAATGGATGTCCAAAAAACCTGGAATGTTCAGATACACAGATCCTTAAACCATCATGAACAGGTACAGAAAATGATCAAATTGGCTAATGAAATGCTTTATTTTTGAAATAGAAGGAATCATAGTTCAGCTTTACAAAATCCTAACTAGACTTGGAGTGTTGTGAATGGTTCGAGGCAACAAATCCTGAGAAGAAAGTATTGGCTGAGAGAACGCTGCATATTACTGTGGTGCAGCTAGGAGCTGAACTATGATTCTTTCTATTTCAAAAAGGAAACATTTCATTATCCAATTTGATCATTTTGCATATTGCATATTGATTATGATTGCATATTACTGCACTTTAGGATCTTTTGTTCCAAAGTGGAGAAAACGAATTTTAGTTTTGAAAAGGAACTAATTATAGTATTCGCAAGCAGTTATCCTAATGACTGGATAGCCACTTGGGGAGATAATTGCTAAGTTGTTTGCTGACTTCACTGTATAACTTTCAGAGATAGAGAGGGGGTCAGACACAGGTTCTTGCAGATTAGAGATCCATAACAAGCTACCATTGATGTGAAAGATTTGGATGGTAAAGAATTTGTTAAATGTGTTCAAGAAAACTTGGATGCTCCTACTAGTGAAGGAGCAAACCTAGGCCTTCGTTTGGGCACTAAGGCACGGCAGGTGACTGAAGTAAAAATGGGGGAACACTTTTGGTCTCGCAATCATAATTCTATTAGTTTCAGAACGGTTATGGAAAGGAAGAAGCTTTCCACAAATGTTAATTTTTTAAGTAGAGTAAGGCAAATTTTAATAGTATGAGACAAGAACTTTCGAAAGTTGATTTGAATAGACTGTTCACAGGTAAAGGGAGAACTGACAAGTAGGGGGAGGGGGCATTCAACAGTGTGATGATGAGAGTTCAGAGGCAGTATGTTCCTGTTAAAGTGAAAGGTAAGACTGGTAAGATTAAGCAAAAATTGATGGATAACAATATTGAGGTTCTAGTCAAGAATAAAAGAGAATCTTACTTTAGAAACATACAACATTTAAAGAGTGTAGCGGCAGTCGTGAGAAATAAATCAGGAAGGCAAAGAGGGGATATGAGATAGCATTGGCTGATAAGGTTAGTCCAAAGAGATTCTACAAATACATTAAGAGCAAGATGGTAACTAGAGAGTGGGGAGTTCCTGTTGGACCCCAGGAGATGGATAAGATACTAAATGAATATTTTGCATCAGTTTTTACTTTGGAGAAAGAAATGGAATCTAGATTATACAGAGAAATAAATGTTGATGTTTTAGAAACAGTTCACTTCACAAAAGAGGAAGTTTGAGAGGTCTTAGAGAATATAAAGGTGGATACGTCCTTGGGACCTGATATCATATATCCCAGAATGTTGTGAGAAATAGGGGAGGAAATTACAAGACTCCTTGCATAAATATTTGCATCATCTATAACTGTTGGTGAGGTGCCTGATGACTGGAAGGTGGCTAATGTTATACCTTTGTTTAAGATAAGTTGGAAGGAGAAACCAGGGAGCTCTAGACCTGTGAATCTGACGTCATATGTGGGCAAGTTGTTGGAGGTGATTATAAAGGATAGGATTTATGGACATTTAGAGAGTCAAAAATTGATTAGGGACAGTCAGCATGATTTTGTGTGAGAAAAATTATGTAAGTTTTTTGAGGAAGACACCAAAAAGGTTGATGAAGGCAGAACAGTAGACATTGTTTACTTGGATTTTATTAGATCCTTTGACAAGTTCTGCATGGTAAACAAATTAGTAAATTTAGGTCACATGAGATTCAGGGCAAGCTTGTCAATTAGATGCATAATTGGCTTTATGGCAGGAGACAGACAGTAATGGAGGAAGGTTGCTTTTTGGACTGGAGGCCTGTGACCAATGGTGTTCCACAGGGACCGGTGTTGGGTCCTCTTTTGTTTGTCATGTACATAACTGACTTGGATGAGAATAGAGAAGCACAGTTAGTAAGTTTACCGACGATACCAAAATTGGTGGCACGGTAAGCAATAAGAAAGGTTTTCTAAGATTACAAAATGGCAGATGGAGTTCAATCAGGGTAAATGTGAGGCATTGCATTTTGGTACAACAAACAAGAATAGGGCTTTATACAATTAATGGTAGGGCATTGGGTAGAGTTGTAGAACAGAGGGATCTAGGGTTCCAGGTACATAATTATTTGAAGTTTGCATCACATGTACACAAACTGGTTAAAAAGGCATTTGGCACACTTGTCTTCATTGCTCAGTGCTTTGAGTATAGGAGTTGGAAAGTCATGTTGAGATTATACAGGACATTGATGAGGACTCTTCTGGAATTTTGTCCAGTTCTGGTTGCCCAGTTATAGGACTGATATTTATAAGCTGGAGAGGTTTACTAGGATGTTGCTGGGTATTGAGGGTTTGGGTTATAAAGAAAGTCTGGATAGGCTGAAACATTTTACATTGGAGTGTAGGAAGTTGAGAGATGTCCTTATAACAGTTTATAAAATAAGAGGGGCATAGATAGAGTTAATGGTAGTTGACCTTTCCCTGAGATGTGAGATTTCAAGACTAGGAGGCACATTTTTAAGGGGAGAGGACAAAGATTTAAAAAGACATGAGGGACAATTTTTTTACATTGAGGGTGGTTCATGTGAGGAATGAACTTCCTGAGGAAGTGGTGGATGTGGGTACAATTACAACATTTAAAAGGCATTTGGACAAGTATACGAATAGGAAAGGTTTGGAGGGACAGAGACCAGCAGCAGGCAGGTGGGACTAGTTTAGTTTGAGATTATGTTCGACATGGACTAGTTGGACCAAAGTGTCTGTTTCCATGCTGTATAACTCTATGACTCTATAACAACAGAGCTGCTGTTATTTGCAATCATCAAGCGGTCAAACTGGGGAGATGTCCTGACAATAAGACTTAAAAGCAGAAGGTTATGGAGGTTAAGAGTGAAACATGCTGATGCATTTAGGGCACCTTTAAAAATAAATCAATAATGGGTAGAGTCAACATTTTTTTATAAGGAAATCAAGGAGAGCCATCAATTGAAGGGAATAACATTCAATGAATGTGCGGCACTTTGCCAAGAGAAAACAATTACAGCCTTGTCAACTGAGCAAGAAGCTTCAGCATAGGAATAGTGTTGAACTGAGATTGAACTCCAAACAGAGATCTGAGTGTCTATGAGGGTATTGCTGGGGTAAAAGAAATGAAGATTTCTTTTTTGTGTTTGTAATTAAATTGCTTCAGTAGTTATTGTTTAGTGTCATAAAGTTTGTGATTCTCATTTGCAAAATGAACTTTTATGTTCTTTTGTTAAAAGTACATTAGTAGTCTCCTGTAAGTATGTTCAGTGACTGACTTCCATAGTAAACAAAAAGTAAAGCTTATGGTCTATCAAATTGCCTCCATTCTGGGACCAGTCTAGTGTTACCATGAGCTATGCTGCCAGCAATGCTATGGGGAGGGTTGCCTTCCTCATTTAGACAGCAGACCTGGTGGCGGCAATTGGTACAATGCCATGTCAAGGTCCCACTGCCTATAGACAGCTGATGGGGGAACCTGATAAGAGTGGAATAAAGTAAGCACTTTGAATGGACTTCGCTTAGTTCATCCAGTTCCATTTTGAGGTTAATAGTCGCTAAGTTTAAAGACCTTTATGAGCAAAGAGAAGTGTTAATTGAATCATGTTGTCATGAAGTGATGCATAGAGTCATAGAGAAGTACGGCATGGAAACAGACCCTTCGGTCCAACCCATCCATGCTGACCAGATAGCCCAACCCAATCTAGTCCCACCTGCCAGCACCCGGCCCATATCCCACCAAACCCTTCCTATTCATATATCCATCCAAATGCCTCTTAAATGTTGTAATTGTACCAGCCTCCACCACTTCCTCTGGCAGCTCATTCCACACACGTAACACTCTCTGTGTGAAAAAGTTGCCCTGTAGGTCTCTTTTATATCTTTCCCCTCTCACTCTAAACCTATGCCCTCTAGTTTTAGACTCCCCAACCCCAGGGAAAGACTTTGTCTATTTACCCTATCCATGCCCCTCATAATTTTGTAAACCTCTATAAGGTCACCCCTTCACCCTCTGACACTCCAGGGAAAACAGCCCCAGCCTGTTCAGCCTCTCCCTATAGCTCAAATCCTCCAACCCTGGCAACATCCTTGTAAATCTTTTCTGAACCCTTTCAAGTTTCACAACATCTTTCCAATAGGAAGGAGACCAGAATTGCACGCAATATTCCAACAATGGCTAACCAATGTCCTGTACAGTGGCAACATGACCTCCCAACTGCAGTATTCAATACTCTGACCAATAAAGGAAAGCATACCAAATGCCTTCTTCACTATCCTATCTAACTGCAACTCCACTTTCAAGGAGCTATGAACCTGTACTTCAAGGTCTCTTTGTTCAGCAACACTCCCTAGGACCTTACCATTAAGTGTGTAAGTCCTGCTAAGATTTGCTTTCTCAAAATGCAGCACCTCGCACTTATCTGAACTAAATTCCATCCGACACTTCTCAGCCCATTGACCCATCTGGTCAAGATCCTGTTGTAATCTGAGGTATTCTTCTTCGCTGTCCACTACACCTCCAATTTTGGTGTCATCTGCAAACTTACTAACTGTACCTCTTATGCTCGCATCCAAATCATTTATGCAAATGACAAAAAGTAGAGGACCCAGAACCGATCCTTGTGGCACTCCACTGGTCACAGGCCTCCAGTCTGAAAAACAACCCTCCACCACCACCCTCTGTCTTCTACCTTTGAGCCAGATCTGTTTTCAAATGGCTAGTTCTCCCTGTATTCCATGAGATCTAACCTTGCTAATCAGTCTCCCATGGGGAACCTTGTTGAACGCCTTACTGAAGTCCATATAGATCACATCTACCGCTCTGTCCTCATCAACCCTCTTTGTTACTTCCTCAAAAAACTTGAACAAGTTTGAGAGACATGATTTCCCACGCACAAAGCCATGTGGACTATCCCTAATCAGTCCAAATACATGTACATCCTGTCCCTCAGGATTCCCTCCAACAACTTGCCCACTGCTGACGTCAGGCTCACTGGTCTATAGTTCCCTGGCTTGTCCTTACCACCCTTCTTAAACAGTGGCACCACATTAGCCAATCTCCAGTCTTCCAGCATCTCAATTATTACTGGCACTGTACTCAGTTCATTATTAGACTGAAGTCCAAAATGTGATTGTTGAAGACATCGATTCAAGCAAATCAATGGCTGAAATTTCTTTAATATTGTTGATTCTGAGTCTTTCTCCATTAACATAGGTTCCCAGGGCTCCCAATTTTGTCAGAGTCAGAAATATTGCTATCTCTCCCACATCTAAGATTTCTAATGAATTATTATTTTCAGTGGGCAATCAATCATATCCAAATTCATTTCTACGCTTGAAAATTAACATTCACAGATTATGTGTATTATCTGCACATTTTCTGCTTCCTGTGCCAAATCATAATCATGCAATCTGTTCCGCATCTCTATACCTTTGTCCATCTGCTTAGTCATCAATGCAGCTGGCTGAGCTAGTTACTGCCACTATACTAGAATCGAAGACAAATTAATGAAACTACAAGGATACTTGAATTCCTGTGGATGCACTGCCTGATGAGTGATCACACTTTTTATATATTTAATAAATATTTTATGACTAATTGTCATCTCTCATTTCAAATACCACGTTGACTCCAAATGGTGATGTTCTCACTTAGGGCTGGAAAAAGTACAGATTGCACTTCACAACAAGGTTCAACTTCATAAGGTAGGTTAGTAGGGAGTAGGCAGTAGGGAGCAGCATTGTTAGAGTTGCTGTCATTCAAATGGGACTTTAAATAAATTGGCAAATATATGTTTAGGTTGACCTTGTGGGTTGCAGGCTCTATTCAAAGGACTGCAACTCAATCTATAAATCAACAATCCTCCTTGATCAAATAATATATAACTAGCTAAAGAACTGCCGACGCTGTAAAGCAGAAACCAAAGTAGAACTTGCTGGAAAAACTCAGCAAGTCTGGCAGCTTTGGTGGCGAGAAATCAAAGTTAACCTTTTGGGTCCGGTGACCCTTCCTCAGAACTGAGGAACTTTTCCAGTAATTGCTGTTTTTGTTTCTGATTTCCAGCATTTGCAGTTCTTTTGGTTTTATTTTGCAGGGAAATACTGGGTTAGGTTCTGAGGAGGTGCAGATGGGTTGTGTGTACTAAGTTGGGCATCAGTTTACTAGATACCCAGGAGGTGGACAAGGAATTTAATTGTTGAACTTTTCCTGAATAACTATTACAAACACTGGAAACTTCATAGTTCTCTGATTTAAATGGACACTTACAGAGGGTTCCATGGACAGGAGAATTGCACATTAGAATCTTCAAATTCCCAGTTAATTCCCTAGAAGTCTATTTTATCAGGGACTCTGTAGGGTCAAGACATGGCAATCTCATCTCTGCTGCAAAATCCAACTGTCTGGCAATTGGAAGATCAGAGCCTCTGTTATTTGGAAATGGGTTCTAACAGAACCATGCAAAGCTTTAGGTTTGCTCTGAATTTATAGAGTGTAAATTAAGAATAAGGTCATTATCAGAGTTTTGAATAGACCTTTTTAATATCAATGTTGATCTCTCTCAACATCCTTTCAGCAACTGTAACATTGTATCCTGCAATTGTTGTGTTACCCTGATGTACTTGCACAGTATGATTTGCCTGTAAAGCATGTAAGACAACATTTTTCACTATACCTCAGTACATGTGACAGTAACAAATCATATCAAATTAAATCAAATCAATGGGGAGACATAGTCTTAGTTTCATTTTTGTGTTTGTTTAGTTGTTAGGGTTCTCTGAAAACTTGTTTACATGCATTTAAATGATGCTTTGAAACAACTCTTCAGGTGAATAATTCATTAGAAAGGAAATTGGATGGCTGCCTAGCAACAAAATGGCCTACTGCATAAGGAGCCAGAGGGAGGAACAAGTTTCCTTGCAAAAGAAAAACAGAACAATTCAGAAGATTAGGGATAGTCTAGGTTTCTTTCTGAATAGCAGGTCATGCAGATAGGAAATTCCTCTAAGATCAGCAGTCTCCAAACCTGTAAGGTGGATGAAAATAAGTCTCAAAGTAACTTAGAAGTTAATAAGAAAAAAGCTCCAGAAACAGAAGGCTTCGATCTGAGTGTAAAAGCTGCTGCAAGGATGGAAAATGCATGAGTTTAAGAAACTTGTGTTAAGGAGCATGTGAGCTGCATTAGCAATGTATTTCAGGTCTCGTGAGGCAACATTAACTAAATAATAAAGCATTAAGTGAATGCAGAAGTTTGCTGGAACGGAGCCGGGTACAGCTGTGCCAACTGAACAAGGAAATTTCAAGTGGAAACAAGGTCATCCTTCACTGTTGTTTCAGTATCTGTGAAGTTGTTGTTGAGGGAAGAAGGATTGAACCTTTATTTCTGATATTTGTAATAAGATCATTACAAATAGCTCTTATCCAGTAAAAGTGTTTTTTCCCTTTAATATAATAAACTTTGATATTCTTTTGTCAAAAGCACGTTGACATCACCTTGTGAATATATTGAGTAACTGACTACGGTAAAAAACAAATTGCAAAACAAATGTAAAACATACAGTCTGTCAAGTCTGGTTTCACTTTGTGATCTTGTCCAGTATTACCATTAGCTGCGATTATGACAGCATACTTAAGGACCAGTTCCTAGCTGTGATTCAGTTGGTACTTATGGATTAAAATGGAGAGAACTTTCAGTTTTATTGCAATATGTGCACATTCACTGCACATACATTAGTAATGAATTTCCAATGAATACCTGACAACATAATAGGCTACTTGAGTTTAATGAAATCATTGACCACATTATGGATCTGAATAATATGATATCTCATAGTTTCAATTTTACTTCTTCCAGTATTACTTGCCACTATCCTCTTTAAATGTATTTGTACAAGATTTTGTGCAAGTGATATATGATAACGTAGCCTGGAATGCTACATGCTATTTTGTTTCAGGCACAATTCTATTTCAGCATGTAATATAGCTTCAGTTATCTCTCAACGAAACATATTCTTATTATAGCAATCAGCTTAAAATGTGGCAAAAATAAATCAATGTTCATGCTAACCACTTTGTACCATGGTCTTTCTATTTTAAGCTCACGTTGGCTAGTTTTCTATGTCTTAAGAGGCACGATTGCTGAGAAGAAGTTAGAAAGGCTGAATCCATGACAGAATTCCCCTTACAGCACTGCTTGTGGGCCAGGGGGAGAAACCAGTGTGCTCTCCAGCCTGGCAAGCTTGTCAGTATGCCCAGAATCAAAAAGTGTCATGCTGGAAAAACACAACCAGTCAGGCAGCATTCAAGGAGCAGGAGTGTCAATGTGTTGGTTGGAGGGTCCCAAGGTGGAAAAGGAGGTGTTCTTCATCCTGGTGTCCAAATCCAAGCCACCCCACGCCTGGCAAAAGAACATCTCACCTTCTGCCTAGGGACCCTCCAACCATTCGGCATCAACATCCATTTCACCAGTTTTCTGATCTCTCCTCCCCCCACCTTATCCCAGATCCAACCCTCCAACTTGGCAGTGCCTGCTTGAACTGCCCTACTTGTCCATTTTCCTTCCCACCTATCCACTCCGACCTCCACTCTGACCTATCACCATCACCGTCCACCTTCATCTGCCTATTGCATTCCAAGCTACTTTCTCCCCAGCCCCATTCCCCCGCCCATTTATCTCTCAGCTCCCTTGGGCACCTGCCCCCTGACCACTACATTCCTGTTAAAGAGCTTATGCTCGAAACGGCAATTCTTCTGCTCCTCAGATGCTACCTGAACAGTTGTGTTTTTCCAGCACAACACTTTTTGACTCTGAGCTCCAGCACGGTAGCTCAATGGTTATCACTGTTGCCTCACAGCACCAGGGACCCAGGTTCGATTCCAGCCTCAGGTGACTGCCTGTGTGGAGTTTGCACATTCTCCCTGTGTCTGCGTGGGTTTCCTCCAGGTGCTCCGGTTTCCTCCCACAGTCCAAAGATGAACAGGTCAGGTGAATTGGCCAAGGTAAATTGCCCATAGTGTTGGGTGCATCGTTCAGAGAGAAATGGGTGCGAGTGGGTGACTCTTCAGAGGGTCAGTGTGGACTTGTTGGGCCGAAGGGCCTGTATCCACACTGTAGGGAATCTAATCTAATCTGCAGTCCTCACTTCCTCCTAGTCAGAATATCCAAACGAATCATCCGTAAGCAAGGAATTTGCCAATCAGATCCGCTTGATCGCTAACCACTTGATTCCCTGGATTTATTGAACCTTCCAATAATCTGGAACTCCTGCGATTGGAAGAACTTTTCATTGTACTCAATTTCCCTCAACAATCCGATCCTCACCACCAGACCTTTCCAATCTCCTTAACTGAGACCTTGTGGAAAAGATCTCATGCCAGACAGGTTCTTCAACTGACCAGAAGAAAAATACTTAAACATTGCAAGTTTATCTGGTCTCATCTTAACAAACCCCATCCCATTTCCTATCTGGAACTCACCTTTAGGTTCAAATTAGCCCCCCCATTCTCAATTCTATCCTGTTAGCTGACAACAACCATTGGGCCCAACTTCCATGTTTCAAACATTCACTTTTCAGGTCATAATACACATGTAACAATATTTGGTAATGACCAGTGGAGTCACATTTTTCAGCAAGTAATTTTATTAGCAATTTTTAAGAAATAATTTGAAAGTTTATGATACACAAAACAGAATATTTGATTCTTGACTATTAAATTCATTACATCATTTTAAATACCAATAGTTTTAAACCTGCTAAAGCCAGTGAGAAATTTAATTTGAACACTAAATACACTGAAATAGGAACATTTGGAAATTAATTATATGTTCAGATACATAAAGTTACAGATAAGGGGTCACTTAGTGGTTAGTGCATATCTTCTCACTAAGACATCGAGATGGCAATTCGCAAATGACCTGATAGGTCAACGGACTGAAGTAATTGATTGGTATAGAATGGGTTGATATTCTGAGGAGATCAAAAAGTTATGGTTTGTGGCTGGGTAAGGCTCTCCATCAGAAGAGAACAGAAAGGAAAATACCATGCAATGTAACAATCAGCTGTTTTAGTTCAATTATAGTTCACAATATCAGTGCACAGCACTCTCAGTCATGCAGCATAAATACCATCTCAGCCATTTTGTTTTGGACAAAGATACTTATTTGGCTCCCTCACAATCTCAATTATGTCTCCTTCATAAAAGTTGCCACATGATTAGACTATCTACAAAAGATTTAAATAGGGTTCAAGAGAATAAACTTCATTCTAAAACGGCCTGTGGGACATGCATTTGTGTGCCCATAACATGATGGGAGCAATAGTGAAACTTCAACAAAACTTAAATGAAACTCGAGGCTCAATATCTTTGAAATACAACACAGCAATACAACCTATTCTGATATTTGGGTATGTCGCAATCAACTTTTGGATAAAGAATGTGATTCGTCCTATCTTAGTTCAAAAGAGAACAATATTTGCTGTCTCACTCAGAGCTCTTTTCACCAATGACATCCAATCAAAATGCATTCAATTCACCATTTGCCAAAAATTCAAAAGATGACCTTCAATAACATTTTCTAATGTCTTCTGCCCTTTTACCTGTAGTACACACTGCACCAAGGTGACACACAAGTGATAATAGGAGCTAAGTGTTGTGTGCTTACACACATGCCTTCCAGAATCAAATCTAAGGAAATGGTTAGCTTTTAGCCAGTGTGTATTGGAAAACAACCTTTTCAATGTAGGAGTGACACGGGCACACCTGTACAATGGAAGCTTCACTGAATAATCTATTGGATGTTCATTTTCTCACAGTAATTTACACCTATATATACTTTAACCACATCAATACATTGTGGGGAATATCACAAATGTCAGATACACAGTTGAAAAGCTTAAACTTCTAATTCAGATGTGATTTTTATTCTACCTTTAAAAAGTGATAATAAATGCATACACTGACCACTGAATGACCACTAGAGCTGCGGCCTGGAGGTGCAAGTGGGTTTCTCTCATGAATTGCTACTACAATTTTGAATCAGCTATTTAATACGTGGAAGAGCCTTGATCAATTTCAGAGAACGTGTTTGGCTGTGTGTGTAGGTGAGTAAAGATTAATCACAGGCCAGGATGCTGCAGCAGCTTATCTGATTTGTGGCTTCATCACCTGACTAAACTAACTTCATTGTGCATCATTTCCTCAAGGAACAAATTTGGCAGCCTATAGCAGCATTGATAACACTGCTAGTCACTTCCTTCAGTTCACTTAGAAGAATATTAACTTCTTGATTAGAATCTCAGGCTTATATTAAAAAAAAGACAAATATAAAACTGGAGTTCACTTTCTGACATGATAAAAGTTAGAAACATAGACACACTTCAAGCAATTGGGAACAAAGTACGAGAGGTGGGGCTATGATACTTAGGTTTTGCATTCGTGTTAGAAAGAAAGACACAGCCAAAGAATGACAGTGGTTCAATAAACTGATGTAAATTTCACTGGGACTACCATAAATGCAGGATTTCAAGTTGACATGTTAGAGTTTGCTTTTTAAAGTAAATATGTAATTCATGATATGCATCTCAGCCAATTGGGCTGCAGCAGATAGACCATATTGTTATACAAGTTATTTTCATAAAAATAGCAACTAGCTGGAGAACCCAGGAAACATGCACTTAAATCATATACAGTCTGAAACTGACAACACACCTCACTTATAATTTTCACTATTCTTGAATGACAATAAAATGAAAACACCGGGATGGTGATATAGCATTTTTCATGACATCTACCTAGTATCTGTGCATACAGACGAGCGTGCAACATTACAGGGTAAACTACTAGTGGTTGGACACTGGACAACAATGAACAGCGATCAGTCACATACTGTACATTAAGGGATATGTCTGACATATTGTGCAATCTTAACAGAAACAGCAGGTATTTTTGACAAGAATCTGTACCGATTGCAAATAAACAAAGCAGCATGTAGAAATGAGTGAATGAAAGAGGGTCAGTGAAAACCAATTAGTTGACATGCAGCTTTGTCACCTGATTGGATCTTTAGAGTTGAACAGTCAGAATTCAACTGTTTAAAGACAGTTTCTCTTCTGTTATGTCGAGATATGGCTGAGGTAAAACAATGATACATGAAGCCAATCAGGATCAGCTTTGTCACCAACGTGAACTCTAATTGATTTGAAGAGTACTATAATATTTATTTGATGTTCTGCTCTTTGGCTTTGGGGACCTATAGATATACATTTGACTACTTTGAAACTATGCACTAGTAGTGATTATAGAAATGGTCCACTGAGGGAAGAGGAACTAACCCTTCAGACTGAGCTGAAGAACAGTCTGACAAATGACCAGTGAAAACTATCTGAAGGACCACATATTCTTCTTCCCAGAGAGCTTTATTTCTTTTTGTAGAAGTATTTGTAGGATCAATCATCAGTCTTCCAAGTTAGACCTGGCCTAAGTGAAAATGAAGCTGAACCAATACTCAAAAATATTAGTCAAAAGAATACAATTTAATATTACTGAGACCAAAGATAATTTAAACGTTTCCTGAAGTTACAGAACACAAACAAAAGTAAAACAAAATTATCTGTGGATGTCCTTCTGTGTGGAAGTTTAAAGGACTTTGAGAACAATGTTAACAGACAAATACTCAGGTTGCGCAGAATAGTGACAACATATCAACTCAGCTGTCAATTAAAAAATAATTATCTTTTATAAAACTAATCCCTGTGTTCCATAAAGATGGATGAAAGTCAAATACTTGGAGCAAAATGTGAGTCAATGCTCAATGTTACTCAGGTATTATAAGAAAACATTACACCCATTTGAGTTATTTATACAGCCTATGGGAACAGAGATGGGAGAAGTTTGAGATAGGGTTCCAATAATCTTAAAATGAAACTAATATTGTCAAGGAATATCATCTGCTATAAAGGACTTAAGTTTCTCTGTTTCAACATTTGACTATTAATTATCATTTACTGTTGTTTAAATGGGCAGATTGCTTATGTGAATACCATGTTATTCTCTAAGTTTGTTGAAGGCTTTTGTGGCTGCAATATTATAACAATATGATTATTTCAAAACGATTTACTCAATGATGCAGTATATTATACTAGAGAACAAACAGTCTGATTTATGCACACAATTTGATCGTTCAATTGTGCTTTCTACTGCTGCATAGAAATGAATTAAGTCACAGTGTGATTTTAAACAGACTGTTTGATGCTGAATTCCACACTGGTTCTATTTGAAGTTTCTGTGAAATTGCTGATGAGACCCAAGCAATAAAAATTATATTATTTATAAATATTGAAGTTCTACTTAATTTTTCTTTTATTTCTGTGAGCTGCTGTGATGTAATTGGAGAAAAGAAGGGCAAGTGTGATGATCCATCTCCAAGCAGAACTTTCATGCAAACTTATTTTTTCCCAGCTATATCAAGACATTGATGACTATTTTGGACATTATGCATTTTGTGAAATGTCAAGAATACCTGCAATATCGTCAAATTCTTACATTGCTCCTGTAGAGAAAACAATTGACTTTTTGAGCTTACCACATTTATTAAACACAGAGGCATTGAAGCAATTCTTTGAACTAAGCATGCTACTATCTGTAAATCCTGAATCACTCATCCAGAGAGAGTAAGTGACCCCTGGTTGTGTCAAAGTTGCAAGCAGCACAGCAAGGTTAGGAATATCCTATGAAGAACGTACATGATTCTATCTCTAATAAAAAAAAATGGAAATAGTTATACTGACGCTTGGTATTCTGTGATAATAGGAAGGTCAGCATAAGTGTCACTTAGAGGGCAGCACAGAGAAAGAGACACGAGTGGACAGCGAGAAGTTCTGTGCAGTTCAAACAGTGCATTCTGTCAGTAGAGCTTCTACTCTTATTGTACAGTGGGAATGGCAGACAATAGAAGCTCTGTATATATAAGCAGTAGAGCAGTAGTACAGTTTTACTGAGAAGGAAACTGTAAGCTGTTCTTTCTGGTTCTTGCTGGAGAGTTTTATCCAGACGTCTTGATGTAGAGCTGATTTTGCAGGATGTAATCAATAACAGGCTGATTCAAATATTCCACCACGTGGCCATCACCATGCTGTAAAGCCAATCTGTCAAGATGCAAAGAGAAATATCGGATTTTGATACACCAGTGCAGCAAAACTGTTTTGTTGTTTAATCTGTTCACCTACTTGAAGTTGTTTTGCTGTCTTTCATGAATCTGAAAGTTGGAATAAGGGAGATTAAATCCCCCTCAGCCATTTATTTGCTTTCTGTTCCACTGTAAGGATGTTACCTCCAGATAGTAAACAGTGATTGAGCTATAAATCCATATTATCTTAAGGTTTACATCTAATACTTATCGTGATGTACTGAAGGATATTGTCTCTGCCTCCCCAAGCTGCTTTCCAATCCGAGGCAAAGGCTTTATGATCTCTCCCACATTTGGATACTAGAGCTGACAGATCAAACCTGAAGAGTGCTTTGTGTGACCCATTGTACTTTCAGGCTCTGTCACATTAGCAAGGATCTACTTCATCTATAAAACAGGTGGAATGGGGGAACCTACCCACTACTGTAGGCCCAGTAAGTATAGCCAAGACAATAGCCAATATCTGGGGAGAGGGACAGGGTGGGAGGGAGTTGAGGCTGTAGTGCAAAGCAGAATGTTGTTAGAAAAGCACTTAACTCTTTGTGGTCTATATTTTGTTTTGCCCCTTTTAGAGTGTCAAATTCAAAACAAGCTGCAACCAGAACCTGAGGCAGTGAACTTGCCTATGACACTCAGTCCCACTGATAAATAAATAAAGGCCAGATTATGCAACTTGGCCTCTTCTACACAGACATTAACTGATAATCAGACTTCAGTTCAGCGGTTATATTACAGTCTCAATAGAATATAACGTATCAAGCTCTCCTTAGAGTGTAGCATGAGCTGGTTCTGTGATTTTTTGCAACTGTAAAATAAGTGACAATGATTTGGTAATCCCTTTCATACCTTTCCATTAAGGCAAATAGAAAAGTCAAAATATGTCCTCATCACCTAAAAGATTCTATAAATGTTGGAATTAAATTTAAAACCCTTCAGTATAATGTCTTCACAGTAGTGCAATACTGTGAATCTCCTTTTTTTGAAATTCACTAAGAAACATATAACTAAACCAAGCTTGCTGTGCACTATGAAAATGATTATCCAGTTAAGTAGGGAGTTATTTATTACCCTACTTTACGAAACATACATTTTTGGATACTGGACTGCATCATTTGGCAGCAGTGAATAGTGTGTTGGAACGCTGATATAATGTGAATGAAGGGGTGCAATGCCAGCTAGTACCCACTGCCCTCCCACTCCAGCGTGCAGATTTCAGTTCTGTGTTCAGTGGCTGGTTGTTTCTTCACTGCCTAGTGGTTTGCATGGAGTACTGCACTTTATCTTCATCCATCGCTGTCGCAGGACTCATACATGCACAGCAGCAGTCATTGCATAACAATAAAGATTAGAAAGTATGGATTATTATCCCTTCCCTAACCCAGTTAGCGTTTCTGGAATAAACACAAGGTAACACTGTGAGTGGCACGGTGGCAAAGGGGTTAGCACTGCTGCCTCAGTGCCAGAGACCTGGGTTCAATTCCCGCCTCAGGCAACTGTCTGTGTGGAGTTTGCACATTCTCCGCGTGTCTGCGTGGGTTTCCTCCGGGTGCTCCAGTTTCCTCCCACAGTCCAAAGATGTGCAGGTCAGGTGAATTGGCCATGCTAAATTGCCCGTAGTGTTAGGTGAAGGGGTAAATGTGTGGGTGATGGGTCGGTGTGGACTTGTTGGGCCTGTTTCCACACTAAGTAATCTAATCAAACACTGAGAATTATTAGTTTGTACAGATCAGCAAGCCTTGTGTATTCTTTTCAAATAAAAATTAGTGGTCACTCTCTAGATGCAAGAAGGTTACATACCTACTCTTGGTAGAACTCACAACAGACATGGGATGATTAGTGTCATCCTTTACAGCTAGGATGTTATCCTGTTTAAGGAAAAAATATGAATTATGATAAATAGCTATATACTCAAATCAAGTACAAATCAAATTCTAACCTAAAGAACTGCCCAAGAATTTATGAGTCTGTTATTATTGCTACAGTTGTGACTGCAATAAGAGTTTGTTTCTTATGATGGCGTTAAAGCACCTACACTTGCAATTCTAGGCCCTCGATTTGAATCCATCCTGCAATCCCTATTCACGTCCCTAAAAATTTAAAATGAAGTTTAATTCTCAAGTCAATTCCAATAACAGACAACTCAACAGAACAAAGTTTTATATAAGTTGGCTGAAGACGCTACATATGTAGAAAGTGTGGAATAATGGCTGATCTGAGAGAGGAAATGTTCATGCTCTTCTGATGTTTTGGGCTATAGCACATGATTCAGACAAAGTAGAGTGAGTCCGACATATTGAATAATTTTAACCCTTAGATACAGGATCAACAGGAAGTGGAGCAAACCAAATCAGAACATCAAAGCCTTCCACACTATCTGCATCCTACTGTTAAAGGGTCTGCATTATTTTACAAAATTTATCTTGTATAATTAAATGCCAGATCCAAATTTAATATGATCTTTTCTTTTGGTATATGTCTTGAATAAAAATGTTCAAACTTCATATGGCTGGACCAACTTAGGTTTGCTTTCCTGTTGTAGCTACAAAGTGGTTTCAAACATTTTTCAAGTAACATTAATAATAAAGAAGCTGTTACATTTAGTGCTGTGGAGCAGAGTAGAGAAGGAAGGAGCCTCAAATATTCTGTTCTGAAAGGCCTATAATTTGCCCTCATACATTGTCAGCTGACAGCAGTTCCTGCATACGATTGGATTTTTTAAAATTCTATTAAACAATTACTTATTGTCTTTGGGTACGAAGGTGCAAATGTTGACCTTTTTCCAAAAGTACAAATTATTCATAAAATTTGTAAAATAAATACATCCCAAATACAGAATTTAACTTGTCTCCATACAGAATGTCTCACTCAAAACAATTGCTACAGTCTTAATATTTACAATACACACTCCAAACAACCCAAGGCCAAAACATTTCAATTTGGAAATTAATGAAAGTGAAATAGAAATAAACTTATTCTTATATTCCATGTTCCACACTTAGGTACCTCAGTACAATGTTGACAAGTCTGATTTGCACATGGTACATTCTTTGTAGGTACACTATCCAAAAGGTTTTACAGTTACCAGCCCCTTCGTGTAGTGTGCCTGAAAGACCTCAGACAGTAACATATCCCACTGTGTATCTGTGGCAGCTGCCCCAAGCTTTGATGTGTCCCTCTGAGCCACGTCCCCAGCATTTACTTGCAAGAGACAAATAATCCATTGTCCCAGCTCCCAAAGAAAATGGCCTTGCTCTTGCCTCAGTTTACTGGAAATCCCAAGGACTGCTCGAGTTGATTATAGATGTTTATCAGGCTCAGCAGATCCGAGCATAATGGCATCCATATGGAGGAAAGTTTTCAACTGAGTAGTTCCACACCTGGGATTGTTGCAATCTATTACCTGTATCCATCCTGACAGATTTGGCAAAGGATTTTATTTAACATATGTATAGGATAGGGGAGAAAAGACAGCCCTGCCTAACTCTGGATTTGATTGAAAAGCTTTCAGGTCCCAATCCTTCAAATGAAACTGTACTAATGATGTTTGCGTTGGACAATAGTTGGATAAAATTGTGATTCCCTGTCCAAGTCCCATTTTGGAGAGGGCATCGTGTCAAGTGTGGGATATTTTGCCAAATGCCTTCCACTGGTCCAAGCTGAGGAGGGCGGTGTCCACCCACTGTAGCACACAGGCAATCATATCCCTGCCAGAGACCTTCCTGCTGAGTACAGCATAGGTCTGCTCAGGGTGAATGAGCAAACTTGACCCAAATGGCAATGATCAGGGACACAATTTTGTAGTTCTCTTTCAGCCAATTTCTAATTTCCTTCTCTTTACCCCTTCTGTTTGTAGATAAGGGTTTTGACGGCTTTCCTCATGGATTCGAACATACTGCAGCCGGAAGTATACACCTCGGACATCTTTAGCAATCCTGGCCAATCAAATCCCATGGGGATGAAGACATCTCATCTCTCAGGTATAATGATCAAATTGCTGTGAAACTGACCCTGCACATTTCCAATATAACAAATGCTATGTTTCTCAAAAAAAAATTAGGACCTGCTCCACTTTGTTTCACTTATTGAGGGAGTTGGCCTTATTTATTGTCATTTCATTCAGTCAGATTAAAAACCAGTTTTTTCTGATCTCTGTTCATTCAGCATCTTTAAGGAAATGACATGTCACACTACACACTAGATAATTCATAATGAAATATTTTTATAAACCATTCAGAAAATCAAGCTAACAATAATTGGTGAAAATCTTCTCACAATGTAACATGGCAAGCACTGACCTTGTACTTGCGAAGCAATGACGACTGGTTCATGATCCTGTCTGTATCTACATTGTCACGAGGGACAACCACTATTCCGAAATCACCCACAATCATTTCCATCTAGAAAAATACATCACAATTACAGTAATAATGATCCACATCACTCCAGGGAGCATGAAAACTGCTTCTTGTGTAGCTATGGAGTAATTAGTTAACACTATCGGTTACATGACTAGATATTACCTTCGGGATTACCTTACACTGAAAGACTGGAGCGACTGGGCTGGTATACCCTAGAGTTGAGAAGACTGGGAGGGGATTTGATTGAGACATAAGATTATTAAAGGATTGGACACTCTGGCAGCAGGAAACATGTTTCCGCTGATGGGTGAGTGCCGAACCAGAGGACGCAGCTTAAAAATACGGAGTAGACCATTTAGGACAGAGATGAGGAGAAACTTCTTCATTCAGAGAGTGGCGGCTGTGTGGAATGCTCTGCCCCAGAGGGCAGTGGAGGCCCAATCTCTGGATTCATTTAAGAAGGAGTTGGATAGAGCTCTCCAGGATAGTGGAATCAAAGGTTATGGAGATAAGGCAGGAACAGGATACTGATTAAGGATGATCAGCCATGATCATATTGAATGGTGGTGCAGGCTCGAAGGGCAGAATGGCCTACTCCTGCACCTATTGTCTAGAGTTTGTCACTTGAGATATGAAGTAAACAGATCTGATTTCAAAATGATTTTAAGAAACTCACTCTCATTTTTCAGGATTAAACACCTACTTATACAATTGAATAAAATCAAGTTTAAAGAACTGCAAGACATCGAGCAGTTTTCAATAAACGCAGTGATTTTGGGAGAACGTTACCCAAGGAGAAACAATATACATCTGAATGGTACGATGAGGGCTCACACCCAAGGATTCCCATAGGGAAAGTTTCTGACACTAACCCAGATGGACTGACAGCAAAGTGCAGGACAGAGTTTCCTTCAGAAAGACAGAAGTTTTACTTGTTTCTTTTACATCAAGTGGAATTTTCCCACTTCCAATTCAAGTGTTTTGTCATGTGAGATTCACAATGCCCTGGCCTGCCATGGCTTACAGCAACTTTTTTCAGATGAACATTTGCTCTTTGCTTCAGTAATTGATACCACCATTCTTATCCAGCTACCCCACGTCCTCCAGTACTCTGTCAATGCACATTAATAAATAAATCGTTGGGTTTTGGGTCACTCCTCAATGGGGAGTTTTTGAAGTTGTCATTTAAGGCTTAAAGGGAAAGTAGGGAAAACTTTCCTTGACATCAAAAAAGTTCATTTTATTTTTCAGTTTTACTGTGTTTCCCACCTTTCTCATCACTACTCAAGCAACAACTAGGGAACAGAAAATTCCATCATTTGAGTATAATCATTCTAGCTTTATTTCTGTAACAGATTTTTCCAGCAAAAAAAATGCAAAAACTTATCTTGCATGTTGGCAACAATGTAACCATTTCCCCTTTATAAACAGACAAAGTGAAACTGACGTAACTGGTGAAGATACTTACATCCTCCTCATTCCACAGACCTGGGATACAGAAAGATTCCAGCAAGTCACTGCCACACAGTAATAAGATGCGGAGCTCTGCATGATTGGGAGATAAATATCAAGTTAATTGTTACTTGATGGAAAGGACTTGTCCAAATAGTGAGATGTGACAAATAAATAATAACAATCAGATAAAACAGTGATGACAACAATAGTGTATCTACAAAATCCTCCTGCCCAATGTACTACTCTGTCTTTACAGCATCATGACTGGTAAACGGTGCATTGGAGTGAGAGCTCGAATGCAAAGATAGGATTGCACTTATTTTAATTACTTTATGACTACCTTTGGTTTTTGTTTTGCCTACTTTATTTCCAAGAACTAGGTCCAACATTGCATCTTTTCTTCTTAGATAGCAGACATACTGGTATGGGAAATACTGCAAAACCCAATTTAGGAACCCTTGCTGCCCCTTACACTACCAGCATCCCAGTCTATATTTGGATAATTAAAGTCCTCCATTATTACTATAATGGTTTGTCCTGAGAGTCACTCTGTTCATGGCCAAAAGGGAAGGACCAGTTCCACTTACATAATCAAAACTGCTTATGCGCATGCTCATATTGAAATCTTGCCTGTTCTCAATATAGCAGCCAAAACCTCCATCATAGCATTACACACCATTTCAAATGGTAATGATGCTGCCTTATGTAATTGATAACTTACTGTCTATGGACGTACAATGCAAAGTGGTTTCAGGACAATGCAATATCGAGCTACTGTCTCCCTAAATATCATTCTCATGATGGTTAAAATCAAACCTATACAACATTTCACGGGCTAAATCTCAACAAACTCAAGTCTACAATAGACATGTCACAAGAAATTATTCCACTCACCAATCTCTTCATATCTCATAGCAGTACCCAAATTTGCATTCTCATCTGTAATAAAGACAAAATTAACAGCTGTTAAAAGTTTCTCTACAGTCTGCTGTTTGTGCAGAGCAATATCTGATTGAATAAAAATTGGGTTTATGCTTTGCTTTGCAGCAATGAACTCGTTCCACAGTAACTGGAAGAACAATCTCCATTCAGTTAAATGATCTCTTGCAAGTCTCCTGGGCTTACCTACCTACAGCTGGCTGCGAAACTAAGACTGTGCAGTTGTGTTGTACTATTCACAGATCTCAGAAAGATAATACACTTTGAAGACTGATAGATGGTAACACGGCATGTGATGGCCTAGCATGAAAGGTCAATAGAGTCAGACAGTTAGTAGCCAGCCAGTTGGATAGACAACCAAATAGCTAGTCGATTAGTCAGCCAGTCAACTAGATACATCATGTAACATTAATATGAATAAGCTTGTAACCAGAATATGAATATGTCTGAAATGTTATTTTAATGACACAGTTGTTACTAAGCATCCCAGATTATCTGTCTCAATAAGAACCTGCGCCTCTGTTTTCATGTAGTAACATATCGAAAATTACATTACATCATCGTGGCAGCAAGTGGACACTAAAAGCTAGTTACAGCAAGTTGATACCGAATGCTAAAAAGGAGATGACAACAGTAGGAATAGTGAGAAATTATTTTCTTAGCTGTCATCCTCATGTGTCTGAGTTCAGAGCTGAAGTTCACACCTAACAATCAGGATTGAAGCTGAGCTGAAGCACAGCAACCACAATGGGTGAACAGTTAGGAGCACATGCACTCTCTCTTAAGAAAGAAAGCTGCGTCCAATTTAGAAAATGGCAGTTTACAAGAGTCCCAGAACAGCATCAATGGGATTCTAGAATGAAGTACAGGCCAAAATGCTAGAAAACACAGTTCTATATTTACGTTCAGTGTAAGTGGCACTGGATGTCCCGGTACAAAACAACACATTTACAAAGTTGAGCATCATACAGATTGGTGCTTGTGTTCTAAAGAAAGTCAGCACTCTGTGTCTCTTTAGATGTAAAGTAACTAAATATTTCACTAAAGAAATGCCCACACAGGAGTCCTACTCTGGAAGAACTTAACAGCAAGTTCTCAATTGCCAAGCACTATTCCACATGCAAACAAACCAAGTTTGTCCAATTTCTCTTCACAGCTATTACCCTCCAAACCAGGCAACTTTGCTTTTCCAGCACCACTCTGATCTAAACTCTGGTTTCCAGCATCTGCAGTCCTCACTTTTGCCTATTCCAAGTACAATGCCAAAAATGGATATTGGTCCATAAATCTTTCACTGGTGTCATATGGACTGACCACTTTTAGAACTTAATAGAAACTTACAAAATAATACATGGCTTGGAAAGGGTAGACGCTAGGAAATTGTTTCCGTTAGGCGAGGAGACTAGGACCCATGGACACAGCCTTAGAATTAGAGGGGGTCAATTCAGAACAGAAATGCGGAGACATTTCTTCAGCCAGAGAGTGGTGGGCCTGTGGAATTCATTGCCGCAGAGTGCAGTGGAGGCTAAATGTCTTCAAGGCAGAGATTGATAAATTCTTGATGTCACGAGGAATTAAGGGCTACGGGGAGAATGCTGGTAAGTGGAGTTGAAATGCCCATCAGCCATGATTGAATGGCGGAGTGGACTTGCTGGGCCGAATGTCTTATGGTCTTATGACCACTTTAGAACTCGTTAATGTAGATACTGTTTTCTCAGATTACCATTGGCATTGTTTGTAAAATGAAATAGAAGTTTTGATGAAAGATCACTGGACCCAAAACACTAATTCTACTTTCTCTCCATGGATGCTGCCCAACATGCTGAGTTTCTCCAGAAAGTTGCGTTTTACTTTAGATTCTACAATATATTGATCGTATATAACATATCAGGTTGCCTCTGTATTGCAGTTGACAATGTAGTTCTAGGGAAAAGTAAACATTAGCACAACATAAACCTTCAATTAGCAGTGTGAACCACACATAAGATGCATAGTATCAACCCAGCAAACCTCTTTTGACAGCATCTTCCAAACCAACAATATCTAACGCAAATTGGCAGCAAATGCAAGGGATACTGCAAATTACCCCGAAGTCACATATCATCCTGCCTTGGAAATATATTGCCGTTCCTACACTGTTACTAGGTCAAAATCCTGGAATTGCCTTCTTAACAGCATTGCAGGTGTCCCTGTGCCAAAGCTGATCATGATAATTCAAAGCACAGCCTTATCTGTGATGGCCAAATCCTTTGAAAAGATGAAAAGAAATGGTGGTGCTGGTGAACTCACATAACCCACGCCATGCCCCCTTTAATGGCAGAATGTGCACCATCCCACCCATCTTTCCAAATTGGTCAGAGAACCCTGAGATGGAATGATAACTCCAGTGAACAGCCTTGGCAAATCAGACTCCTCGATCAAATGGATTCTCAATCTACTAACATGACCACACAGTCTTAGATCAGAGATTCTGTCCAAAAACTCCTTCTCTCTTCAGATGCAACCAGATTCAACGTTATAAAATAAGGCAATTGAGAGTATGGCAGATGCGAGTCAAAGGACTGGCATTGAATGCAGAGATATGCTGTTGGCCTTTCGACTGAGATTTCTATTAAAATGCAAGCTGAGTATTTCCAGCATTTTGCTTTGATTTCAGATCTCTAGCATTCATAGTGTTTTGAGTTTCAGTGTTTCGTATGACTGCCTGCAGCTCTCTGAACTTATGTATTCTTAGGACTACAAATTGGGAAAAAAAGAACTGGATAAGTTATAACCTTAATGATAAGACTACTAGAATTTGACCTTTAATGGTTTCACGTTCTATTTTACTCTATTTGTGAAAGTATAAGATTGGAATGTATCTCGACATTTTAGAGTCATTATTAATGATATCAAGATGTAATTTTATAATCCCCAGATGAAGGTGAGCTCCATAAATCCAGTAGCCAAAAGGTAATATGGATTAATTCCAATAACATGTAGTAATATTATATCCCACAGTGAGAACAGGATTGCCTTTGTTTTTGAAGGAACAGTATTGATATTCTTTCTGGGAATGCCAAACTGCAGCAAACAAATTTGGTGACCTGAGCACAACGAATCACTGCATCAATTGTAAATTGTCCAGCTGCTTGCATTTTAATAGAAATCTCAGTCGAAAGGCCAACAGCATATCTCTGCATTCAATGCCAGTCCTTTAACTCGCATCTGCCATACTCTCAATTGCCTTATTTTATAATGTTGAATCATCTCCATGGCAATCGTTCAGTGAATGAGCAGAATTCAACCTTTACTGATATGTGTAGCGTTGTCCATAGAGAAGTTCAAGATATTGCCAGGCTGTGTGTGGGACTTTCCACAGTGAGACATAGAATGTGCTTCTTCGTAGTTATGGAGGTGCAACATGTACAATCATGGCCACAATTTTTATATTTGCCTTTCATTTTCATGTTTCATTTACCTGGAATTCTGATTAGTTGCTACTTGCTTTGAGGTAATCACTCACACAGTGTAATCACTCAGATGGGATGGAGTTACGGGAAGTGATTGATTTTTATGGGAAACGTGCTGCATATACAACATTACCATCCAGAACAGGTTGGCAGAGCTGAAGGAGTAACATATCAGAAGTTATCAAACTTAAGGTGCGTTATCCGTGCCAGGATCTGAAGGCACGGAGTGTGGACAAACATCTGTGGCCTGCCAGGAATGAACTTATGTTGCGTTTAGCAAAATGTACTCCAAGCTCAGAATTTTACCACCTATGGAAACATTCTCCTACTAGTAAATCCTGATCCCTGTGGACTGAGAATCCTGTCTGTGTGCACAATCTTTTTGGAGGCCCAGTGGTAATATTGCTGGGCTGCTAATTCAGGTAATGTTCTGGGGACACGGGTTCGAAACCTGCCATGGTAAATGGTGGAATTTGAACTCAACTAAGTATTAAGAGTCTAATTATGCCTATGAGATTGTTGTTGATTCTTGGAAAAATCCCAACTGGTTCACTTGAGGAAAGGGACCTGCCATCCTCACCTGGCTATGTTTGACTTCATAAGAGAAAAAAACACTGCAGCTGTTGGAATCTAAGGTAGACAAGCAGGAGGCTGGAAGAATATAGCAAGCCAGGCAGCATCAAGAGGTGGAGAAGTCAATGTTTCAGGTCTAACCCTTCTTCAACCCTGAATGGTGCTGTCAAGCTCAGTGGAAAGCTGCTCAAGTTTCAGGAAGCAGATAACCCTAATCCCAACCCTAACCCAAATGGCTGAGAAATGGCCAACCATCACCACTGGGTAGTTAGGCACTGCAATAATGACCTGCCTCCAACAAAATCAATTAGGGTCAGGAGCACATCGGCCTCACAACCTGATTCTCTCGGTTCCACATTCCTCTGGTCCCAGCTGCAAACCCACCTCTGCGGAATCAGGAGGATTCCAGCCCACGACCACATTCTGTTTTCCCATTGGAAATAATAAACCCTGGACCACAACTCGCAGAAATCCCCATCGAAAATGTTAAGAAAATGTGAAAAAGAGGTGACATTCACAGTATCATAGGCACCTAGATCCACATCATGATACTGTTGCATACTACAGTTGGTAGTCTGTGCTCTGCCCCATCCGTACAGACTGGTAATATGGTCATTACATTTCTGACACTTATATACGTTCCTTGACAAAGCTCTGTGGCCACAAACATGAACCAATAAATTGTGGCCTTGCTTTTTAGTGTTGTAACTGCTCAATTTTTAGCATGTTGAGTGCTCCTGGTTTTCTAATGGTGCTGCAATAATGTTGATTCTTTAAGAGGGATTTTTAATAGTGTACACAAAATCATTTCATATTGTGGAAGTACAGCTTTTGGAAAGAGTAAATTCCACCACAACGAGGAAATGGTCTTACCCACAAAGGTGAAACGTTCAACGTGTGGACGAACACAGCAGATTTTTCCCAGACTTTCGCTGACCTTCCCCAAGATTCGAACTGCAAAATAAACCCAAATGGAAACAGGTGAGAAACTAACAAGTTCAAGGCAGGTCAGTCGCTGTAGATTAATAAAAGAGAGACCACACCCAGAAGAGAATAAGTATCTATTTATTAAACTCCTTGTGTATACTGAAGACTGCTAAAGTATTTTTAAGGCTCTTACATCCACCACATGAAATGTAGGGAGTTCTGTTGGATAGGTAACCAACAGATCCAAAGGCTGTCCCCAAAACAGGAAATAAACAAACAACGCAAGTTTCCAACAGGTTTACAGAGCTTGGTTTGACACATTAGTACCAAACTCTTCCTGTTTAATGGAGACCACTTCAAATAAATTCTTTCTACAAATATTAACCTAATTTGTTTTCAATAAAGAATACATTTTCTCACTAGAGTCATTTTTGTTTCTGTTATTCAGAAATAGCAGGTGTGGTCAACTTGGGAAGGATTTCTGTCCTGTCGAGCACCTAGATTGTAATCATTTCTGGAAGCATGTATCACCTCTAAACATACTGGAAATTATTTTCCCTTTACCATGATGGGAAATGTAGGTGTTTCTGCTATAATGAATGTTTCTTCAATGCAAACTGGCTTTAAAACGATTGAAGAATTTCGATCGTTTTTTGTAGAATACAAACTTTCCTAACCTGCATTGGCTATAACACGATTTTCTATAACACGAGATTGCACAAGAATGAAACTATCACGTTATGTCAGAATCGACTTTTATTTATAAAGGTAAAGCATAGAACATAGAATATTACAGTGCAGTCCAGGCCCTTTAGCCCTCAATGTTGCACCGATCTTTGGAACCAATCTGAAGCCCATCTAACCTACACTATTCCATTCTTGTCCATATGCCTATCCAATGACTATTTAAATGCCCTTAAAGTTGGCGAGTCTACTATTGTTGCAGGCAGTGCATTCCATGCCCTGACTACTCTGAGTAAAGAAACTACCTCTGACATCTATCCTATACCTATCACCCTTCAATTTAAAGCTATGTCCCCTCGTGCTAGCCATCACCATCCAAGGAAAAAGGCTCTCACTGTCCACCCTATCTAACCCTCTGATTATTTGATATATCTCAACTTTCTCCTCTCTTATGAAAACAGCCTCAAGTCCCTCAGCCTTTCCTTGTAAGGCCTTCCTTCCACACCAGCAACATCCTAGTCAAGCTCCTCTGAACCCTTTGCAAAGCTTCCTTTCTGTAATGCAGTGACCAGAATTGCATGCAATACTCCAAATGCAGCCGCACCAGAGTTTTGTACAACTGCAGCATGACCTCATGGTTCCGAAACCCAAACCCTCTACCAATAATAGCTAACACACTGAATGCCTTCTTAACAACCCTATCAACCTGGTGACAACTTTCAAGGATCTATGTACATGGACACAGAGATCTCTCTGCTCATCTACACTACCAAGAATCTTACCATTAGCCCAGTACTCTGCATTCCTATTACACCTTCCGAAGTGAATCATCTCTCACTCTTCTGCATTAAACTCCATTTGCAATCTCTCAGTCCAGCTCTGTAGCTAATCTATGTCCCTCGGTAACCTACAACATCCCTTATCACTACCCATAACTCTACCGATCTTAGCGTCATCTGCAAATTTACTAACCCATCTCCTATCTCCTCATCCAGATCATTTATAAAAATGAAAACAGCAGTGGACCGAAACAGATCCTTGTAGTACATCACTAGTAACTGAAATTCAGGATGAACATTTCCCATCAACCACCGCCCTCTGTCTTCTTTCAGCTAGCCAAATTCTGATCTAAACTGTTAAATCACCCTCAATCCCATGTCTCCATATTTTTTGCAATAGCCTACCGCAGGAAACCTTACCAAATGCCTTACTGAAATCCATATATACCACATCTTTACTCTCATCCAGCTGTTTGGTCATCTTCTCAAAGAACTCAATAAGGTTTGTGAGGCACAACCCACCCTTCACAAAATCGTGTTGATTATCCCTAATCAACTTATTCCTTTCTAGATGATTATAAGTCCTACCTCTTATAACCCTCTCCAACACTTTACCCAGAATCAAAGTAAGGGTCACTAGTCTATAATTACCAGGGTTGTCTCTACTCCCCTTCTTGAACAAGGAAACAATATTTGCTACCCTCCAGCCTTCTGGCACTATTTCTGTAGACAATGATGACATAAAGCCAAAGGCTTGGCTTTGGCTTCCCAGAAAATCCTAGGATAAATCCCATCCAGCCCAGGGGACTTCTATTTTCACACTTTCCAGAATTGCTAACATGCACCTCAATCCCATCTAGCCTAGTAGCCTATAACTCAGTATTCTCCTCAACACCATTGTCTTTTTCTAGAGTGAATACTGATGAAAAGCATTCATTTAGCGCTTCCCCTATCTCTTCTGACTCCACACACAACTTCCCACTACTTGGCTTGATTGGACCTAATCTTACTCTAGTCATTTTTTTATTCCTGATATACCTATAGAAAGCTTTAGCGTTTTCCTTGATCCTATATGCCAACAACTTCTCATGTCCCCTCCTGGTTCTTCTTAGCTCTCTCTATCAGTCTTTCCTGGCTAACTTGTAACTCTCAAGTGCCCTAACTGAGCCTTCACGTTTCATCCTCACATAAGCCTTCCTCTTCCACTTGACAAGAGCTTCAACTTCCTTCGTAATCCAGGGGTCCCACGCTCAACAACTTCCTCCCTGCCAGTCCAGTGCATACTTATTCAAGAAACAGCTACTGCTTGTCTTTGATAAGCTCCACATTTCAATTATGCCCCATCCCCTGCAGTTTTCTTTCCAAATGTATACATCCTAACTCTTGCCTAATCGCATCGTAATTGCCTTTCCCCCAGCTATAGCTCTTGCTCTGTGGGAAATGCCTATCCCTTTCCATCACTAAAGCAACCATAACCAGATTATGGTCACTATCACCAAAGTGCTCACCTACCTGCAAATCTAACACCTGGCTGGGTTCATTATCCAGTACCAAGTCTAAAGTGGCCTCGCCCCTTGTTGGCCTGTCTACATACTGTGTCAGGAAACTCTCCTGCACACCTTGAACAAAAACTGATCCATCTAAAGTACTTGAACTAAAGTATTCCCAGTCAATATTTGGAAAGTAAAGTCCCCCATAACAACTACCCTATCACTCTCACTCCTATCGAGGATCATCTTTGCTATCCTATCCGCTACATCTCTGGAACTATTCGGAGACCTACAGAAAACTCCCAACCGGGGTAACCTCTCCTTTGCTGTTTCTTAACTCAGCCCATACCAGCTCAGTAGATGAGTCCACAAATGTTTTCTCTGCCACCGTAATACTGTCCTTGACTAACAATACCAGACCTTCCCCAATCTCTGCCCTAACCCCCCCTCTCTCTCCCCTGCAACCCCCTCCCCCTTTTTCTTAACCATCTTCTCTGTTCTTCCTAAAACATCTAAATCCTGAAACCTGCAACAACCATTCCTGACCCGACTCTACCCACGACTACTACATGGCCACAATATCGAAATTCCAGGTACCAAATCACGTTGCAAGTTCACCCACCTTCTTCCGGATGCTCCTGGTGTTAAAGTAGACACACTTCAAACTAACTTCTTGCTTGCCGGTGCCTTCTTGCAATCGTGAAACCTTATTTCTGACCTCATTACTCTCAACCTCCTGTATATTCGAACTACAATTAAGGTTCCCATCCCTCTGCTGAATTAGTTTAAACCCACCCAAAGAGCATAAGCAAATCTCCCCCCTCCAGGATATTGGTACCCCTCTGGTTCAAGTGGAGACCATCCTGTTTGTAGAGGTCCCATCTACCCCAGAAACAGCCCCAATTATCGAGGAATCCAAAACCTTCCTTCCTGCATCATCCTTGTAGCCACGTGTTCAACTCCTCTCTCTCCTTATCCCTTGCCTCACTAGTACCTGGCACAGGCAACAAACCAGACATGTCAACTCTGTTTGTTCTAGTTCTAAGCTTCCTCCCTAGCTCCCTGAATTTCTGCCTTAATTCCCCATCTCATTTCCTACCTATGTCGTTGTTGCCTATGTGAATCACAACTTGGGTTACTGGAGGAAGCAGTCTTCTCCTTTGGTAGTATTGAAGTTGATGTGTGCTCAATATTGGGTCTCAGAACTTTGGACAAGGAACCAATTTTCATACACAAGCCTGCACATTGTTGGCAGGCTATTCAAACTATGCTAGGCCCAAACCCAGCAGCACAGAGGATGATTGTATACTTGTCTTTCCTTCCCTTGCCCTCAGATCAAACACACTTCAAATCTCAGGAATTCCTGGTATGCGTGATACAGAACAGTGTGGGGCATGTATAAAACTTGTGATAATAATATAACAAGCAATTGTGAATTGTATTCTGTACTCAGTGGAAAACAAGATTGAGTGGACGCATGTAAAATGGACTGATTCATTACTGCCTGCTTTAGATTACAGTTCAGACTAAATTTATGCCAACGTATTTCTGAACTGAACCATCTGAGCAGCTGTCATGATTGAGAAAAAAATAACCTAAGCCTAACAACATTAAAGTAGACAGGAAAATATGGGGCATGGAAAAAGAGTGGGCCATATACACAAGGTGATGATGATGTAGAATCTCAACCCATTGTACTTGTCACACATATTCCATCGTTTACTGGTTCGTTGTTTTCTCCTGTGGGAGGTGGACGAGGTTGGTTGAGACACGAGTTTTGTAGTTTAGATACTCTGCACCCTGATACAGGCAAAGGTATCATGTGCAGGCCAGTCTGCTGGAACATGACAGCTGTGTTCCGCTGCAACCTAATGCTATAGAAAATTGCACTACAGAAAACTGCTGTAGAAAATCGCTACTACAAAATCAGTATACCCAGTCAAAAGTTTGCTTTATCCAAACAATGTCCCCAATTCATTAATCGCATTATAGTCAATTCACACTGATGAAATGCGTGTTATAGCAGGACAACCTGGATATGGATAAATGGATAAGTGGATATTGTAGTGGTTGCAATGAGGTTGGCCAGGTGGACCTCATAGGATATGAATTCCCAGATTGGACCAGATTAACAGCCTCAATCAGGGAGCCCTGGCTGACAGACATAAACAGGAGTGTCAGACGTCCTGCTCACACAGAGAGCTGGATCAGTGTCAAGGACTCTCCACCTGTAAACATAGGTGACTTGGTGAAGGGATAACAGCCTCTGTGGAGTTATTTCAGATTCCTTCAGAGTTCAAAACACACTAAAACAGGTTATTTCCTACTCAAAGATAGCAATTAAAAGTATTACCTCTGGAAATACAGATATTTACTATTTTAGACCAGGGCAAGCTGTGTAACTCCATCCATCTGTTTAGACTAGTGAAAAGTTTCTTCTTTCCCCCCTCACTGACCCATCCCCACCAGTGACCTGTACTCCCTCACCACCTTCTTAGTCTTTATAGAAATTCCCATTTGGCTAACATCTAGAGTCCAGAAAATAAAGTTAGAAATGTATAGTGCTGTATACACCAAAATACGAACAAGGAGAATTCCACTTCACCCATACCCCTGCATTCTAAAACTGTGCCTGCTATATAAATGCAGCTTTGGATGACTGCTGTCCAGGACTCCACATAGAGGAAAGAAATTACAATCACTTCCATGCGCTGAATCTGACACGAATGGGTGGAAGTTCCAATCAGAGTTCACATGCAGGCTACATTCTTGCATATAATATTTTGACAGTGCTGTTAAACCTTTTAAAATTAATGCATTAACCTTGCACTAAAATAGCATGAATATAAATATAATGAGAGCACATTAAACCTCTATGTGAAGGTAGTGATTCCCATAGTTGAATTAACGTATACTTCGCCAGATCGATGATGCAGAAACCTGCACTTGCAAAGGTTTACTGCAAAAAAAATGCAGAAATAAAATTTGTAGGTGGAAAACAAGTAATAAAAAAAAGGCATTGACGTGATTTGTTTCTTTGCTCAACATGACAACATTGCCTCAAATATCGGGCCTAATTTGGGAAACAGAGATTTCTAAGGACTGGATAGACATGGTTAGAGTGCCACCTAGAGCACACATTGGCAACTTGCTCTTTTCCAGTAGATTACATTTCCTCACGAAGATGGTGCAAGCACCACAGTCACTGAGAAGGTATGTCCTTTTATGATGGCAATCAAAGCTCAGAATGGACTGCAGTAGCTGAGACCAGAATCCTGGATCAAGAAGTCAGGTGGTTGCTTTTCACAGGAGCATGGAATATTCCAGCTCAGATGTGGCCATTTGGTCCATCAGGTGTGTTTCCTCCTCAGCCCCAATCCAATCTCACTCTCCTGTTTCTTCCGTTCTCTTTTAATATTCTTCATTTCCAACCAATCTCTTTAAAGATTTTTATGGGCTATGCTTCAAAAGTGCTTTGTGGTTAATAATCTTCTAACCACCTCCTTTCTGAAGAGAAAGCTCACCCCTGATTCTTTTGGTGACCACCTAATATTTGTGCATCCATCAGCCATAGAAGCAAACTATCAGGTTCATGATCAATTTTAAAACTAGATCAGTTCTTCAAATAAAACCATTATTATAATCCCAGCTGATGTTAATACTGGACATATCAGATCCAATAGTGAAACTGTCTCAATTGGTCATGTTTTTTTAAAAAATGACACTTTCATTGAAACATGAGCACACCAGGCTGTAGACATTTGAGTACAGGAGTTGGGAAGTCATATTGAGGTTGGACAGGATGTTGGTAAGATCTCTTCTGGAGAACTGTGTCCAGTTCTTGTCACCCAGTTATAGCAATGATGTTATTAAACTGGAGAGGGTTCAGAAGAGATTTACTAGAATGTTGCCAAGTATGGAAGGTTTGAGTTATAAAGAAACACTGCATAGGCTGGGACTTATTCCACTGGAGCGCAGGAGGTTGAGAGGTGATTTTATAGAGGTTTATAAAATCATGAGGGCTATAAATAGGATTAATGGTATGGTCTCTTCCCTAGGAAGGAGGATTGCAAGACACGAGGTTCATAATTTTAAGGTGAGAGGAGAGAGATTTTAAAAAGGTACGAGGGGCAAATCTTTTGCACAGAGGGTGGTTCATGTGTGGAATGAGGTTCCTGAGGAAGTAGTGAATGGGGGCACAGTTACAACATTTAAAAGACTCTTAGAGAAGTACATAAATAGGAAAGATTGGGAAGGATATGGACCAGGAGCAGGCAAGTGGGATTACTTTAGTTTGGGATAATGGTCGACATGGACGAGTTGAACCCAAGGGTGTGTTTTGGTGCTGTATGCCTCTATGACTCTATAGAACAGAAGTTTATTACACAAAAGAAATGGAAATAAAATAGAATGAAGCAACTGATATATAACAGAATTTCAAAGATTTCAAAATGTAATCAAAAACTCCTATCGACTCCCCAACACCATCATTTCACAGTTACTCAAAAACCGGAGAAATTATTTTCTTATCAACTCTGTAGGTTTTGACTTTACGATTTCCTCTCAGTTTCGATTCTTTGAGCTGTGAGGTCTTTTCCCCTGGAATATTTACATAGCCATAATCTTAGATTTTCTCAGCAATACAGACTTTCCTGGTGTGGAAAGTTCACAAATGATACCCTTTCACAGAGGTAACTTAATTCTTTAATTGTTCTGAACAAACTATTTTTCTGAGAGAAGCTGAAGTTGCAGCAAACATTAGTCAGTTCTCTTTTAAATTGGATTCAAATCGCACTCCTCATCTCCTTCTCAGTCTCTATAGAAATTCCCATTCAGCTGATACCCCGAGTCCAGAGAGTTAAGTTAGGAATGTACAATAAAACTGCAAAAACTGCAGATGCTGTAAATCAGAAACAAAAACAGAAGTTGCTGGAAAAGCTTAGCAGGTCAGGCAGCATCTGGGAAGAGAAATCAAAGTTAACATTTCAGGTTGAGTGACACTTGCTCACATCTGATGGCAGCTAGGAAAATGTTGGTTTGTATAAGATCATAAAACATAGAAGTGGATGTAAGGCCATTCGTCCCATCAAGTCTACTCTGTCACTTAATTATGGCTGATGGGCATTTCAAGTCCAGAAGATGCAGAAGATAGAGTCTGGGAGTGGGGGTAAAGAGTAAACAATAGTTGGGGAGAGAGCCCAAACAGAGAAAAACAGTTGGACAGTCAAAAGCGTCGATAACGATCTGGCTGGGAGGGTGAATAATGGAAACTGTTAGTGACTAACAAAAGGTAGTGTGTAATGGCAGGCTGTATGATAACAGGGCCTGGTGCGTGGGGATTAGAAATGTAGAGATTTAGAGCTGTATCCATTCTAAGAGATAAACAAGGAGAATTCCACAGCACCAGTACCCTCGGGTTCTAAAAACCGTGTCTAAAAGGTGACACATTGGCTCAGTGGTTAGACAGGGACTTGGGTTTAATTCCAGCCTCGGGGGCTGTTGTGGAGTTTGTACATTCTTCCTATGTCTGTGCGGATTTCTGCCACGTGCTCCAGTTTCCTCCCACAATCCAAAAGTGTCGAAGCTAAATTGCCCATTGTGTCTAGGAATGTGCAGGCAGTGGGCACAGGCAACATACCAGCCTTGCCACATGGTCATGGCCAATCTCAAATTTACAATGCAGTTCAGCCCCTCAATACTGCACCAACAGCTTGTATTGCAATGCTTCTGCAAGGGTGTGTAAAGACAGCTATTCATCAGACAGGGCACATCTTAGGGCTCTTTACTTGCTATTTTAGCCCTCACTCACTTTATGCTGAAGTGGACATTCACAGCACCTCTGCCTTGCACAGACAATCCGGCAGCTTGTGTTGCTTGCCACAGAAGTTGAGGGGGCAGGCATGCTGGTGTACTGCACTGTATCATATCAGTGTCACACCTAAAGTGTTTACCCACAGCAGAGATGATGCTGCATGCAGTACTGCGAGTGGTAGACCATGAGCTTTGGTGGAAGTTGGGTACAAAGGTAGCAGAGGAAATCCTGCTTACCTTGCCAAGTGTAGAAGATGAATAACCATTTGTAATATCTGTGTTCCTCTTTACCATGGAAACCACAGAGGCCTGATTGGCTACCTCAGACCAGGTTGGTAGTGACTAGTAACACAGCCTCCTCTGGAGGTCTTGGGGAACGTGGAGAGCCCTCCTCTCCACCTCTCCATTCATGAAGACCGCCACATCTGTCTATGTGAAATGGGACGACCACTTGCTTCTCTTAGTGATGTTGTTTGGAATTGCAAATCTGCAAACTCAGGGCTGTTCCTGGCTTGCAGCATTTCAAGGAATGTGCAGTCAGCCATTAAGCGCATAAATGGTCAGCATTTAAGCCGTTGCTGAGCATAAGATTGTGAGAGAACAGTGCTGTGGAGTTGCGATGCATACTTAACGTTATAAGCAGCAGAGAATTGTGTGAGAAAGGTCAACAGGACTCTCAGTCAGAAACCTTGATGAAAATCTGCAAAATTGACTCTGAGCCAAAACATGGGAAAATAAAGTCCTATCAATTTGGTCAGGCAGTATTTGCTTTTTGGAAATCCATACCAACTGAACTTGATACAATCATATTTCTCCAAATACATACTAACTTTATCCCATACTAGACAGCTTAGGCATCAAAAATTTATTCTCTGGAAATAATTTTGCCCCAGTTTGGTGGAAGGACTAAGTACAGTACCAGGCTCTGGTGTCTGCTGGGGATTGTTCAAGGTATTACTTGGAACAAGGCAGGCAAAATAGAAAATGCCCAGTCCCTGACCTGAGTTAGGCAAGGTGACTATCGCACTAGGCTCAATGAGGTGTGAAGGAGAAAGTGAGGTCTGCAGATGCTGGAGATCAGAGTTGAGAGTGTGGTGTTGGAAAAGCACAGCAGGTCAGGCAGCATAAGCCCTAAGGAATGAAGGGCTTATGCCTGAAACGTCGATTCTCTTGCTCCTCGAATGCTGCCTGACCTACTCAGCTTTTCCAGCACCACACTCTCAACTCAATGAGGCATGGTAACTCTTGGCCAGGCCTGCCCATGTGGGCGGCACGATAGCTCAGTGGTTAGCACTGCTGCCTCACAACGCCAGAGACCAGGGTTCAATATCCCCCTCAGGCGACTGTCTGTGTGGAGTTTGCACATTCTCCCACTGTCTGTGTGGGTTCCCACTGGGTGCTCCGGTTTCCTCTCAGTCCAAAGATGTGCAGGTTAGGTGAATTGGCCATGCTAAATTGTTCGTAGTGTTAGATGAAGGGGTAAATGTAGGGGAATGGGTCTGGGTGGGTTGCTCTTCGGAGGGTCGGTGTGGACTTGTTGGGCCGAAGGGCCTGTTTCCACACTAAGTAATCTAATCTAAGATTTGCTGGTACCATGGTAGCCAGCGGATAGTCCTGGCCTGCATCCCTAATAGAAATCTTCCATTCAATATATCCTTAGGTTCAAAACAGTTTGTGGAAGAAGAAATAATTGTTGCCTGTGAAACATTACTTGACACCGCTCACTCTGGCCCCACTTCCATTCCTTGGACAATGAAGATGTACCAATAGTGTCATTCCAAAACATCTTTGGAATGTTTTGATTCTGAAATTGAGCACTGCAACAGAGATAGCTTGAAAAGAAAGGGACCAATTTTCTGCTTTTTTTGGGAGGGGTGGGGAGGGGGAAGATTTAAGTAACCAAAGCTTACTAAAGATTCTGCATGCAGTTTTTATCAGTGAATTAATGGGCTGCGTACATTTCACATCATGCATGTTACCTAAACTAGTACTTACACAAAATAAAGTTATAATTTCATCACAATAGTAATTAGCACTCATTTTAATTACACTGTGTCAAATAATAGCAATTACGGAAAGAGTCAGGAGTGAAGTAACATCCCAGGGATTGGAAATGCACAGCATTGATATTATCACTGTAGGTATCAAAAATGAATGCTCCGAACTCTGTACTATACAGGTATTCAGTTTAAATATTCATGCTAACTATTTTCTGAAATTCTCCGCAAAGTAATTCTGGGTTTTATGCAAATTATAGAATCAATTCTGTCGTATTTGCCCTAAAAGAACAGGAGGGATGTTGGAATAACTCCACAGATGCCATATCCCATCACCAAGTCACCCTTTGTTTGCACATGGAGAGTGACCTAGCTCCCTCAGAGTCAGCTCTCAGAGTGAATGCGATGTCTGACATTCCTCTCCTTATCTGTCATCCAGGGCTCCCTGAGTGGACCAGGTTAAACAGCCCCAATCAGGGAACTCATATCCTATGAGGTCCACCTGGCTTTACAATCAACACTGAAGTTGAATCATTTACTGTCACTTGTATTTTACAGTGAATAATTCAGTAAAATACAATGAGAAGCTTCAACTGCTCCCGTAATCCGGTTCTATTTTGAATAGTTTAAGAATGAAAAGAGTAAAAATATATAAATGAAAGAGTCTAACTTCATTCTGCTGCCTTCACCATGAGGTCTGAGCCCTGAGTCAGCTGACCAGCAGCATATGTGCCTCCTCCAACTGCCACTCCACACATGGCCTCCTTTTCCTGCTGCGCCTATACTGCTGACTGACCCGCCAAAGAAAAGAAAAATGAAATTTAAAAAGAAGAAAAAAAGCAGAAGAAAATAGAAGAATAAAAGAAGTAAAGCAGATGGGGACGGATGAGCCACGGGCAAGAGCCTGCATGTGACCCTGCTACTCTGCCGCCATCTTGGAATAGAAGTGTACAGTCATATAGTAAAGAAAAGCTCAGGCTGAACTGTACAATGGATAGGTGCACATTGTACTGGTGAGCCCTGCCCAGAAGTAAAGCCAGGTATAAACTGACCTACTTTAGAAAGCCAGCCCTGCTGCTGCCTTTATTAAAAGAGCAGCCATTCTGGTGTATGATCCAAGTGATATGAAGATGTATATGAGAACATCACGTAAAAATGGGACAGAGTTAGCTGTGCTGCTCTGACAAAACATATGTTCTTGGCGATGCACTGGAGGAGACTAATGTACTGGCACTCCCACTCTTCCAAAAACAATCTCCTCTGGGAGAAAAATTCTCAAATGAAGTAACATGTAGTGAATTAAACACCATACAGTACTCAAGCCTTGTTATTATGCTTGGTTAAGACCCAGGTATCCATCATTCTGTTGAAGTTTCACAACAGTTTCTACCCTACTGTTGATAGAATACTGAATGGGTTCACAAACTCTTAACATTCACCTATACTTGTCTTTTTGTTTTTGCTGCTATTTACCTATTATTTATTATTTATGCTACTTAGCTCTGATCTGCCTGTATTGCTCACAAGATAAAACTTTCCACTGTGCCTCGGTACACATGACAATAAATTCAATTCAATTCAAGCTCCTGAACTCCTGCTTGATTGAGGTTAGCTCAATTTACAACAAACTGGAGAACAAAGGTCAATCTGTCTTTGTGGCTCAATACATGCCAGGTGGAGAATATGTCCATCGAGCCATGAGTGAAGATGTAAGGGGTCTCCATCCAATATAATGGAATGATACTACAGAGGAACCTCAAATATCCGAATACCAATTATCTAACATGTCGCAGTAAAATGTTGTGTGTGTGCGGGCGTGCGTGAGCGCTCTTTGGAGACTTAACCCACAAAGGCAGCAGCAGCAATCTTGTTGTTGGTGTCCAGTCTGGCTGCACCGGAGAGGGGGCGGAGGCAGATGGGGTGGGGGAAGACGGGGTGGCAGTGTTGAGCAGGGTTGGGGGGCAGGGACAGGCAGGTGCTAGTATTGGACGGGTTTGGGGGGTCTCACCCACTGTGATGTTGCCTTCCCTCCTGAACAGGGAGCAGACTTTAAAAACTCTGAGCCCCAGAGGAAAGGCATTTAATCGATTAAGCAAATAATCAATTATCTGAACGAAATAGTGCCCGCCCATCTCGTTTGGATAATCGAGGTACCCCTGTATTCTGCTGCATTTACACAGCTTTTGCCGCACATTTCATTTGTGTATATAAACACCAAAAACAAGAATGAACATTGATAATTAACTCAATGCTAAATAAACTATTCTCAGTACCCACTACCCTGCCCAATTCTGCTACCCACTATATCATGGCTCAGACCTACCTGCAGTGGGTTTTTCATTTGTGATTGTGGAATTCTGGTAGATAGAGCGTCTTCCATTCTGCGGCTGTCCAATCACGGGTGTGGCTGGAGAGTTTACATTGGATAGAATACAACCCGTAACCCTCTAGGAGAAAGTTCAAAAAGAAATGATAAACGATTCAGGTTATTAGCATCTCCCACTATTTCAGAGTTTGTTCACAATGATACTAATTAGCTTCTACAGTTGCGAGCAGATGATAACAGCTTCCTTGAGTAAACAGAGTTTTTGATCTTATTATTTCCAATTAGCACATCAGTTAAATGTTAAAGTACTTTATTTCACAACCTCTTAACTGGTGGTGTATTTGAACTAATTTTGACTTTAAAAGCCCCAGAATTTCAATTATTATGCTTGCAATAAGCTGCAAAGTTTCAGCTCAATTGTCTCAATGCAGTATTTATATCAAGCATCATGGGTCTGGTCTCTCAGCTGAAGTGTAGGCCAGGCACCTGTACAGTCCCAGGAAAGGCCTCACAAACCATGGGCCAATCAAGCCTTGGCAAACCCACCCAGTTGGAGCTGCCAGCCAAGCTGAGGCTGCTAACTCTTTCTCCTCAAGAAGAGGATTCCTTCTCATTGTTGCTAAATGTCAGGAGTTAAAAATTCTGGTTAGACAAAGCTGAATTTATATGCTTTTCTCATTAGAGTTTTACTTCTAGTTCACCCACCACAAACTCAACTGCACTGCTTACTTGCTCCTTTTATTAATGCACCCAGTTCTCACTCAATTAACTCTTAATTAACATTTGAAGTCGTGTTCTCTAACTCCATTCAATCTCAGGCATCTTTGTCAGACCCTATTAGATGATAACAGCTGTGTTTTGTCAAATAATTGAAATTGGTTTCACATAAAGCACTAAGTAGTGACTCTGCAATAGCAACATTGCACAAATAGCAACTAATTATTGAAGAAATAAAGTGGTTCTGGACACTGGAAAGCACATTGCCAGAAAGGCAATTTCTGACTCAATTTCTGTCTCTTCCTTGCTCCTCCTGTAATCTTTCTTTTTATCTTGAGTTAAATCAATATTACTACAGTTACAGCTCCTCTGAACTTTCTTCTCCTGTTTCCTGGATCATCATAACCACTGTCCCATGTGCTTCTAGCTTGCCAACGTATCTTCACTTGAATGGAATCAAAATTGACTGCACTATCTTCCAGGCTTATGACATGTTTTATATTACTGTTTTCACCTTGTTGATACATTAATCTGTCTTAGGCCTTCATTGAGGTTTTGCAGTTTATTAAAAAGAAAACGCACTAAAAAAAATGAAGGCCTTCTTCATAGAATGGGAGAATTTGAAAACAAAAAGAATATATCGTTTTCTTGAACTTTAAAGATTAAATATTGGTAGCATGGTGGTAGATGACACTGTCCACTGAAGCAATCTCATGTTAAACTCTTTCCCTTTGATATTCATAACCAAGTGTAGAAGCAGTTAACGGTGCAGGTAGTTTCAGGTCAGTCCTCTACTTAGTCAATGGGGTATGAGTATGGTGCTTTCTGAATTATTTAAACTTCATCTGAAATGAGAGCTGAAGTTCAACTTAATAAACAGACACCCTTCACAGGCACCTCCTCAGACATAGAGTCATAGTCATACAGATGTACAGCATGGAAATAAACCCTTCGGTCCAACCCGTCCATGCTGACCAGATATCCCAACCCAATCTAGCCCCACCTGCCAGTCCCCGGCCCATATCCCTCCAAACCCCGCCTATTCATATACCCATCCAAATGCCTCTTAAATGTTGCAATTGTACCAGCCTCCACCGCTTCCTCTGGCAACTCATTCCATACATGTACCACCCTCTGCGTGAAAAAGTTGTCCCTTAGGTCTCTTTTATATCTTTCCCCTCTCACCCTAAACCTATGCCCTCTAGTTCTGGACTCCCCAACCCCAGGGAAAAGACTTTGTCTATTTATCCTATCCATGCCCCTCATAATTTTATAAACCTTATAAGGTCACCCCCTCAGCCTCCAACGCTCCAGGGAAAACAGCCTCAGTCTGTTCAGCCTCTCCCTATGCCTCAAATCCTCCAACCCTGGCAACATCCTTGTAAATCTTTTCTGAACCCTTTCAAGTCTCACAACATCTTTCTGATAGGAAGGAGACCAGACTTGCACACAATATTCCAACAGTGGGCTAACCAATGTCCTGTACATCTGCAACATGACCTCCCAACTCCTGTACTCAATACTCTGACCAATAGGAAAGCATACCAAATGCCTTCTTCACTCTCCTATCTACCTGCGACTCCACTTTCAAGGAGCTTTGAACCTGTACTCCAAGGTCTCTTTGTTCAGCAACACTCCCTAGGACCTTACCATTAAGTCCTGCTAAAACTTGCTTTCCCCAAATGCAGCACCTCGCATTTATCTGAATTAAACTCCATCTGCCACTTCTCAGCCCATTGGCCCGTCTGGTCCAGATCCCATTGTAACCTGAGGTAACCCTCTTCGCTGTCCACTACACCTTCAATTTTGGTGTCATCTGCACATACAGCTCTCGGTCCATACAAATAACAGTACAAAATGCAGCCAAGATAGCAGGTTAAATCCTATTGCTTTTATGTGGCACAAAAACAGTATCAAAATTATGTCTGTCCAAAACACAACAGAATTCGTAAAGACTATTGTCCTGCAGGTTTTGATTTGCTTCTATATCTGAGAAGTAAAACATAGATAGCAAACTCCTCGTCTTTGCTGAATGAAAGTTTCAATCACGATTACTTTCAGCTAAACCATCTTTCTCTGTGATGTTCTGACGATGTGTTAGCTGAAGTATTAATTTATAATATCATCAGCTATGCTGACAGACATATTGAACTTGTTGGAAATAACTTTTCAAAAATGCTGCATTTGCAAAGAGCTTAAGTTGGTTGGCAGGATTCACTGAGTGGTCAACATTTTGAGGGAGACGTCAAAAGGCCCAGTTTGTTAGTGTAATATACATTGGCCTGAAAGAGGGACAATCAGAGAAAATGTGACATGGTGCAGCACCCTTTGCCCTTTCTTTCACTGAAACCTCTGTCATCAACATTTGTGAGTTAAAACTGGAAGGCCTCACCACCGGACGTGAAGTGTTCGTAAAGGAGAAACCTGAGTCTACACCATTGTCTTAAAAAAGAGAATTAAATCAGCCATTAGGATTCAGGAAGAGACCCTATTGCTTACAACTAACATGGAATGTGATTATAACTGCGGATCAGTATTTGGAATAAGACTTTTTTTCAAACATTAGCTGTTACTTTAAAAGTACTTTTAAAATAACACTCTGCTAAAACTGTTTTCCAGGCTTGAAGGTTGCCTGTACAGGTATATATGTAATTCTTTTCATATGTGCAATTGGATATATTTGTACATTTAAAATTTGCCAATCTTCTCTGCATCTTTGTTTGAACAAGTTATATTCACAATAAATAAGTTTTTTGTTAGTTTGAAGAATCTGGCTGACTAGATTCTGATACTTAATTCTTTACAGTCAGTATGTATAATTGGAAATATCACCTCCCTGTTTAAATATAAACTTTCTCGAGGCTGCTGGAGGAGTGGGACAAGGATAGGAATCCGTATGTCTTCCTAATTAGGTCATGACAATGAAAAATCGCTAAGGGTAACCAGGTGATGGTAAATTTGTTGGAGCAGAGCTCACATTTTGATAATATTAGGAAGTATAGTAATTTTACTGTCCTATATGTTTATTGAGCTCCCACTGAGTGCAGTATTTTACAGGGGTAGGGTGTGCACACTGCTCAGCTCCCCCACTATGAAAGTCTGCTGGCAGCTCCAGCAGCCTTGGCACAGCCAAGAAATTAGTATCGGACAATGTCAGTTCTGCAGGAAGGAACAGGCGGGAGAAAGTGAGGATCATAGACGCTGGAGAGTCAGAGTTGAAAAGTGTGGCAGGTCAGGCAGCATCTAAGGAGCAGGAGAATCGACGTTTCGAACATAGGCCCTTCATCAGGAATGTGGGAGGAGAAGGGGGATGAGAAATAACTAGGGAGGTGGAGATAGGCTTGAAGGAGAGGGAGCTGGGAAGGCAACAGGTGGGGGGTGATCATCATAGGTCAGCGGGAAGGGTGGAGTGGAGAGGTGGGAAGTAAGATGGACAGGTAGGACAGGTCAAGAAGGCAGTCCTGAACTTGGATCTAGGATCTAGGATGACGTGAGGAGAGGGGATATTTGGAAACGGGTGAAGTCGATGTTGATGCCGTGTGGTTGAAAGGTCCTAAGGTGGAAGATGCGGTGTTCATCCTCCAGTTGTTGGGTGGCTTTGATTTCATGATGGAAGAGGCCCAGGACTTGCATGTCCTTGGCAGAGTGGGAGGGGGAGTTGAAGTGGTCAGCCACACAGCGATAGGGTTGTTTGGTGCATGTTTCCCACTGAAGTTCTCTCAACCACTTGGCAGGAGGGTCACCGGACCCGAAACATTTACTCTAATTTCTCTTCACAGATGCTGCCAGATCTGCTGAGCTTTTCTAGCAACTGTTGTTTTCATTTCTGATTTACAGCATTTGCAGTTCTTTTGGTTAATATTTCAGGTTGATTGCTTTCATTCTACTCTGGATATTCTGGGCTAGTTCCCTCGTTAAAGTGATAAGAATCCCTCCCTAAAGAACAGCAATGTAACTAAGATGTGACACCAGGCTGCGTAGTCTATGTTAAATTGTAGGTGAAATGTCTTGTTGTGTCTAATGGGAGAATCCCATGTACTGCATCTGCATTCGTACAATCTATCTTAAAGTGCTCCAAAGGAACAAGGAACTGGGTGAGCATTTTTAAAGTTTAGATTCACATTGTCCCCCATATGGTGTTAACACTAAGCTTTTTGAGATGGTTTCCCTTTGTGTACTACATAGATTTAATCCAGTGTTGTATCAGAGCCTGGCAATGGAGTTATTCTGCTTCTTTCACATTGCTATGCTACGTTCTATTGAAGTAAAGACAGCAATCTGATAGTATCATTGATTATCTATCAACTACCGTCTAATCCCATTTTCCTCAATGGTGTTTTTGTTAACCAAACTAAAAGCAACACAAATTCAACAACACGAGATACCTTTTGCTTGGTTTCAACGTCAATTAACAGGTTATTTGAATTAGACACTTCAAATTAGTGGGCGGCACGGTGGGCACAGTGGTTAGCACTGCTGCCTCACAGCGCCTGTAGACCCGGGTTCAATTCCCGACTCAGGCGACAGACTGTGTGGAGTTTGCACATTCTCCCCGTGTCTGCGTGGGTTTCCTCCGGGTGCTCCGGTTTCCTCCCACAGTCCAAAGATGTGCGGGTCAGGTGAATTGGACAAGCTAAATTGCCCGTAGTGTTAGGTAAGGGGTAAATGTATGGGTGGGTTGCGCTTCGGCGGGTCGGTGTGGACTTGTTGGGCCGAAGGGCCTGTTTCCACACTGTAAGTCTAATCTAATCTAATCATTAGGAGCAGACTATATACTTCTTGATGGTCACCCAGATCAGAAGTCCTCATGCTTGCTGTAAACTCAACTCCAGATATTTCATCTGACCGTACACCTATGAATATCACTTTCCAACAACTGCTGTGTTCATACCCTGAAGATTTGGTCCCTGCTGGTTTCATTATTCCAAAGATAATTCTTGAAATTGAATTGGGTCGTGAATTCCATGAGGTTAATACAAAACTAAAATAAATCCTAACTTGTACATTATACTAATTTTAAGGACAAGTTGCAAAAGACCACTTCACAGACCTGGATCTGAATTGAGTGAGGATTTAAACAACAAAGGTGCTCTCTCTCACCCTGTCATGAGGGTCCTAATTTTCTTTTTAAGTTTATAGAAAGAAGTTCAGTTAGTTTGCACAAATCTGTATACCTTTTCTGTTTTAACAGATCTGGTTTGTGTTTTGGTTTTTTAGATTAGATTACTTACAGTGTGGAAACAGGCCCTTCGGCCGAACAATTCCACACCGACCCGCCGAAGCGCAACCCATCCATATCCCTATATTTACCCCTTACCTAACACTACGGGCAATTTAGCATGGCCAATTCACCTGACCCGCACATCTTTGGACTGTGGGAGGAAACCGGAGCACCCGGAGGAAACCCACGCAGACACGGGGAGAATGTGCAAACTCCACACAGTCTGTCGCCTGAGTCGGGAATTGAACCCGGGTCTCAGGCGCTGTGAGGCAGCAGTGCTAACCACTGTGCCACCGTGCCGCCCACATTCCTAGATTGGGTGGATTTTCTCTTTGAAGTATTTGCTTTCAGTCCATGGTAAATATTGAATATATTTTTATTCACTGATGTATATCGGGTTATAAACATAGTAAAGAATTTGGAAATGAGCCTGTTTCTCACTGACTTCCAATGATCTTGCCAGTCCCTTTAAGAGGAAGGTAAGAAAATAAAACACATTTTCTTAATGTGAATGTTAATCCCAAGATTTAAAAGACAAAAAATAGTATTGCTGCAGACAAGATTATCTAGCTCTGCTTTGAATTTCCGGTTAATCTCCAGGGTTTTTAGAACCTTATTTTATTGAATTGGTAGGAAAGGGGTAAAGATGAAATCAGAAAATTTTAGATTAAATTCCCTACAGTATGGAAACAGGCCCTTTGGCCCAACAAATCCACAATGACCCTCTGAAGAGCAACCCACCCAGACCCATTCCCCTACACCTAACATGGACAATTCAGCATGGCCAGTTCACCTGAACTGCACATCTTTGGACTGTGGGAGGAAACTGGAGCACCCAGAGGAAACCCATGCAGAATGTGCAAACTCCACACAGACAGTTGCCCAAGGTGGGAGTTGAACCCGGGTCCCTGGAGCTGTGAGGCAGCAGTGCTAGCCACTGAGCCACCGTGCCGCCCTGAACACTGAAGAATATTAAGGTAAAACATTGAATAGGGAAAAAAGTATTAAACTTGGTAGAGAAAATAGAAAAAAAGGAATGGTTAATACTAGAGAGAAAAAAATGAGAGTATTCATGTAAAAGAAAGAAGTGTTAGGACAAAAAGAATGAAATAATGTGGAAAATATTTCGGCTTGTTCTTTTGGCTTGTGTACAGACATTGCACAGACAGTCAGACAAACTTGCAGATAGTATCTTTCAGCTGCTCATCAGAAAAGTGATTTCTAGATCAGGAATCCTTTGTTGCCAAATGGGAGATGTATGCTGACAAGCCAAAACTTAATTGGGCATGAATTGGATTCAAACAGCACTTATTTGTTTCTGAATTGTTTTCAATGTATCAAATAATCTTGTGGATAAAAAATGATCTAATTCTGAGGCAAGTCAATAAACATTCTCACAACCAGAAATATTCACTGAGAACTGCTACCTTACTTTCATGTAATTTCTTGTTACTGAGTAATTGAAACCAAATGAAGCCAGTGGCACGTCACTTTAGGGCAAAGAAGGACAACGTCAACCCTCCACCACTGAATGGCCTGAAGAACTAAAGGCAAGGTCTGGACCAGAGTAGAACATGGAAGAAAATAATGACTTAAATTTCATGGATCAAAAGGCAAAGGGGTAGTTATAGTTAGAGTAAAGAAACAAAACAATTTTCAAGAGTGAGTGTAAATGGCAGAATAATGAACTGAAAGCAAAACACATGGAAAATTAACATAAAACACAAAGAATTAAACAGGCATGTGGCAAAAAAAAGAATCAAAATGTGCCTGGGCTCAAGAGCTAAACTATTGAACTGAATGAGAAGTTCAGAACATTATAAATTACCTAATTGGAAGATGAGATATTGTTCCTTCAACAGAATAATGCAGCAACAAGTTTTGTGTTTTTTAACGACAATATGAATCCCTGTACCTGTTCTGTTTCTCTTTCTTAAATATAGGAACTACATTAGCTAGCTGCTAACATTCTCTGGTACTGCACCTCTCTATTAAATGTTTAATATGTGTTGTAGTGCTTTTGTCACCCTCCTAGATTATCTGAAAATAGAATACAATTCACCTGGACCAGGAGTTTTATCTTTTTTGAGTTTCACTGGTTTATTCAAACAAATTCAACTTTTTAAAAATTTTAAATGCAATTATCTCATTATTCATCACAACATTCACTGCCATGACGCCCTGTTCTATCTTGCTGGTAAATACTAGAGACAAATAAATTGTTAATATTTCTACTGTCCTTTAATCATTATCAGTGGGTTCCAATGCTAGTAAAATTACAAGCAGAATAAAATACTGAAGAAATAAACCCATTTGATAAATTTAATCTTTATACATCAAAGATTAGATACAATCTAGAGTCAAGAATCTTTTCCAATTTATTTCTGAGGGAGATTAATAACCAAAAGGAAAACTTTAAAGAAGAGGATGATGAAAGTTCTTGCCTGACCATTGACGAAATTAGGTAACCACTACAAAATATTGTCCAGAATCGGAAAGAGGTCCGAGTGACCATGGGCTATGTGGGATTTGTGGCACAATTGGTCCAGAGGTCCAGCAAGGCCTATCCTGATGTTGACAGCCTCTCGTTCCATCTATTATATATTTACTGAACGGTGAGGTGGGTTGCCAATTAAAGGGAATTATAGCATGTCCAACACCTTATTAATGGCACAATTTGCCTCTTTGATATTCAGCTATATATTTTATCCAACCAACCAAACAAGTTAGACATTAGGAATATCTTGACATGGCAAGTACCTGGTAGCTTCAATTCACTCCAAAGGACCTCCCTGTGGACACCAGGCACCAACATCTCGGGGCATGCTCATAGGCACTTCACATCTTGTCCATGGAACTACCAGCATCTAAGAACCCTCATGGCAAATATCCAATCCACTTAGAGTATAACACTCCTACACTTCATTACTGCACCAGCAGCCAGCACTGTAATGTTGCTGCAAGGATACTGTGTGCTCAGGAACACACATCAAGCTCGGACTTGACCAGGCTGCATCTCCAGCTCTTCACTCACTAACGTAGTCCACACTCAATCTGAGCATATGTAGGTGCTCACAGCATCTCACATTATTCCTGTCTTGTCTTGCCATTTACAGAAAGGAAGCTCATTGTGGTTGGCAGCAGGCCCCAATCAAGTCAAGGGGGATGGCCTTTACCCAGAGAATCCTGAGTAAGTCAAGTGCAGCCTTTGATACTAGTCTAGGGTTTGGAAACAGTCAGTCAGCCACCTGGGCTGGTCAGAGTCACTCTTCACATAATGGGGTGAGGAGCTGAATGTTGGGCAGCCTACTGCCCATCTGGAGTCTTGTTGACCCACTGCAGGCTGTTTCCTTTCTGGAGGCAGAGACAGTGGCAGGTTTTAAAGGATTGAAAGTGAGTAGCACAGCTCTTACTTTTGGAGTACGTGGGGGAGTATTACGAGTGAGTGAGTAGGCAGGGCGGAGGGCATGTTGGGGTGTGTGACAGTGAGGGATGAAAGATATTACAGGCATTAGTGAGAGTGGTAGAGCGGGAGCATTGGTGGGAGGTGAGTACAGTAGCAGAGATAGAGTGTGAGGAGAGAGAATGGTAGCACCGACACCGGTGAAGTGGAGAAGGACATTAATCTTCTTCCTACCCTGCTGGGTATTTCTGTAGATGGCTGAGACTGCTTTATGAGGGTGGTAGCCTGGGACTAGGCTGGCATGGCCTGGTGTCACAGCCTTCACTGCTAATCCTGGTGGAACAGGAAGTCCCCACATCTATATCATCCAGTACAGGAGGACCTCCAGATCCCTACCTGAAAAATGGGGTGAGCAGAATCCTGTAAGGCAGCTCCAGACTGACAGTGCTTGACTGAGTGCACCAGTCTTTTAAAGATGGCGCAGGTGCAAAGGATGCAGGTCTTTCAATGGCTCTCTGGTGAATAGAGAGTTCTTCCAGGAATTTCAGGAATGGGGATAGGATTAGACAGGAGAGACACCGTAGGGATGAGTTATACAGTTAAAACGTGTGTATTCTATAACATGTGGCATAATATGGTGAGAAATCTCACTGGGCCACACAGCATATATCCCTCAAAAAACTCAGTGCAACTTGCATTTAGCCAAATAAGGTAAGATTTAGCCTATCAAATATAACTATAGAATTCCCACATTGTAGAAGCAGGCCATTCAGTCCATCCAAGGCACACTGACCCTCAAAAGAGCATCCCCTGCAACCCTGCATTTCCCATGGCTAACCCCTCCTAGCCTGTACATCCTTGGATGCAACGGACAATTTAGAATGGCCGATGCACCTAAACTACACACCTTTGGACTGTGTGATGAAACTAGAGAAACCTACATTGATATAGGGAGAAAGTGCAAACTCCACACAGTTGCCTGAGGGTGGAATTGAACCCATGTCCCTGGCAATGTGAGGCAGCAGTGTTAACCAGGGAAAACTACCCCAGCCTATTCAGCCTCTCCCTATCACTCAAACTCTCCAAGCCTGGCAACATCCTTGTAAATCTTTTCTGAACCCTTTCAAGTTTCAGGAGAACCCTTCTTATAGCAGGGAGACCAGAATTGCACACAATATTTAAAAAATGGCCTAACCAATGTCCTGTACAACCACAAAATGACCTCCCAACTCAATGCTCTGACCAATAAAGGAAAGCATACCAAATACCTTCTTCACTTAGGAGCATTGGAGGCTGAGAGGCGACCTTATAGAAAATCATGAGGGGCCAGTACGAGGGGCAGACAGGTCTGCCAATCGAAAATTGGCGTGGAGGCAGAGCTGAGGAGTCAGACATCATGCAGAGCCGTGGTAATAGGGGTTTCTGTGGCAACAGGCGGGATTTGAGGATGCCATGAAGTCACTGATAGAATGCAGGGAATCTTCAAGGGTGAAGGTGAAGAGCCAGAGGTGGTGGTACATGTCGGCACAAATGACGTTGGGAATAAGAGGAGGGACATTCTACAGCGGGACTTCAGAGAACTCGGAGAAAGGCTGAAAAGTAGGACGTCCAGGGTGGTTATCTCCGGTTTGCTTCCAGTTGCTCGGGCTGGAGAGGGCAGGAACAGGGAGATAATGGACTTGAATGGGTGGCTGGGGAACTGGTGCAGGAAGCAAGGATTTGAATTCTTGGATCACTGGGGTATGTTTTGCGGTAAGGATAAATTATGTAAGATTCAGGAGATGTAGAGTCAGTATGTTAGAGCTGATAAGCCTCTGGGACCTGATGGTCTGCGTCCCAGAGTACTTAAGGAGGTGGCTTTAGAAATCATGGTAATCATTTTTCAATGTTCTATTGATTCAGGATCAGTTCCTGCAGATTGGAGGGTGGCTAATGATGTCCCACTTTTCAAGAAGGGACGAGAGAGAAAACAGTTGTGGGAAAGATGCTGAAGTCAATTACGACACATTTGGATAGTAGTAACAGGATAGGTCAGAGTCAGCATGGATTTATAAAGGGGAAATCATGCTGACTAATCCTCTGGAATTTTTTGAGGATGTAACTATGGAGATAGACAAGGGAGAACCAGGGGATGTAGTGTACCTGGACTTTCAGAAAGCCTTTGATAGAGTCCCACAAAGGAGATTAGTGAGCAAAATTACAGCACATGGTATTGGGGGAAAATATTGACTTGGATTGAAAATTGGCTGGCTGACAGGGAACAAAGAGTAGTGATAAACTAGCGATGACTAGTGGGGTACCACATGGTTCGGTACTGGGATTGTAGCTGTTTACAATATACATTAATGGTATAGATGAAGGCATTAAAAGTAATATTAGAAAATTTGCTGATGACACAAAGCTGGGTGACAGGGTGAAATGTGAGGAGGCTGTTATAGAATATAGGGTGAGTTTGACAGGCTAGGTGAGTGGACGGACACATGGCAGATGCAGTTTAATGTGGATAAATGTGTGGTTATCCACTTTGATGGCAAGAACAGAAGGCAGATTACTATCTAAATGGAGTCAAGTTAAGACAAGGGGAAGTACAACGAGCTCTAGGTGTTCTTGTGCATCAGTCAATGTAAGCAAGCATGCAGGTACATCAGGTAGTGAAGAAAGCTAATAGCATGCTGGCCTTCATAACAAGAGGAATTGAGTATAGAAGCAAAGAGATCCTTCTGCAGCTGTACAGGGCCCTGGTGAGACCACATCTGGAGTATTGTGTGCAGTTTTGGTCTCCAAATTTGAGGAATGACATTCTGGTTATTGAGGGAGTGTAACGTAGGTTCACGAAGTCAATTCCCGGAATGGTGGGACTATCATATGTTGAAAGATTGGAGTCACTTGGCTTGTGTACGCTTGAGTTTAGAAGGATGAGAGGGGATCTGATTGAGACATATAAGATTATTAAAGGATTGGACACTCTGGAGGCAGGAAGCATGTTTCTGCTGATGGGTAAGTCCAGAATCAGAGGACACAGTTTAAAAATAAGGAGTAGGCCATTTAGAACAGAGAAATGTCTTCACCCAGAGAGTAGTGAATATATGGAATGTTCTGCCCCAGAAGGCATGGGAGGCGAAGTCTCTGGATACTTTCAAGAAAGAGATGGATAGAGCTCTTAAAGATAGTGGAATCAAGGGTTATGGGGATAAGGCAGGAACAGGATATTGATTGTGGATGATCAGCTATGATCATAATGAATGATGGTGCTGGCTTGCTGGGCCGAATGGCCTACTCCTGCACCTATTGTCTATTGACTGGGACAACACACACATCCTAGAACAGGCGAAACAAAGAGACGCATGAGAACTTTTAGAGGCATGGCAATCTAACCAGAATTCCATCAATAAATGCATTGACTTAGATTCTATCTACCTTCCCTTGAAAAAAAGAACCGAAAATGACATCACCCACCTTAAGAAACCAAGACCTATAATAGAGAGGCGGGACATACCACCAGCGCTTCACTGGAGACTCTTACTGATGAGTAAGGGTATGGTGATGAAACCTCTGAAAACACACCTTCAAGCTCAGCAAGCTTATGTAAATGTTTCCACTTAAAAAAATCACTGTGGAAAGTATTGGTTGATCTTCATTTTTATGCAGCTAATTTGATACGAAATTCAGTAATTTTCTCATTCTAACATCTTGTGGGAGGGTCCAGTTCCTGTCAAAAATTACAACTCTCACTGTGGAAGAAAATTGTCTCAGTTGGAGTTAATCAAATCTATGTCCATGCCCTCAGACCCTAAAACCATCTGTCAATATTTTTAATACCTGAATCTAGTTCACTCTCAATCTTCCCCAGTAACAACACATCTAATTCTGTCAGCAGATCTTTGACACGTTAGTCATGGTTTGGCATCAGGCCAATATTCCCCCTCAAGTGCTTTATTTTGTGTCTCATTTCTTATAGCTTTCAGGGTAAGCAAATAACAACACAAGATTAATCTTTGTTAAGAATGCTGCTTCTCTCCCAGCCAGGATGAAACAAATTTCCGTGGGGAAAGTGCTGTGAGCCAACTTTGAGTTTTGAATCTTAGGATATTCCATCATTAAGGGCTCAGATGAAAACCAACAATTAATTCTTTATGAGTGGCTTGAAATGTCAGATGGCTAATTCTGGAGCTCAACACTGTCAGAATTAATAAAATCAATGTCTTATTCTATCTTACTGCCATTTTCACTTTTTAAGGCATTGTATTGAGGATACAAGATTGCTCCATCTCATGCTTGCTGCAGTGTTCCAGCGAAGCTCAGCACAAGCTGGAAGAACAACACCTCATTTTCCCTCAGGGATCCTCCGGACTCAGTATCGAGTTCAATAATTTAAGGACTCAATATTTTGAACTCTCCCATATCTTAGCCCCTACCCACATACCAGGCCTTGTATCACACAGTCTGCCATGATAAACTACCTATTGTTTGCCATTATCAGGTATTCATGCTCCTAGCCATTCCTTTGTCTGTCCAGCTGTTCTTCTCTCTCTTTGGGCTCTATCCCCAACTATCATCTACACCTTACCCCCTCCCTGACTCCACCTTCAGCATATAAATCGACATTTTCCTAGCTACCATCAGTTCTGAGGAATATTAAGTCAACCTGAAGCGTTAACTCTGATTTCTTTTTGCAGGGATTTGCTAGCGCTGTTCAGGAGGATTTAAACTAGCAAGGGTGCTGTGGGGGGAGAGTTGGGTGGGACCCAGGAAGATATTGAGGAAAGAGATCAGTCTGAGACTGGTACCATTGAGAAAAGAAGTGAGTCAAACAGTCACGCCAGGCAGGAACAAAGCAGAGAACAAGGTAGGACTGATAAATTAAACTGCATTTATTTCAATGAAAGAGGCCTAACAGGGAAGGCAGATGAACTCAGGGCATGCTTAGAACATGGGACTGGGATATCATAGCAATTACAGAAACATGGCTCAGGGATGGACAGGACTGGCAGCTTAATGTTTCAGGATACAAATGCTACAGGAAGGACAGAAAGGGAGTTTTTGATAAGGGTTAGCATTACTGCTGTACTGAGGGAAAATATTCCCGGAAATACATCCAGGAAAGTTATTTGGGTGGAACTGAGAAATAAGAAAGGGATGATCACCTTATTGGGATTGTATTATAGACCCCACAATAGTCAGCCGGAAATTGAAAAACAAATTTGTAAGGAGATCTCAGCTATCTGTAAAAATAATAGGGTAGTTATGGTAAGGGATTTTAACTTTCCAGACATAGACTGGGATTGCCATAGTGTTAAGGATTTAGACGGAGAGGAATTTATTAAGAGTGTACAAGAAAATTTTTTGATTCAGTATGTGGATGTACCTATTAGAGAAGGTGCAAAACTTGACCTACTCTTGGGAAATAAGGCAGGGCAGGTGACTGAGGTGTCAGTGGGGGAGCACTTTGGGGCCAGCGACCATAATTCTATTAGTTTTAAAATAGTGATGCAAAAGGATAGACCAGATCTAAAAGTTAAAGTTCTAAATTGGAGAAAGGCCAATTTTGACGGTAGAGGGGAATGCTGGATGACTGAAGAAATTGAGGGTTGGTTAAGAATAAGAAGGAAGCATATGGAAGGTATAGACAGGATAGATCGAGTGAATCCTTAGACGTGTATAAAGGAGTAGGAGTATACTTAAGAGGGAAATCAGGATGGCAAAAGGGAGACATGAGATAGCTTTGGCAAATAGGGTTAAGGAGAATCCATAGGATTTTACAAATACGTTCAGGACAAAAGGGTAACTAGGGAGCGAATAGGACCCCTCAAAGATCAGTAAGGCGGCCATTGTGGGGAGCTGCAGGAGATGGGGAAAATACTAAATGAGTATTTTGCATCAGCGTTTACTGTGGAAAAGGACATGGAAGACATAGAATGTAGGGAAAGAAATGGTGATATCTTGAAAAATGCCCATATTACAGAGGAGGAAGTGCTGGATGTCTTGAAATGCATGAAGGTGGATAAATCTTCAGGACCTGATCACATGGAGCCTAGAACGCTGTGGGAAGCTAGCGAAGTGACTGCTGGGCCCTTGCTGAGATATTTGTATCATCGATAGTCACAGATGAGGTGCCAGAAGACTGGAGGTTGGCAAACGTGGTGCCACTGTTTAAGAAGGGCGGTAAAGACAAGTCAGGAAACTATAGACCGGTGAGCCTGATATCGGTGGTGGGCAAGTTTTTGGAGGAAATCCTGAGGACAGGATTTCCACGTATTTGGAAGGTAAGGACTGATTAGGGATAGTCAATGTGGCTTTGTGCATGAGAAATCATGTCTCATAAGTTGATTGAGTTTTTTGAAAAAGTAACAAACAGGATTGACAAGGGCAGAGTGGTTGATATGATCTATATGGACTTCAGTAAGGCATTCGACAAGATTTCCCATGGACACTGGTTAGCAAGGTTAGATCACATGGAATACAGGGAAAACCTGCCATTTGGATACAGAACTGGCTCAAAGGCAGAAGACAGAGGGTGGTGGTGGAGGGTTGTTTTTCAGACTGGAGGCCTGTGACCAGTGGAGTGCCACTACTCTTCATCATTTATATAAATGAATTGGTTGTGAACATAGGAGATATAGTTAGTAAGTTTGCAGATGACACCAAATTTGGAGGTGTAGTGGACAGTGAAGAGGGTTACCTCAGATTACAACAGGATCTAGACCAGATGGGCCAATGGGCTGAGAAATGACAGATGGAGTTTAATTCAGATATATGCGAGGTTCTGCATTTTGGGAAAGCAAATCTTAGCAGGACTTATACACTTAATGGTAATGTCCTAGGGAGTGTTGCTGAACAAAGAGACCTTGGAGTGCAGGCTCATAGCTCCTTGAAAGTGGAGTCGCAGGTAGTTGGGATAGTGAAGAAGGCGTTTGGTATTCTTTCCTTTATTAGTCAAAGCATTGAGTATAAGTCATGTTGCGGCTGTACAGGACATTGGTTAGGCTACCCTTGGAATATTGTGTGCAATTCTGGTCTCCTTTCTGTTGGAAGGATGTTTGACACTTGTAAACGTTCAGAAAAGATTTACAAGGATGTTGCCATGGTTGGAGGATTTGAGCTATAGAGAGAGGCTGAATAGGCTGGGGTCTGGAGCGTCGAAGGCTGAGGGGCAACCTCATAGAGATTTATAAAATCATGAGGGGCATGGATAGGATAAATGGACAAAATCTTTTCTCTGAGGTGGGGGAGTCCAGAACTAGTGGGCATAGGTTTAGGGTGAAAGGGGAAAGATATAAAAGGAAGCTAAGGGGCAACTTTTTCACGCAGAGGTGGTGCATGCATGGAATGAGCTGCCAGAGGAAGTGGTGGAGGCTGGTACAATTGCATTATTTAAAAGGCATCTGGATGGGTATATGAATAGGAAGGGTTTAAAGTGAGATGGGACAAGTGCTGCCAAATGGGACTAGATTAGGTTGGGATATCTGGTCAGCATGGACAAGTTGGACAGTGTGGTTTGTTTTCATGCTGTACATCTCTATGACTCTATGAGATGCTGCTAGATCTGCTGAGCTTTTCCAGCAATTTCTGTTTTTGTTACAAGATTGCTTTTTTAAATTGTTCATGTAATATGGACTTTAAGTATCCTTATTTGCCCTGGGAATGTGAAAATCGGTCTTCTCTGGACTCTTATCAGCTCAGTTTTACTGGGGCTTCTTGTCCTATGAAAGTATGGTACTACAAATTGAGAAGAATATGTAATGATGTTTTTATTGCTGTAATAGATCAATGTTATGACACAGCAACTTCACAAAAACAATCCTCAGCATTGATCACCATGTTGTATGAAGTGTTGCTCACCATTGGCTAGATTTCCTGTCACCATCATCTTTTAAGGGGTGGATCTACAGACCCACTTGATCTGGTGTGGGAGATGAAAATCATTGGCTAGTTTTATGATCGTTTCTTGCATGATATTAATTAACTTCTGATATAATAGACACTGTTTCAGAGAATTCGAAGACTTGGACGGTACCTCTTATTTATTCAAGATTTGAAGCTCTTTCCCATCAGGTCCAACATAGTGGGGCATTTCAAATTCATCATAGTGGAGTGTGGGTGAAGACATGTCTCACTACTAACCTTTTTAGACCCTTGCAAACTTATACAGTATCTCACTTGTTTTTTTGTTCTTGTTATCTGATATTTATGTAGATAACTTGTTCACCAATTATCCTATCCTCCTCCAAATCTCTAATTTCAGAAGCACAGGCAATCTGACGGCTCCACTATTCTTACAAATTGCATTCTCATCTGAAAAGCTTGGAGAAATGTTGAGTTTGATTCCATTGCAGACAGTGTGCAAGCCCCTTTAAAATGGTGGACTTTTAATATCTTGGGCTTCCACTATAGAAGATACTCTCCCTGCTGCCACATGGAGATTAATACGATAGAACAGTCGATAACAAAAAAGAGATATTCCTCAGGAAATAGATACTGTTGCATAGCCTGTGGCTATTGAATATTTATATCAATGGTCATCTCACTAATTCCAGACCTGATAAAGGGGTGAATACATCAGCCAAATACATACCCAAAGTACATCACTACTTTCACCACACAATACTTGGACGACTTTAAATCTCACATATTTCCCATGCTAAAGGTGGATGTCCAACTGGAACAGGCAGTTTGTTTTTTCAGCGTCTTGATCACTGAACCAGGCAATTCCTTCCTGATCAGATCCTGGATCCCTACAAATTGTTCTTTCCAGCCCAGTGATGGCTTTTATGGGATTTCATGCATCAGATCTTCAATCTTTGTCAACAGATGTTTATTCTCAATCTGACACTAAATCTGTGTTGAAGCATTGTCGAATCTTAACTTTAACTTGTTGATTAGCTTCGACACTTTCATTCAGTTCAGTGATTATAGTATTTGTGAAACCATCACCTTCACTTCTGCAATTGTATTATTTAAGAGTTACTTCTTGTTTGGTATGATCTCTGTCACTGTACTGAGGATTCTTTTTCTTAGGAAGATAAAGAAATGAAATTCTCAGTATGAACTTGCATCTTCCACAGATGCCCTAATGAATTCAAGTGCAGATTACTGCTCATTTGATACATGGTTGTTAGTGTTAGCTCACTAACTTTGCTGTTCTCTGCAATCTGAACCCTCTTCAATGTTGATAACTATGGAAAAGAAATTCCTGTCCCCAATATAATTGTATGTTTCCATTTTGCCTACAGTATGAAATACATTTCCTGCACAAACATAGCTACTTACAATGCAATAAGTATTTTGTTTGGGTTACATCTGGAATCTACGGAGACCTATAACATCTTCTCCTGGTGGCCCTTTGTTCCAAATCTGGCCGTTCCTTCATTAAACATTCTGGATCTGCTTTTACATGACTACTTGTTCCTGGACAATTTTCTTTGCACTTTAACTAGTTTGACTTCACCGCTATTTGAAAAATGTTGAGGTCAAGATAAGTTGGGCCAAAGGGTCTATTTCCGTGCTGTACATCTCTATGACTGTATGTGCATTCAACCTTTGGAGTGAGAATTCTTAATTGTGTTGGAGGGTTGTTTGTCAGATACTTTTAATACTAAGTGCTATATCTCCTAGATGTTGTATTTGTACTATTGTTGGCTGATGTATTCACCCCTTTATCAAGTCTGGAATTAGTGAGATGACCATTGATATAAATATTCAATAGCCAAAGGCTATGCAACAGTATCTATTTCCTGAGGAATACCTCTTTTTTGTTATAGACTGTTCTATCGTATTAACCTCAATGTCTAGGTAGCTTTTTCATTTCATGTCACAGAAAAGCACTGTCACTTTCAGAGAATGTGCTGAAGCAAGACATTTTCTGAAAGTGACAGAATGTATTAATAAATGAACACTGCCTTTGTCTACAAGGTTTTGTTACTCTAGATCATTGGCAAAGACCTATAATCCCCTCTTTCTGATATGCTGCTACATCTTCCTGATGAGATTGTTTATCTTTGCTAACAGCACTTTTAAATTTGCAGCAATAGCATCCCAGAGGGAAAAGCCAGTAACAAGTTAAACTTGAGAAATATTTGGAACTGAATGTTTGGGTCATACTAGACCTCCACTTTATATATACAAGATGAGTTGGACATTATTTCTCATATGCTTGTATGATGTGTTTTCTCCTTTTACAAATGCTGCTCTCTGTGCTCTAACTGAAGGGTTTTTCTGCATTTTTTTTTCAAAATGGAGGATTCCTGTCTTTTTATGAGTACTCTCCATGAGTCTGACTATTTGCATCTTAAATAAATGATTGCTGTTACTTTAAGGCTTTACTGAATGAGTCCCACTGTCTGTAGCTTCAATAATGATGCTTGCTTTAATCCCAGTATCTTTTTCTGACTGCTTCCAAAGGTGATTGCTGTTCTAATTGAACCAACATACAATGCAGATACAATATAAATGCCACCTAAAAACTCCACACATACTTACAAGACCTTAAATGTTAGAATGTTGTGTCCAGTAGTCTTATAAAACCCCACCAAAATACATTAAAGATCTTAGTCTAAATTACTCCAACCTGTGTCAAATTCACATAATTTAAAAAACTGGTGGGATTCTTGGGAAGAAATGTAATTATTGAGTTTGTAACTAATAACATGATAACTTGTGACACTCAAGTAAATTGAAGTCAGTATCTGTCTGATTATTTGAAATGTATCAGCCTGGCTATAGTCATGCGACGTCTGCTCCTTAAATTATCTGTTTTTGAAGAGGGAGAAAAATGAAAAGAAACAAGCATTTTACAGCAAGCTTCTACTTACAGTAACCAATTTCCAGTGAGCTATACAAAGGGAAGAATGTTGGTGCATTTGCCAGAGCCTATCAGCAATATCACTCTTCATGGAGCATGTTGCCAACAGCTAGAACATCAGATACGCTGCAAGCCAACAAAAGCATTAATTCATAGAAAATTGTTTGTTCATCACAATGGGAACAACCCAAGGCAATGAGCAAGTGGGGAAAGTTAGCTGAGAGGATTTGTTAAAAGCACTATCCTCAACCCCTGTGGTCTTCCTGTGAACACAGTATATCCAGAGGGTTCATTCATATTGAAATAGCTAACGAGGCTCTGTCAGCAAGAACAGAAAAAATTCATCAAGATAATCTGATCAAGGTGACTCAATGCTATTTACTCAATAAATGTGTTATTGATGAAATATTTGTTATGATGAAAGAATATTAAACAAAGACTTAGTGGATGAAAATAGTGATAAATATAAAGGCGATTTTCTCAGTATGAGATCCAATGGCAGACTTATGCCAGCAATGACGGGTCACTATATCAGAAAATATTGCTTTTCCTTGTCTATTAATTATAACAAAGGTAATGGGTGGAATCTTATAGGTGCCTGAACAATGGCGGTGAAAGTGCGAAATTAAACAATATTACAGGAGAGGTTGAGCAAAGCACAAAATGATATCTGGAATAACTAGCTGCAGTTTTCAATCACATTCTGGACGTTGAGATGAGATTCTCATGAGACAGTGGTGAGATGGCGATGAACGGGGATTATTATTTGTTGTCAGCCTAATTAACTGCAGACCTCACCTCATTAACATGCAGTCTCCTATCCTACCATCTGCTGCAAACAAACTAGATGCTGAAAAATCTCGACATGGAATTCTTAGCTGCTTCCTGGCTCACTGCTCCTAATGGCCTCCATCTTGGGCACCAAGGAATGCAGGTTCATAGTTCCTTGAATGTGGAGTCTCAGGTAGATAGGATAGTGTAGATGACATTTGGTATGTTAAGGGCTCAAGCCCGAAACGTCTATTCTCCTGCTCCTTGGATGCTGCCTGACCTGCTGCGCTTTTCCAGCAACACATTTTCAGATTTGGTATGTTTGCCTTTATTGGTCATTGCACTGAATATAGGGATTGGGAGGTCATATTGCAGCTGTACAGGATGTTGGTTAGGCTGCTATTTAAATACTGCATGCAATTCTAGTCTCCCTGCCATAGAAAGGATGGTGTGAAACTTGAAAGGGTTCAGAAAAGATTTACAAGGATGTTGCCAGGGTTGAAGGCTTTGAGCTATCGGGAGAGGCTGAACAGGCTGGGGCAGTTTTTCCTGGAGTGTCGGAGGCTGAGAGGTGACCTTATATAGGTTCATAAAATCAGGAGGGGTATGGATAGGATAAATAGACAAGGTCTTCTTCCTGGTTTGGAGGAGTCCAGAACTAGAGGGCATAGGTTTAGGGTGAGAAGGGCAAGATATAAAAGAGACCTAAGGGGCAACTTTTACACACAGAGGGTGGTGCATGTATAGAATGAGCTGCTAGAGGAAGTGGTGGAGGCTGGTACAATTGCATTAATTAAAATGCATATGGATGGGAATTGGAATAGGAAGGGTTTAAGGGGATATGGGCCAAATACTGGCAAATGGGACAATATTTATTGAGGATATCTGGTCTGTTTCCATGCTGTATATCTCTATGACTCTATTCCAGGGTACACTCCACTGGTAGTAACTGCATGCAGCCCATGTCCATGGATCTTGGCATTGAACACTTGCCAGTCCTCCATAAAATTGTGGCACATCTCTGATCCAATTATAATACGTTTCTGCACTTTGAGGCTGCATCTCAGGCTGCCCCAGCAATTATCATTGTAAGGTTGCTGGAAGGTACTAACATGTAGGGGCAGACACTCAGTCCTCTGATTGGAATAGGCTGCATCTCAGGGTTTTGCTCTCTGAGCACTCACTCTCTTTGAGTACATAGAGATGCCCACAGCATCCAGGCCTACCTTACCTTGCCTTTTTATGCTTTGCCAATATCGTGATTGTCACAGGGTCAGCCAGCTGGACCTCATAGAATATGAGTTCCCTGATTGAGGCTGTTAATCTGGTCCAATCAAGGAATTCTGGCTGACAGATATAAGCAGGAGTGTCAGAAATCGCGTTCACTCGGGTGCTGTCTTTGAAGAGGCTCTGCCAGAGTCAAGGACTTCTCACGTATAAATCAAAGATGACTTGGTGACGGGATACCGGCCTCTGTGGAGTTATTTCAGGCAGGCTCATATTATTTATGTCTCACCCTTTTGCTTAGCACAGGGAGCTTATTATTATTGTCAGCATGCCCTGCTCAATTCATGGATGACAGTGTTCAGTCAGGGTATCCCAGCACTGTATATAAAGGACAGTCTGCCATACCAGTCTAGGGGCTTTGACACTGTCAATCAGCCACATGGGGCAGCAGTCAAGATCCTCTCCATGGAAGAGGTGAGCAGCTGAATGTCAGGCAGTGTCCCATCTGTCTTGGTTCTTTCTGCCCTTTGGGACAGTATTCTTCTGTAATGAAAGAAAAGTGAGATGCTAGAAGATGGCACAGCTGCTAATGGTGATGTAGTTCAGGAAAAAGTGGTGAGTTGTCCTGAGAACACGATTCGGGAGCACAGAGGGCATGGAGGTTTGGTGCTGTGTGGGCTTGGTGTGTGAGAGTGAATGAGAAAAGATATTGCGTGTAACAGTGGGTGTGGTAGAGCATGGGGCATGGTAGGAGGTGGGTGCAGAGATAGCTGACACGAGGCAGCAAAGGGGAGGTGGTGGCATTTAACCTGGCAAGTTGAGAAGGCCATTTATCTTCTTCCTACACTGCCTGGTATTCCTCCAGATGGTTAAGATCACACTGACCTGGGTGACAGCCTCAGGCTAGGCAGGCAGGGTGGCATGGTCTCCTCTGGTAGCTCTCTTCCACATCACCTCATGTACAAGGACCTCCAGGACAACTACCTGCAAAGCAGTCTGCCAAACTCCTCTTCTCTGCCAAGTCCAGAGCAACTGTCATGAACTGTACGGGGCAGCTCCAGACTGACAGTGCTTGTTCAGGTGTGCAACAGCCTTTTAAAGATGGTGCAGGCACCAGGGATGCTGGTCCATTCCAGAATATCTGACAGTGACGAGTTCTTCTGGTTTTGGCAAGTGAGAGAATCCAGCTGGCATCAGATGAGAGGAGCTCTATAGAGATGGGTAGATAGTTAGTGGGGCAAGATTAGGATGATAGAGCAAGAAAAATCACTAGGCCTCATGGAGAGACCATGGTGATGGCGACGTATTAACATGATGAAGGATTGGCTAACAAACAGGAAACAGGAGGTTGGGAAAGAAATACAATTTTCTGGTTGGCAAACTAACCAGTGGAGTGTCATAGGGATCAATGTTGGTGTTGATACTATTTATGAACTATATTAATGATATTGTTATAGGGGCCTGCATTGTAGCCAAATTTGCTGATGATAGATGAAAAATAGGAAAGCAAGTTGTGAGGATGATGCAAAGGGATACAAAGAGGTTAAGTGCAAAAATGGTGATGGAGTTCAATGTGTGAAAATGTGAGGTGAGTCACTTTAGCAGCATAATAGAAAAGGAAAAAGTTATTTTAATGAAGTGAAAGTGCAGAATACTGTAATACAAAAGGATCTAGGTGTCCTTTTGCATGAATCACAAAATGTTAGCATGCAACTACAGCAAGTAATTAGGAAGGCAAATGGAATGCTGGCTTTTATTGCAAAGGGATGGAGCAAAAATATAAACAAGTCTTGCTACAACTGTACAGATGAGACTGCACCTGGAGTACTGTGTAAAGGTTTTGTCTTGAGGAATATACTAGCTTTGGAAACAGTTGAGAAACTAACAGACCTGAGGATCTGTCAGATCCACCATGATCCTGTTGAATGGTGCAGCAGGCTAGAGTGGCTGAATGGCCTACTCCAGATCATAGTTTTTCTGATCTTCATGATGGATCTCATTTTGTTTTAGAAGAATGACAGGTGATCTTTTTGAAACATCTGATTCTGAGGGGGGATTAATGGAGTAGATGCTGGGAGGATGTTTCATCACATGGGACACAGTTAAAAAATAACCAGTGTCCCAGTTAAGGCATTTCTTCCATCTGATTGGTAATTATTGATTGGAATTTTCTTCTCCACAGAACTGCAGAGTCACTGAATATATTTAAGACTGAACTAGACAGATTTTTGATTGACAACAGAGTGATGTCCATATTACAGAGGAGGAAATACTGGATGTCTTGAAATGCATGAAGATGGATAAATCCCCAGGAACTGATGAGTTGTACCCTCAAACTCTGTGAGAAGTTAGGGAAGTGATTGCTGGGCCTCTTGCTGAGATATTTGTAGCATTGATAGTCACAGATGAGGTACTGGAAGGCTGGAGGTTGGCTAACGTTGTGCCACTGCTAAAGAAGGATGGTAAGGATAAGCCAGCGAACTGTAGACCAGTGAGCCTGACGTCGGTGGTGGGCAAGTTGTTGGAGGGAATCCTGAAGGACAGGATGTACCTGTATTTGGAAAGGCAAGGACTGATTAGGGATAGTCAACATGGCTTTGTATGTGGGAAATCATGTCTCACAAACTTGATTGAGCTTTTTGAAGAAGTAACAAAGAGGATTGATGAGGGCAGAGATGTGATCTATATGGACTTCAGTAAGGTGTTCAACAAGGTTCCTCATGGGAGACTGATTAGCAAGGTTAGATCTCATGGAATTAAGGGAGAACTAGCCATTTGGATTCAGAACTGGCTCAAAGGTAGAAGTCAGAGGGTGGTGCTGAAGGGTTGGTTTTCAGACTGGAGACCTGTGATCAATGGAGTGCCACAAAAATCGGTGCTGGGTCTTCCACTTTTTGTCATTTACATAAATGATTTGGATGCGAGCATAAGAGGTACAGTTAGTAAGTTTGCAGACGATACCAAAATTGGAAGTGTAGTGGACAGCGAAGAGGGTTACCTCAGATTACAACCGGATCTGGACCAGATGGGCCAATGGGCTGAGAAGTGGCAGATGGAGTTTAATTCAGATAAATTACGTCAGCTATTATGAGGGGGCCTAGCTTTAAATTAAGGGGTGGTAGGTATAGGACTGATGTTAGGGTTAACATCAGCGAGTCGTGAGTTCATGGAATGCCCTGCCAGTAACAGTGGTGGACTCTCCCTCTTTATGGGCATTTAAACGGGCATTGGATAGGCATATGGAGGAAAGTGGGCTAGTGTAGGTTAGGTGGGCTTGGATCGGCGCAACATCGAGGGCCGAAGGGACTGTACTGCACTGTATTTTTCTATGTTCTATGTTCTATGTTCTAAATGCGAGGTGCTGCATTTTGGGAAAGCAAATCTTAGCAAGACTTATACACTTAATGGTAAGGTCCTAGGGAGTGTTGCTGACCAAAGAAACCTTGGAGTGCAGGTCTATAGCTCCTTGAAAGTGGAATCGAAGGTCGATAGGATAGTGAAGAAGGTGTTTGGTATGCTTTCTTTTATTGGTCAGAGTACTGAGTGCAGGAGTTGGGAGGTCATGTTGCGGCTGTACAGGACATTGGTAAGGCCACTATTGGAATATTGCTTGCAATTCTGATCTCCTTCCTATCAGAAAAATGTTGTAAAATATGAAAGGTTTCAGAAAATATTTACAAGGATGTTTCCAGGGTCAGAGATTTGAGCTATAGGGAGAGGCTGAACAGGCTGGGGCTGTTTTCCCTGGAGCGTCAGAGGCTGAGGGGTGACCTTATAGAGGTTTACAAAATTATGAGGGGCATGGATAGAGTAAATAGATACAGTCTTTTCCCTGGGGTCGGGAAGTCCAGAACTAGCGATCATAGGTTTAGGGTGAGAGGGGAAAGATATAAAAGAGACCTAAGGGGCAACTTTTTCACACAGAGGGTGGTACGTGTTTGGAATGAGCTGCCAGAGGAAGTGGGGGAGGCTGGTACAATTGCAACATTTAAGAGGCATTTGGATGGGTATATGAATAGGCAGTTTTTGGAGGGATATGGGCCAGGTGTTGGCAGGTGGGACTAGAATGGGTTAGGATATCTGGTTGGCATGGACGGGTTGGACCGAATGATCTGTTTCCATGCTGTACATCTCTATGACTCTATGAAGGGTTATGGGAGATTGCCAAGAAAATGGACCAAAGGCCACAATCTGGTCAGCCATGAGCAGAGCTGATGTAATAAGTCAAAAATATCAAACACCGAGAGAGCTCCAACAGCATATTATTTGGCAGTTCTATCTATTTAGTCATGAAGCAAGGCACCAGAAGATTCCAAAAACTGAGAAAATATATAACAAGTTAAAACAACAAACATAGAACTGCAAAATTCTTTTTTATACTGTTGCAGTGCTTTGTCAATGAAGTCTAATTTTAACTTAAGAAACACCAGAAATTCTATTGCACTAGTATACAATATGGGAGAGTTACAACATTGGGTCAGACTGGATTCTGGGTATTCCAAGATGGAGGATGGAAAAAATTTCTGGCTATAACAGCTGCTCCTTTTTGAGGTATTTTAGGTGTTGGAGGTGATTTCCTTGAATTCGATGGAGCAGCAATTACTGTTTTATATACTGTTGCATTGTTTTGGAACTTCGGAGAAAAAAAAGTCAAAACGACAGCACTTTTAAAAGGAAGAAGAACAGCCAAAGGAAGCATATGGTAAGGTCAGTGCAGGAGAGAAAGAGAGAGAGAAAAAGAAATTCACATTGCTAACTGAGAGAGTTGGCCTTTGCTGTTGAATTCACATATCGCTGGACATTGGAGTGCGTCTGGGAAAATTTAAAACAACAGTGAAATTCACAACTGATCTTGGAGGAATCTGTCAGGGAGACGTCACAGCACGGAAGCAGATAAGTGGATTTTAAGCATGGCCTTTAAGTAAGTCCACAGTAGCGAGTAGAGTGGGTTCTTTCTTGATTATATGTTTTATTGAGTTATGTCTTTTGATTAAACATAAAATATAAGCCATAAGGATTAATTTAACCTGGAGCAGTGTTTTGTAGAGGATTAAGATAGTGCTATTTTAGATTAGATTACTTAGAGTGTAGAAACAGGCCCTTCGGCCCAACAAGTCCACACCGACCCACCGAAGCGCAACCCACCCATACCCCTACATTTACCCCTTACCTAACACTATGGGTAATTTAGCATGGCCAATTCACCTGACCCGCACAGCTTTGGACTGTGGGAGGAAACCGGAGCACCCGGAAGAAACCCACGCAGACACGGGAGAATGTGCAAACTCCACACAGTCAGTCGCCTGAGGCAGGAATTGAACCCTGGTCTCTGGCGCTGTGAGGCAACAGTGCTAACCACTGTGCCACCATGGGTATGTAAACTGAAAGAAGCAAAAATGACACTAAGTAGAGTGATATGCTCTTGTTGTTGAATGTGGGATTTTAGTGGGTGTTTCTGGGTTACTGAGGATAATACCTGCAATAAATGCTGCTGGTTGCGAATCCTATCAGATCAAATGGAGAGGCAGTTAGAGGCAATGAGGAATTTACAAGGAGATGTGATGGACGTCAGTTATAGGAAGGGGGAAAGTCTCAAATACAGTCACATAGATGGGTTAATTCCAGGAAAGGTAAGAGAGATAGGCAGGTAGTGCAGGAGTCTTCTGTGGCTATCCCCTTCTCAAACAAGTATGCTGTTTTGGAAAATGTAGGAGGTGATGGATTCTAGGCAGAACGTAGCAATGACAGCCAAGTTTCTGGTATTGAGACTGGTTCTAATGTACTGAGAGGTATGTCAGGTTCAAGCAATCGATTGTGTTAGGGGACTCTCTAGTCCAAGTTACAGACAGACATTTCTGTGGCCAGCAGCGAAAAATCAGAATGGTGTGTAGCTTCCCAGGTGCCAGGATAAAGGATGTCTCAGACAGGGTGCAGAATGTTCTCAAGGGAGAGAGGGGCCAGTAGGAATCATTGTCCACATTGGAACCAACGACAAAGGAAGGGAAAAGGTTGAGATTCTTAAGGGAGATTACAGAGAGTTAGGCAGAAATTTAAAAAGGAGGAACTCAAGAGTAGTGACATCTGGATTACTCCTGGTGTGACAAGCTGGTGAGGGCAGGAAGAAGAGAATAGAGCAGATGAATGCATGGCTGAGGAGCCAATATACGGGAGAAGGATTCACATTTTTAGATCTTTGGAAGCTGTGAATGACTTGTACAAGGGGGACAGATTACACCTAAATTGGAAGGGGACAAATATACTGGCAGGGAGATTTGCTAGAGCTGCTCGGGAGGATTGAAACTAGTAAGGTTGGTGGTGGGGGTGGGGGTGGGGGTTAGAGAAAGCCCAGAGAAATAGTGAGGAAAGATTTCAATCTGAGCTGGTACAGTTGAGAACAAAGACGAGTCAAACAGTCAGGGTAGGCTGGGGCAAAGAAGAGAACAAGGTAGGACTGATAAATTAATCTGCATTTATTTCAATGCAAGATGCCTAACAAGGAAGGCAGATGAACTGAAGGCATGCTTAGAAACATGGGACTGGGATATCATAAGAATTACAGAAACATGGCTCAGGGATGGGCAGGACTGGCAGCTTAATTGTCCAGGATACAAATGTTACAGTAAAGACAGAAAGGGAGGCAAGATAGGAGGGGGGAGTGGTGTTTTTGATAAGGGATAGCATTACTGCTGTACTGAGGGAGGATATTCCTGGAAATACATCCAGGGAAGTTATTTGGGTAGAACTGAGAAATAAGAAAGGGATGGTCACTTTATTGAGTTGTATCATAGACCCCCTAATAGTCAGAGAGAAATTGAGAAACAAATTTGTAAGGAGATCTGTTATCTGTAAGAATAATAAGGTGGTGATAGTAGGGGATTTTAACTTTCCAAACATAGACTGGGACCGCCATAGTGTTGACAGTTTAGATGGAGAGGAATTTGTTCAGTGTGTACAAGAAAATTTTCTGATTCAGTATGTGGATGTACCTACTAGAGAAGGTGCAAAATCTGACCTACTCTTGGGAAATAAGGCAGGGCAGGTGACTGAGGTGTCAGTGGGGGAGCATTTTGGGGCCAGCGACCATAATTCTATTAGTTTTAAAATAGTGATGCAAAAGGATAGACCAGATCTAAAAGTTGAAGTTCTAACTTGGAGAAAAGCCAATTTTGACAGTATTAGGCAAGAACTTTCAAAAGCTGATTGGGGACAGATGTTTGCAGGTAAAGGGGCGGCTGGAAAATGGGAAGCCTTCAGAAATGAGATAACGAGAGTCCAGAGAAAGTATATTTCTGTTAGGGCGAAAGGAAAGGTTGGTAGGCATAGGGAATGCTGGATGACTGAAGAAATTGAGGGTTTGGTTTAAAAAAAGAAAGAAGCATATCTCAGGTATAGACAGGATAGATCAAGTGAATCCTCAGAAGATTATAAAGACAGTAGGAGCATACTTAAGAGGGAAATCAGGAGGGCAAAATGGGGACATGAGATAGTTTTGGCAAATAGAATTATGGAGAATCCAAAGGATTTTTACAAATACATTAAGGACAAAAGGGTAACTAGGGAGAGAATAGGGCCCCTCAAAGATCAGCAAGGTGGCCTTTGTGTGGAGCTGCAGGAGATGGGGCAGATACTAAACAAGTATTTTAGCATTAGTATTTATTGTGGAAAAGGTCATGGAAGATATAGACTGTAGGGAAATAGATGGTGACATCTTGAAAAAATGTCCATTTAAAGAGGAGAAAGTGGAAGACTTGATGTACATGTATTTGGAAAGGCAAGGACTGATTAGGGATAGTCAACATGGCTTTATGCGTGGGAAATGAGTCATGAACTTGATTGAGTTTTTTGAAGAAGTAACAAAGAGGATTGATGAGGGCAGAGCGGTTCATGTGAGCTATATGGACTTCAGTAAGGCGTTCGACTAGGTTCCAAATGGGAGACTGTTTAACTTGGTTGGATACAGAACTGACTCAAAATATGAAGACAGAGGATGGTCATGGAGGGTTGTTTTTCAGACTGGAGGCCTGTGACCAGTGGAGTTCCATAAGGATTGGTACTGGTATTGGTACTTTTTATCATTTATATAAATGATTTGGTTGTGAGCATAAGAGGTACAGTTAGTAAGTTTACTGATGACACCAAAATTGGAGGTGTAGTGGACAGCAAAGAAGGTTATCTCAGATTACAGTGGGATCTTGACCAGATGGGTCAATGGGCTGAGAAGTGGCAGATGGAGTTTAATTCAGATAAATGCGAGGTGCTGCATTTTGGGAAAGCAAGTCTTCGCAGGATTTACATACTTAATGGTAAGGAGTGTTGTTGAACAAACAGACCTTGGAGTGCAGTTTCATAGTTCCTTGAAAGTGGAGTCGAAGGTTGATAGGATAGTGAAGAAGGCGTTTGGTATACGTTCCTTTATTGGTCAGAGTACTGAGTACAGGAGTTGGGAGGTCATGTTGCGGCTGTACAGGACATTGATTAGGCCACTTTTGGAATATTGCTAGCAATTCTAGTCTCCTTCCTATCGGAAAGATGTGAAACTTGAAAGTGTTCAAAAAAGATTTAAAAGGATGTTGCCAGGGTTAGAGAATATGAGCTATACGGAGAGAATCTGAACAGGCTGGGGCTGTTTACCTGGGAGCGTCAGAGACTGAGGGGTGACCTTATAGAGGTTAATAAAATCAAGAGGGGGCATGGATAGGATAAATAGACAAAGTCTTTTCCATGAGATGAGGGAGTCCAGAAACAGAGGGCATAGGTTTAGGGTGAGAGGGAAAAGATATAAAAGGGACCTAAGGGGCAAATTTTTCAGTGAGAGGGTGGTACATGTATGGAATGAGCTACCAGAGGATGTGATGGAAGCTGGTACAATTGCAACATTTAAAAGGCATCTGGATAGATATATGAATAGGAAGGGTTTGGAGGGATATGGGCCGGGTGCTGGCAGATGGGACTGGATTGAGTTGGGATATCTGGTCGGCATGGACGGGTTGGACCTAATGGTCTGTTTCCGTGCTGTACATTTCTATGACTCTATGACTGACATATACCAATTGAAGAGAACAGCTCTATCTTTTCAATGATGCCTGTCATACCAAGCTGAGCTGGATGAAAGATCAAATAGCTCTATTGTGGTCAGTAATGCCTGTGGTCACTGAGCCTTCAGATTCAGTGTAATGAGCACACTGCATCCTGTATACTCGTAAGTACAGGCAGTGAATACACAAAAGCCAGTCAATATGAAGGATACGTGACTGATATTTAGCTGAAAGATTGTCCGCATTTTTTTCTGATTTGTCACTTAAATCAGTCACAACAATCACTCTGTAAGCAATTTAAGTTTTCTGATGCCTGAAGGCAGAAGGTTTTTGATTTCTCATAAAGTTGAAAGTGAAAAGCATTTGAAGAGATGATTAATCTGTGCTCCAGATTACAACTTCCTGAAGAGTTTAAGAGATACACCTGGAATATTCAGAGGACAAACAGAGTTTATTTTCTGACTTGTGCAACAGTTGTCCACATTCAGAAGTTTTATTGTAAAATGTTATTACTGTTCAAGTTTACAAGATAGATAGTTGTGATCAACTGGAAGGTCTTTTGGTTTTTTTTGTTTGTGGCTTTCACTACAATTGTTACCTCCTCAGGGTAAGGCAAAGGATGGAGAAAATGCAGGAGCAAGACAAACAAAGACAAAAAATAGTCATTTCTTAGATCATTGGTTTCTGAGATCACCAGAGACCGAGTGTATGCCCCAAGAGATGTGTCTATGGAGCACTCACTCCTCGAAAGCTGTCTTTAAGGACTGACCTTCTGACAGGCACTTCCCCTGCTTGCTGAGACCTTCCACAGAAGTCTCCAACTCTGAGCTAGACTGGGAGGGTTTGAACAGTTCTGAGGTAGTTATGGATATCCAGGCAGTGATAAACAAATGAAATTTCTGTTATCTACAGAAATGACCCTCTCCCAAACCACATTCATCAATCCCTTGACTCCTCCCTCAAACTCCAAACTATTCTCTGATTCCTCAGTTACCCCTCGCCTAGCCCAACAATTATGTTGAGCCGCCCAAACTTCCTCCTCCACCCCTGAGAAATCTCCTGACCTGCCTACTAATCCTCTGCTACTACCTTGCCGATGAATACCCTTGTGCTAACCACTCTGACATTTTCCTTCCTGATGCTCAGTACCCTGACTTCCCAGACAACCTGTAATAGCCCAATTAGCCCCGAACCAAATCTCACAACCATCCTTGACTACTCCCTGACCACTTCCCCAATTACCCCCTGCCCTGACCTGACAATCACCCTGAATTTTTGCAAGGTTTGTGAAGGTTTATAGCTCAGGTTGAGGTTTAGGGTGTAGGTTCGCTCGCTGAGCTGTAGGTTTGATATCCAGACGTTTCATTACCTGGCTAGGCAACATCATCAGTGGTGACCTCCAAGTGAAGTGAAGCTGTTGTGTCCTGCTTTCTATTTACATGTTTGTCCTGGATGGAGTTCCTGGGGATTGGGGTGATGTCATTTCCTGTTCGTTTTCTGAGGGGTTGATAGATGGTATCTAGATCTGTGTGCTTGTTTATGGCGTTGTGGTTGGAGTGCCAGGCCTCTAGGAATTCTCTGGCATGTCTTTGCTTAACCTGTCCCAAGATAGATGTGTTGTCCCAGTCGAAATGGTGTTTTTTTCATCCGTGTGTAGGGCTACGAGGGAGAGGGGGTCGTGTCTTTGTGTGGCTAGCTGGTGTTCATGTATCCTGGTGGCTAACTTTCTTCCTGTTTCTCCTACGTAGTGTTTGTGGCAGTCCTTGCATAGAACTTTGTAAATGACATTGGTTTTGTCCATGGGTTGTACTGGGTCTTTTAGTTTGTTAGTTTTTGTTTGAGAGTGTTGGTGGGTTTCAAGGGGTCTTAGTAGTCTGGCTGTCATTTCTGAAACTTCTTTGATATATGGTAAGGTGGTTATGGTTTCTGGCTGTGTTTGGTCTGCTTGTCGTGGCTTGTTCTTGAGGAATCTGCGGACTGTATTTTTTGAGTATCCGTTCTTCTTGAATACGTTGTTTAGGTGGTTCTCCTCTGTTTTCCGAAGTTCATCTGTGCTGCAGTGTGTGGTGGCTCATTGGAATAGTGTTCTGATACAGCTTGGTTTGTGTGTGTTGGGATGGTTGCTGGTGTAGTTAAGTATTTGGTCAGTGTTTGTCAGTTTTCTGTATATGCAGGTTTGTAGTTCTCCATTGTCCTTTCTTTCGACAGTGACGTCCAGGAATGCAAGTTTGTTGTTGGTTTCTTCCTCCTTCCTGAACTTTATGCCAGTGGGGGTGTTGTTGATGATGTTAAATGCCTCTTCTATCTTTGTTTCGTTTTGTGATGATAAAGGTGTTGTCTACATAGCGGACCCAGATTTTTGGTTTGATGGTTGGTAGGGCTGTTTGTTCTAATCTTTGCATTACCACTTCTGATATGAATCTTGATAGCGGAGATCCCATGGGTGTGCCGTTGGTTTGTTTGTAGATTATGTTGTTGAAGGTAAAGTGGGTGGTGAGGCACAGGTCCACTAGCTTCATGATGTTTTCGTTAGTAATGTGATTGATGGTGGTTGGTGTGTGTGTAATGGTCTCTTCTAAAAGTGTGGTGTTTCCTTTGCCAGGTCAATGTTGATGGAGGTGAATAGTGCTGTTACGTCGAATGAGATCATTGTTTCGTCTTCCTCTGTTTTGGTGTTTTTGATGATTTTTAGGAATTCCTGGGTGGAGTGGATGGAGTGCTGTGACTCTTCTACTAGGTATGTCAGTCTTGCATGTAGTTCTTTGGCCAGTCTGTAAGTTGGTGTTCCGAGTCATGAGACTATGGGTCTGAGGGGGACTCCTGGTTTATGGATTTTTGGTCATCCGTAGAATCGTGGGGTGTTGGTCCCGTCTGGTGCATTTTCTGGAATTCCATCTTGTTTAATTGTCTGGAATTGTGTAATTTTCCACAACTAGGAAACAAAATTACATATCTCCTAAGAAAATTACACAATTCCGGAGTCTTCAACTGTTTGGCAAACCCTTCATCCTTGGCATTATTATTGTAAATCTCCTCAAGACCCCCTCCAATCTCTAACACATCTTCCCTACGATATAGGGCCCAAAATTGGTCACAATATTGCAAATGCAGTCTGACCACAGTCTTTTACACCCTCAGCTGTACATCCCTGCTCTTGAATTCTAGCCCTCTTGAAATGAATGGCAACATTACACTTACCTTCCTAACTGCTAACTGAATCTGCATGTTAGCCTGTAGAGAACTCTGAACTAGAACTGTTAAGTCCCTTTGTTCTTCAGATTTCTGAAGCCTTTCCCTCTTTGCCTTTATTGTTCCTACTGAAGTGCATACCTTCACACTTTCCCACACTGTGTTCCATCTGCCACTTCTTTACCCACTCTCATAGCCTGTCCAAGTTCTTCTGTTTCGTTTCCCTGTTTCCTCAACACTACCTGCCCCTCAATATATCTTTGTCTGCAAATGGACCTAGTTTAGCCTTTTGTGAACAGATTGGTTTGTATCTATTGCTGATGTACCACAATTTCAAACAAACCCAGAAATTGCTGGTGTAACAGATTACTGCTAGCAGATCTGGCAACCAACGTTTTAGGTCCAGTGACACATCATTTTGCATTTCAGTTTCCAGCATCCACAGTTCTTTGTTTCTGTTTACCACAATTTCAAACGACCTAATGCAAGTCACTGGTGATACAGATAGAGAGATGGCATTTTTAGCAAAACCAGAGGCAGGGCAGTATGACTCAAACAGTAACTTATGGATTTCTACTTATAACTGTGCATCTAACTGTCATTTAAATACTGAAGCTTCAATAGCAGGTCAGAGATAAGGAATACACGAGCATCTCTCAAAGCCTGTTCACCATCAATAAGGCACTAGTCAGGAGTATGATGGAATGCTCCCCACTTGTGTGGGGGGTGCAGCTCCAACAACACTCAAGAAGCTTGACAACATCCAGGACAAAGCGATCCCACTTGACTAGCATTAGATTCATAAACTCCACTCCCTCCATCATTGACGCTCAATACCAGCAGCAATGTGATTATCTACAAGATGCACTGCAGAAATTCGCCTAAGCTCCTTAGACAACACCTTCCAAGCACATGGACCCCACCTTCCATAAATATGAGGGCTCCAGATACGTGGGAAGACCATCACTTGCAAGTACCCCTCCAAGTCACTCACCATCAAGACTTGGAAATATATCACCATTCCGTCAGTGTCATTGGATCTACCTGCACCAAATGGACTCCAGTGGTTAAAGAAGACAGCATACCACCATTTCTTCAGGGCAAGTGGGGATGACTATTGACGCTTACATCCCATGGACAAATAAAATAAAAATCTGTCCCTTGTCTGAAATTGCCATAACACTTGCAACATAAATACATCGAGTAGTCTTTGCCTCCCCATAATTTCAATAGCAAACAATCTGATAATGAATTTGAAATAATGGTTTTTGCTATTATCATATCAATGTTTCCTTTACTCATGAGCTTAATATAATGATCAACCCACGTTACAATATAGGATTCAGGATATGAACACAGTATTATTCATTTAAATAAGTTAGTACAGTTTAGTTTCCACAATCCATCAGTATACTTTCTTTTATATGGCTGGGTGTTTAATTACCTCTTGGTGAGGGTTGATGATATTTTTTTCTGCATTTAATGTGAATTATATTTTCACATTTATGATAAAAATACGTCAGGAGAGAAGACAATCCATTATTGTCACTTTTATGGTACAAAGCTAAAGTCTTCAAATTAAGCCTTCCATTCCGAGAATTGTGTAAGCTTGTTTTTTTTTATTAGTAGGTACAAGCCATTATGGGCCTCCAGCAATCAGGCAGTTACAACTGCAAATTTAGATAATTAAAAAATAAACACTTTGAAGTGAAAATTAAAGCTGTTGAATGAGCCACAACAGCTGAATAAGGAGACTCTGTGTCTCCCAATACTGCACAAGTAAGGAACTGTCAGCAGGAGCAGCAGCCCACACTCCTACCAGCCACATCCACCAGCTAAATGCGGCAAGTCTATACCTGTAGGGAAATGGAATGGAGCACAGAAAGTGCATCATTCAGTTCATCAAACACCTTAAAGTACCCACAATAAATGAGCTGCAGCCTTAACGTTGCTGACAGTGCTTCACAGCACAGCATTTTGGAGAGCAATATTGAGTTTGGCAAAGAGAAAACTACTAGCATGCCTCAAAGATTAGTGGGTTAGGGTTTAAAATGAAAACACAACATTCTGGAAATACTCAGCAGGGGTGGCAATCTCTGTGAAGGGGGAAACAGAATTCATGGGCTAAATTTTACACTACTCCATCATAAAACCCAGCTTGTCTCCTTCCTGCTGCCTATGTGCTCGTTGCCGACCTGTGTGAGATAGTATGAGAGGGGCTGAAGGCATCAGGCTGCCCACCCTTGGGTCTTATGTCCTCAAGCTCTTGCTGCTACTACTTTAAAGCAGGGAAAGCCCACAGCGTATGGTAGCTTGAAAATCTTTGCAGGGCGGGCTGATGTTGAGCCCCCTGTGACTGTCAGAGGCAAGACTTCCCAAAGTGGCAGCTCCCACTTTACCAGTGCCCTGGCCTCTCAATACCAGCCCTTACCCACCCCTAGTGGAGCCTGTCAGCCTAATGCTGGAGAAACCCATCACAATGTTTGTATCCTTTGATCAGAACTGGAAGATTTTCTACTTCTGATGAAGGGTCATCAACCTGAAACATTGAGTTAGATTTTTTGTGGAGTTGGAAGACCTTTTAAAATGGTGGCCAGTGCCAGATTCCGGGATTCCCAGAACCATCAAATGTTGTCATCTAGGTTAAGGGGTCATGTTACAAGCATACACTCCTGGCCTCGCCAGCTCCATTAGCGACCTTCTAGCCCATCTGAGATTATTATCCAATCGAGCCAGCTTTTCAATCAGTCGTGGTTCATGGCCTCTGAGAGGTATCATCAACCATTGTCTGACTGAGGAGAATTTTTGAATGTTAAGCTCAAAATGTTTTATCCATGTCCTCGAGCTATATTTCTCCACCCATGCCCAATGGATTGTCATACCCCTTTGCCAATCTATGCACCTCCAACCATTCCATGACCTCTCATTGGCTCCATTATGCATTCTTGGCTGAGAGCCCAGATGCCCATTAGTCTGCTGAAACAGCTTCAGCAATGGAAAAATAATAGAAAACCACTGTATCATTTACAACTTAGATCTATTTCTGAATTGCACTCAGTGGCCCCTGTGGTTGTCTTTGGCAATGGGCCCTAATCCGAGCTTGTAATCACATCTCTGGAATGAAAATCCTGCCTTTTCTTCTGAGGGAGGTATGCCGGGGGGGGGAAATTTCCTGGTTCCTGATATCCACCTCTAGCATGGGCCTAACCAACATTTCCTGCTTTTGCTTCAGATTTTTAATGCCATTCCTTATTCCCAATTCCTCTGTCTCCGCCGCATCTGTTCCCATGATGACTAATTCCACCTTAGAAAGTCCCAGATGACCTCCTTCTTCCAAGATTGCAATTTCCCTTCCCACGTGGTTGACAATGACCTTCAGTGCTCCTCTACTTCACGGAAGACGCCCTTAAACCCCACCCTTCCCAACGCAACAAGGACAGAACCCCCAGGTCCTTACCTTCCACCCCATCAACCTCCGCATATACTGCCACTTCTGCCACCCCCAAACGGACCCCACCATCAGAGATATATTTCCCTCCCCACACCTATCAGTGTTCCGGAAAGATCATTCCCTCCACGGGTCCCTCATCAGGTCCATGCTCCCTATAGCCCAATCCTGGCACTTTTCCCTGCCACCGTAGGAAGTGCAAAACCTACTTCCATACCACCCCCCTCCCCTCTGTCCAAGGTCCCAAAGGATCCTTCACATCCAACAGAAATTTACCTGCACCTCTACCAATGTCATCTACTGTATCCGTTGCACCCGATGTGATCTCCTCAACATCGGAGAGACAGGACACCTTCTTGCAGATCATTTCAGAGAACATCTCTAGGACACCCACACCCACCAACCCCACCACCCCATGGCTTAACACTTCAACTCCCTCTCCCACTCCATCAAGGATATGCAGGTGCTGGGCCTCCTCCACCACCAAACCATTACCACCCAACGCCTGGAGGAAGAACGCCTCATATTCCACCTTGGGACACTGCAACCACATGGGATCAATTGAATTTCAACAGTTTCCTCATTTCTCCTCCCCCCACATTATTCCAGTCCCAAGCCTCCAACTCGGCACCACCCTCCTGACCTGTCCATCACCTTTCCCATTTATCCGCTCCAATCCCCCCCCCCCCACCTATCACCTTCTCCCTCACCTGCATCCACCTATCCCTTTCTCAGCTACCTTCCCCCCAACCCCACCCCCTTCCCATTATCTCTCAGCCCTGATCCACAAGCCTCATACCTGATGAAGGGCATTTATCCGAAACATCGATTCTCCGGATGCTGCCTAACCTATTGTACTTTTCCAGCAACATACTCTCGACTCTGGTCTCCAGCATCTGCAGTCCTCACTTTCTCCTACCAGATTTTTAGTGTCTGCCTTATTTTTCATTTGCATCACATTTTAAAAGCCTGCATTACAGGAGGAAGGGAAGGGAAGGAATTAAAGTTAAGGAACTTTTCAGTTGAGAGATTAGAAGGAAATGGGTGAGAGATATGCAGTGACAGTTTTGGCTAATTTAGCCAGCTTCAATTTGAACAAGAGTGGAGCCAATTCAATTAACAGGGAAAGGACAGAGATTCAGGCAGATTTCCTCCCCCGATCACTATGCATTTTGGCTTGGAACTTCTATACAGTAAAGTCCTGCCAGTGTTTACCATTCACAAATTTACTTATCCTTACAAAATATTCATAGTTTATACATGGTTTTCATTAAAAATCAGAGAAAATGTTAAAAAAAAATGAAAAAGAAATGTCTCAGTTAATGTAAAAGAGCTATGAAATTGCATAGTATTTCCTGGTCTAGAAAATGTGTACTATGTTGCTATGTTTCTTACAGCAGAGTTTACACATGTGCATTCATTGCTGTAGTGGTCATCACATTCTATTGAAGAGCCTTATAATCAGGATTAGTGTAACAAATTTATACACTGATTCTATTAAACAATCTTTTTAGTAGGAAGCATTGATCTTACTTTGTTTCATCTTCAACTATAAACTGTCCATTTCAAATTTTTAAATACTCAGTACCTATCCAATTGACTCCTGTTATAGAATATGTTCATCATTTGTAAATTTGCCCTTTGTAAGGTTGTTCCTGAATGGCTGGACATGACAATGTATATATTAGTGTCAAGAGGAGTGAACTTGGTTACAGCAAAACTTTTTGCAGACTAACCTGTTGATGTTACATAATCTCACATGGAAAGAATATTTAGGTGGGAAAATAGGCTTGTATAGTTGCCTCTTCAAATGACATCTACATTGTTTCTCAATCAGCAGGCAGTGGCTCACTGGTAACGTTAACGATCCACTGACTACCTGACCTCTAGGCCTCTTACATCATTTAAAAGTTTTTCTAATACATGGGACAAATGAGAGGATTTTGTGAGGACTGATGGCTCAATGAGTAAAATATATGGAATAATTTTCTCTTGAATGGTTCATTTCATAATCTCAGTATGTCCCACTGCAGTTCACAGTCAAATAAGTAGCTTTGATGTGGGGCAACTGCAGAATAGGAGAACATGCACAGCAAGATTGCACAAAGTGCATTGAGAAAAATGACCAGTCGGCCTGTTTTTGAAGATGTTGATTGTGGGAAAATATCAGGCAGGACAGCACGAAAGCTGGTACCATGGAATCTTTCAACACCCACCTGGAAAAATAGATGGGACCTGGACTCAAAGGAAAGCCATCTCCAATGATACAACACACAGTCAGAACTATCCTGAAGTATCTGTACTCAAGTCTCCAGGCTGCAGCTTCAACACACAAGGATTTGACTCAGTGGTGTGAGTGTGGGCATTAAGCAGGGAATGATACTATTGCATCTTATGGTGCAAAGGCAAAAATCTAGACAGGGAATTCTTTTAGGTGGGAATTTTATTCCACCATATTGACTGATTCTAGCTCAGTAGGAAATCTTATATGCTACATGATCTCAATAGTTGCATCTTTAATACTGTTATGGAAACACTGGGTGTCATTATCAAATATCAGCCGTAAATGTAACATAGATAAGAGAAAAGCAAATCTTTGATTTAGTGTATCATCAGCGGATGTTGAATCATAGAGCCATAGAGATGTACAGCACAGGAACAGACCCTTTGGTTCAACTTGTCCATTCCGACCAGATATCCTAAAATAATCTAGTCTCTTTTGCCAGCTTTGGCCCATATCCCTCTAAACCCTCTCTTCTCATATACCCACCCAGGTGCCTCTTTATTGTTGTAATTGTACCAACCTCCACCACTTCCACTGGCAGTTCATTCCAAATACACATCACACTCTATGTGAAAAAGCAGCCCCTCAGGTCATTTTTATATCTTCTCCCTTTTACCATAAACCTATTTTCTCTAGTTTTGGACTCCCCTATCCTAGGAAAAAGACCTTGGTTACCCACTTATTCCTAACCCTCATGATTTTATAAATTTGTTAAGGTCACCCCTCACCTCTGACTCTCCAAGAAAAATAGCCCTAGCCTATGCAGCCTCTCACTGTAGCTCAAACTTTCCAAAATCAGCAATATCTTTGTAAATCTTTTCTGTACCCTTTGAAGTTTAACAACATCTTTGCTATAGCAGGGAGACCAGAACTGAATACAGTATTCCAAAAGTGGCCTAACCAATACCCTGGAGAAAGTGAGGACTGCAGATACTGGAGATCAGAGCTGAAAAATGTGTTGCCGGAAAAGTGCAGTAGGTCAGGCAGCATCAAAGGAGCAGGAGAATCGACGTTTCAGGCATAAACCATTCCTGAAGAAGGGCTTATGCCCGAAATGTCGATTCTGCTGCTCCTTGGATGATGCCTGACCTGCTGTGCTTTTCCAGCAACACATCTAACCAATACCCTGTACAACTGCAACAGGACCTCCCAACTCTTATACTCAATGTATTGACCAATAAACTCAAGTGTACCAAAATGAACTGTGTTGGTTAATTTTATGAAAGTAAATAGTCAGCTTTCAGGTGGACAGCTTATTTATAGCCACCAGAAAAATCTGTGCTTAAATTCATAACAGCCAGTACAGAAGGTAGGGCAGATTCAAATCTGTGGGATAATTAACAGCATAGGAAATGAGCTTCTATTTTAAAGTCTGTATCCAGTGACAAAGTGAGACAAATTATGTTTTGTACAGCGGAGAATAATGAGCTTTATGAATCACTGTTTTTTATTATGTGTGTACATTTACTTGTTTTTAAGTAAGTGATCTGTTCATTGAAAGGCAGAATCTTGCTCTGATCAAATATTCAGTCAAAAAAGAGAATCCTGAATGCACTTAAAATTTTCTTGTACCTGACGACCGGAATAAGGGTTTCTTGTTGTGGTCCCTGGGTTCCCTTACCATTTACCCAAGAACCAGGCTGTAAGCAGAAAACTCCAGTTTATTGAAGATATGAGATCTGCTTTCAGAAGTGGTTGTCAATATTGCACCAAAGAATTTATCTGGCATAACAAAAATCTAAAAATATGATATCAAGCAAGATCTTTGAAGAAATGGTTTATTTTCCTAATCAACCTGTTCAGAGGTGTTATTACATACTTCTGAAACGGGTGAGTCTTGAATCTGGACCTCCTGGCTCTGAAGTAGGGACATTACCACTGCAGCACAAGAGGCCTTATTTTAAAAATGTGATAATCACTACACTAGAAGAAAACTGGGCTGAAGAAACAGTTTTCTTTTTATTAACCCATTTTTTGTAATCAACTTGTTCAGAGATGTTAATGCACATCTTTAGAGCAGGTTGGGACTTGAACCTGGGTCTCCTAATTAAGGGGTACGGACATTACCACTGCTCCACAAGAGGGCCAGCTCTGAAGAAACAGATATTTTCTAATCAACCTGTTCAGAGATATTATTACATAGTTGTGGAGCAGATGGGGCTTGAACCTGTGTCTCCTGGCTCAGAGGTATGAGCACTATCACTTCATCACAAGAAGGTCTCCCTGAAAAAAAAACTAAGTAACAAATCTTCAAACAAATCAGCTGCATCCAATATGAACTACCACTTCCTCTCTTTCAACAGACTGACTCATTCTGGACTGCTTTCACATAGACAACCTGTACACATTGCCAAAGGGATCAATCAAGTCAATTTAGTTCTGACAAGGCTGCTGTCAGTACTTTAAAAAAAATAAATCAAAGCAGGTCTTTGAGGGTAGCATGTATGGTTCAGCCTCGGTCTGTGCAATTGCCTCAGGCCTTACCCACCAAAAAACAACACAGGTTTCTCCCAGAAAGATGGCTGCATAAATCAGTGTAACTCATTCATTAACTCATATTTTATACCTCCAGACTAAAGTGTGCATTTACTTCTGTCTATTGTCTTTTGAAGTAAAACGACAGGATAAAAGTTAACAAAAAACATTAGTTTTGGCTTCAATCTTCAAACTCCAAGAGCGCTGGCCTCTTTACGGCTGAGAGGAAGGCCCATGAGGAAGAAATTATATGATGAGAAACAGTATGAATTCCCATTTTCATTTCGTTGTTGTTCCCTCTGCCAGAAACCCTTGCAATCTGGCATCTAGTGGAAAGCCCCCCACCAATGGAAACTCACAGCTGTCACCATGCTCTCTGAGGATCAGTGTGTACTGTTATCGCACTGTTGACACAACTGCGCTGATTTGAACTGCAAAGGCAAGAGAATGAATTGAGACCAGCAATGCCCTGCTATATTGTGTAACCACTTCCAGATGAAGGGTTGTGAGATTCAATTCGCTCCAGTCTGAGACATTTCAGCTATTTCCAATCTCTGAAATTACTATCGATTTACTTTGTCTGCCTTTAACTTAATCAGACCATCAATGGTTAAATTAGAAATTTATTCATTTCCCTAGTGTTTCTCCTTTTCTTTGAGTTCCTTTCCAGCCGTGGTAGCAGTAATCGAGACCACAGAGAGCTTTGTGAATCCAGCAGAGGGAGCACAATCACAACCCCTCTGCTTGTAATGAACAGTAGCTCGCTGAGTCATGTCATCCCCTTACCTTCATAAGGTCCCGATGGTGTTCCAGTACACTGCAGGTTGTTTGCCAAGTATCTTGGTAACACTCCCATGGATCCACCCTGTGGATACATTATATGTTACTTCAGTGGTTACATTAATCACTAGTTATAACAAATTCTAGCAACAGAAACTTAAATGGAAGGAGAAACAAGGAATGGTTATAAACCCTGAGGGGAAGACACCTTGTGAGGTGCAGGGTGGGGGAGCTAAACAGAAAAATGTAGAGGTTTCCATGCACATTTACCTGAAAATGAGAATACAGGTAGATAAAGGCCAATAATATTTTACAAATAGCGACAGAATACAAGAGGATAGTAATGATGACTTTATGTAAATCATTGGTGAGAGCACATATACCCTATTGGCTGACATTTTTCAAAGTGATGGCCCAACTCATCAGTTTGGATAAGCCCACCACGATCAGCCCAGGAAGCCATGCCCAGATTGGCATTCCCTGGGTATCCATCCCAATTTGCCAAAATGTCCTGGGGAGAAGGGGTGGTGCACGATTGGGAGGCCAGGGATGTGGGGAGAAGGCCGACAATTTCAATTGGTGGGGAGAGCCTTTGTTGGGTAGATCATGTCTTAATACATGGGTTACTCCATGGTCTCAACTTAACATGCTATAGGACAATGACACAAACACAGAGAATGTGAGAGAAACTCAACAAGTTTGGCAGCATCTAAGGAGACAAAAACACAAGTTTTGTTTCAAGTCTAGTATGACTGCTCTTCATAACTGAGTTCTGAGGAAGCGTCATTCCAAACTCAAAACGTTAACACTGTTTCATTCTCCACAGATGCTGCCAGATCTATTGAGTTTCTCCAGCATTCGCTGTGTTTGTTTTAGATTTCCAGCTTTTGCAGTACTTTGCCTTTCATTCATTCAATAAATGTTAGAACAGTCTTTAATTCTTAGTGCTGGGAAAGGGCAACTGATCTAACTGGAAGATTGTACTAACTTTGTGCCTTTCATATCCTCAGGACATTCCTGAACTTCACAACAATAGGCCTGTTTTTTTGAAAAATGTAGCCCTCATTGTTTTGAAGTCAAATTCTTCAGCTAATTTTAGCGTTCCCAAAGGCCCACAAACACAAATCTATTTTGGTATTGTTGGTTGGGGGATACATAAATTGTCCAGGACACCAACGGATTTCCTTGTTCTTGTGTGAAACATGCCATTGGATTATACATGGACCCTCCATTTAACATTCCAGCTAAAAGGTGACACCCCTTCCAGTGTTGTACTCCCTCAGTATTGCAGGAAAGAGTCAATCTAGGCCATAATCTGTATGGGCCTTGAAGCCATAACTTTAAATGACAGCCCAACTAAGGGACCAGCCACACCCTTAGAAACACTGTGATTATGTTGCTAAATTAGAAAACCTGATACTTACATTAATGATTAGGAGATATTAGTTCAAGTCCAACCACAGAAGCAGAGAACTTAATTTCAGTTGATTAACTAAAATAAATCTGGAATTTTAAAGTTGCTCAAGGTGATAGTTTCACAGTCATATTGTTGTAAAAACCTTTCATACAGGGAAGGTCATCTACCATCCCTAGACGGCAGTGGGTACTGCAGATGCTGGAGATTAGAGTCAAGATTAAAGTGGTGCTGGAAAGGCACAGCAGGTCAAGCAGCATCCGAGGAGCAGGAAAATCGACGTTTCAGGCAAAAGCCCTTCATCAGGAATCAAAATTCCTGATGAAGGGTTTCTACCTGAAACATCGATTATCCTGCTCCTCGGATGCTGCCTGACCTGTTGTGCTTTTCCAGCACCACTTTAATCTTGACATTTACCATCCCTACTCGGTCTAGCCTACACGTGAAACCAGACCCACAAAAATGGAGCTGACTCTTAACCATCCTTTGAAATTGTCTAGCCAGCCACTCAACAATATTGATGAAAGACTCTTGCCTCAACTTCAAAACGGGAAATTAAGAAAGAGGAATAAAGATTGACCTTGCTCAAGCCACATTGTTGTAAATGAATTTTTAAAAAATGTAAGTCATGGTATTTTCTTCAGATTTATTTGTGTTTCTGCCCTTAATTCTCAGTTTATGTTTATTCTGACACTGAATTCCCTGAACAACCATCTCTTGCTCTGTCTTATAGGATATGGCCTTCACCTGAAAGTCTTTACCGTGCCTGCCCAACTTTTATCACCACAACTGAAAACAGCAGATAAATATGAGTAATGTCAAAACAAGGTGAGATGTCTCATTTAGATTACTTACAGCGTGAAAACAGGCTCTTCGGCCCGACATGTCCACACCGATCCTCCGAAGAGCAACCCACCCAGACCCATTCCTCTACATTTACCCCTTCACCTAACACTATGGGCTATTTAGCACAGCCCATTCATCTAACCTGCACATCTTTGGGCTGTGGGAGCAAACTGGAGCACCCAGAGGAAACCCACGCAGACATGGGGAGAATGTGCAAACTCCACACAGACAGGTGCCCAAGGCAGGGATTGAACCCGGGTCTGACCACTGTGCCACCGTGCCACCATTTGAACAGCCAATGGTTCTACGAACATGAATACACAAAACACTGGAAGCAGAAGGAGTTTAAATCGCGAACATTTTTAGTTCCTCTCCATCCTTTGGTGTATATTGCATTAAAATGTAGACGGATGTGATAATTCTGCTCTGTATTCTGAAGCAAAGTGTAATTGGGACCAACCTGAAAATTGCAAAGCTATATTCTGTAATTATACAAATTCAGAACAGGAAAGAAGTTGTTTTCTTGGTCAGTTTGCTCTTCAAGTCTTTTCCTTCCATTCCTCTCATAAAGGTATTCTTTGGGGTGCTTTCCAGTAACTTCACATCATAACCACTGTGCAGGAAATCCATGTTTTATGTTGTTTTCCTTTAATGTCAGTAAATCACTGGAGCCTGAGACCTTGTTTAGCATCACGAGATTCATTATAATGTTGTTGATGACAGTGCATTACCTGACCTGAATGGTGTCATTTCGAAGTGACCTCCTATCTCTCATACCTGAGGCCTTTTGGCTTTTGTCCCCTCCCTATGCTGACTCATTGCCTGAGGTCTTTACCTGGAATGCCCACCTACCAGACCCTGGAGTGCCTTCTGGGAATGCTAATCTATCCCCAGCCAGACGTCCAACAGCATACTCACCCGAAAGGCCAGCATCACCCCCAGCATCACCCAGACACAATGGATTAACCTCTCCTGGCTGGCCACGAGGCTTGGCCCCAACCCTCAACATCTGGGAAGACCAGACCCTCTCAGTGACCCTCAGAGCACCAGCCACCACCACGCTTGGCATATCTGTGTGGCCTGGCAACAGACTGGGGTCAACAGCTGGTAGAAAAATGTATGGGGGTCACCAGGCTCCATTGGACCAGGGTGACTTTTATTCTACAACCACCCTCCAATGCACCATATTCCACCACCAGACTTGGATAAATGCCCCTACATTGCACATTTGGAGCAGCACGGTGGCTCAGTGGTTAGCACTGCTGCATCACAGCACCAGGGACCCGGGTTCAATTCCCCCCTCGGGCAACTGTCTGTGTGGAGTTTGCACAATCTCTTAGTGTCTGCGTGGGTTTCCTCCGGGTGCTCTGGTTTCCTCCCACAGTCCAAAGATGTGCAGATGAGGTGAATTGGCCATGCTAACTTGCCCATAGTGTTAGGTGGATTAGTCAGGGGTAAACATAAGGGGCAGGGTTTCTCTTTGGAGGACTTGTTGGGTCAAAGGGCCTGTTTCTACACTGGAAGCAAGCTAATCTAAAACTAGCCAGGAGTGACAATCCACCCGGGGGATACCCCAGAGAAAGAGGAAGTGAGAGTGAGGTGTGGATGGGGGGAGAGCTCAGACACAGTCTGGGGAGAGGCGAGGAAGGCTAAGGCCCCCTAGCTAGCTAAAAGGTGCAGCCTGAGGAGAAACTGGAGGTGGCAGTGACCAGCTAGAAGTGGCAGCGTGGACATCCAAAATATGGCAGTAACCACAGTGTGACCAGGAATATGCAATAACCTCAGCTGGCACCCCAGAGCCCAATGAGTGAAAGTGCCCTGGCACAGACTTTGGGCAGGGAAACCCCAGGTTCCCCTCTTAGAGGAACCACTGAAGAGGTCAGTCTGGATGTAGGATGTTATCATTCTTCTAACTTGATTGATCCATTGAAGGAATTTAACCATTTAAAGTATTGTGTTTCAACTTACAGGGCAGAGCACCTAACCACAGTTTTAATATTGATTCCTATGGGAATCAATGACTCACTTAAAGTTCTTTCACTTAAAGTTGTGATTTTTCAGGAATGTAACCACAGCTTTTAGTGAGGCTTTCCTGCAGTAAATGTCATCATTGACTGTGTGGGATAGCACAATGTAATCTGGTCTTTATTCACACCCTGCACTGGCACACAAGATTAGGAGCAGGAGCGCTGACTGACTTCATGCTTCTCTACCTTGGAGCCTTACAGACACTATAAATGAGATTGACTCATTCCTGAAAAATTAGCTAACTGAACCATGGACTTTCCTGACTTGAGTTTTTTTCTTAATAGCTACATGTCAGAGGTTATGCAGTCCCTGGGAAAAGTAACAAGAGTAGACCGTAGTTTAGTTTAGCTTCCACACAGAAAGCGATGCAACATCAAACAACTTGCACACAAACAGGCAATCTCCAAAGGCCAGATAATTCCCATTATCTGTCTCCATTCTATTATTTGTCTTATTTCCTTAAAGGTTGTTTTGGCTCTCTTCAGATGCATTACAAAACAAGCAAATAAACTATTACAGAACAGGTCAGCTTAAAAATCATTCAAAAGTGGCTGCATTTTTACCTAATAGAACTGATGGAGCAAGATAAATGATAAACATCAAATTGCCCTTAGGAGCTAGCTACACAGACAGCTCACTTTAATGTAAAAATCAGCATGCATTCATGAAGCAGAATGACTTATTTTCAAATAAAGGAAAGAGCAGGGTCTGTAGCTCATCATCTCTTTGAAAAGAATAAACCCCAGCAGAACTCTTCAGTAATATTAATATGACATTTCAGCTACAGGCATACCAGGCTCAGAATGTTGTTTTAAATTGAAAGGAAGCAGCCTCTAGTAATATTTAATGGATTGGTCTCCAGTCTGTACCAGCTGACTTGGCAGGATTTCACTGGATTTTATATGGTATTGTCCATAGGAAGGACATGCTGTATTGCATGATGCTCATGTGGGATTATGCTAACACACAAAATATTATTATCTAACAGGTAAGGAGTGCTCACGTCTTGGTTGTCTTTCCCAGATGAAGCCTGCCACATTGAGGTTAGCTTGTTTTTATTTGGCTTATCTGTTGAGGTCACAAAGTCTAAGTGGACCTTAGATAAATATGAGCAACTGCTCCTGAGGGAAAGCTTTGCAAATAAGCACATCCTAAAACTAATTAGAGCCAAATTGTGATCGCCCGGCTTTGTCCGGAAACTTCCTAATGCTGCTGCCAATCGGTTGACTGTTTATTTATTTCACTTTTTAAAAAAAATATCTTTGAGAGATACAAGCTTTAAAAAAACCTCTGCCATTTCCTTTCTCCCCTCTAGGTTCCTTGGCTCTCCCATATGGGCATTCAACCTTCACCTTGCTCCGGTTTCTATTCTACTCCTTCCAATTGTCCTTTCCAAGCTCAATGAGAACCACTTATTGCCCCTATTACCCTACTGCATCTAAAATACTGACCTCAAATTGGTATTTGGGCTTCCTGGTGCCTGTACAAGCCAATATTGCAAATTCTTTTCAGGTGTTGTCCCCTTCTGCATTACATCTACCATCACCACAGCTCTGCTGAAAACAAACAATTAAATACACCACTTTTACAAACTACTACCCTGTTCCTAGCTAGAATTCTTCAGCACGTTGTTGCCTTGCAAATTTGTGACCACCTTTCCCAGAACTCTATGTTTGAATCCTCCCTCACTATCCCTCTTCCCAGTCACTACCTCCCTCCTGACCCCCTCACCATCTCTCACTCAGTGCTTCTTCTGACTGTTGACATCTCCCACTTGGTGCCTCTCCTGGTGAGTGCAGCATTTGCAAGGTGGCAAGGGTGACAGTGATATGGCAAGGGAATGGGAGGAAAGAGATGAGTAAGGAGGCAAGAGTTTGGGAGAGGGATGGTGAGTGACAGGTGAAGGGTTGGCCAAGTGGGACTATCATTGAGGAGAATGGTGAATGGGTGGGAGCAGGAACAGTGTCATGTGCTCTTTTCTGCCTTTGTCGGATCTGCAGCAAATTTGATCCAGGCAGCTGATTGAGGTATCACTGTCAGTGACTGCACCCTCTTGAAAGCTAATCAATGAACTTTCAGGGAAGTGTTTGTTATAGCTCTTGGGGCTAAAAGGATCAAACGGTTTGGGGAAAACAAGGTACTGAGTTGGATGATCAGACATGATCATATTGAATGGTAGACCAGGCTTGAAGGGCTGAATGGCCTACTCCTGCTCCTATTTTCTATGGTTCTATATAAAGTGCATTTGGTTTCAGGTCAGCCTGTGTTCTGAGCCAAGTATTTTCTAGTTTCCCTTTCACAGGCAAAAGGCCATCTGGAGAATTCATCTCTGCACCTGGAAGAAGGAACCCACCTTGGGAAAAGATTAATTGTTTGTTTTCTGAATTTATATTTTGAGCATGATGAATAGCATATTTCCTGCATTTTTACACTGCACCAATAGCAAACATTCTCAGGCAGTAGATGTACAAATTATCTGGAGGGTAAGGCTATCTCTTGTTTCTATCATTTTCTCTGTCTTTCTATGTCTTAATTTCAACATTGGGCATCTTTGAAAATACATCTACTTTCAATAACTGGCACTGGTAGCCTCACTAACTTGGATTGCCAAACTAATGACTCATTAGTTAGTGAGCAAAATTAGGGTGCATGGTATTGGGGGCAAAGTACTAACTTGGATTGAAAGTTGGTTGGCTGATAGGAAACAAAGAGTAGTGATAAATGGCTCCATTTCAGAATGGCAGGCAGTGACCAGTGGGGTATCTCAGGGATCAGTGCTGGGATCGCAGCTTTTTACAATATATGTTAATGATATAGAAGATTGTATTAGTAGTAATACAATAATAATACAATATTATTAGTAATAATACAATAATAATTAGGAAATTTGCTGATGATACTAAGCTGGGTGGCAGGGTGAAATGTGAGGAGGATGTTAGGAGATTATAGGGTGACCTGGACAGGCTGGGTGAGTGGGCAGATGCATGGCAAATGCAGTTTAATGTAGACAAATGTATGGTTATCCACTTTGGTGGCAAGAACAGGAAGGCAGATTACTACCTAAATGGAATCAATTTAGGTAAAGGGCAGTACAAAGAGATGTGGGTGTTCTTGTACACCAGTCAATGAAGGTAAGCATGCAGGTACAGCAGGTAGTGAAGAAAGCTAATAGCATGCTGGCCTTCATAACAAAAGGGATTGAGTATAGAAGCAAAGAGGTTCTTCTGCAGCTGTACAGGGCCCTGATGAGGCCACACCTGGAGTACTGTGTGCAGTTCTGGTCTCCAAATTTGAGGAAAGACATTCTGGCTATTGAGGGAGTGCAGCGTAGGTTCAAGAGGTCAATTCCTGGAATGGCGGGATTACCTACTGGAGCCACTGGGCTTGTATACCCTTGAGTTTAGAAGACTGAGAGGGGATCTGATTGAGACATATAAGATTATTAAAGGATTGGACACTCTGGAGGCAGGAAATATGTTTCCGCTGATGGGTACGTGCCGAAACAGAGGACACAGCTTAAAAATATGGGGTATACCATTTAGGACAGAGATGAGGAGAAACTTCTTCACCCAGAGAGTGGTGGCTGTGTGGAATGCTCTGTCCCAGAGGGCAGTGGAGGTCCAGTCTCTGGATTCAGTTAAATAAGAGTTGGATAGAGCTCTCAAGGATAGTGGAATCAAGGGTTATGGAGATAAGGCAGGAACAGGATACTGATTAAGGATGATCAGCCATGATCATATTGAATGGTGGTGCAGGCTCGAAGGGCAGAATGGCCTACTTCTGCACCTATTGTCTATTGTCTGTGCTGTATATTTTTTACATATCTAGAAAGATCATAAATGGCCTAAAATTCTATGTGTGATCATTCTAATAAACAACTAGAAGAGTGAAAAGATTTCATGAGTTAATTTCAAACAAGTGAAAACGCTCTATAATTGTATCTATTTACCATCTATACCATAGTGAAAATTCTTATAACAGAGATTATGAAATAAAATTTGCTACCAAGTGACATAAGGAGATAGGAGGCCAATTCAGATTTTTAAGAGTGTCTTAAATGGGTTGAGAGTGATTAGAGAGGTTTAAGGAGGGAAGTCCAGAGTTTAGGGTGGTGATAGCTCAAGGCGCAGCTACCAATGGTGGAGTCACTCAAATTAGGGTTCACAACAGAGCAAAACTGGAGGAATGGAGTGGTCTCACAAGGTAAAGGGCCCAATCACTGAGAGGGGGACGATCATGGAAGATAGGTTTGAAAACAAGAATGATATTTTAAAAATTGAAACATTGTGGGACCAAGAGCAAACAGGACTGTTGCATAAACAGGGCAATATGAGTCAGAGAGCAGGCAGCACAGTTTTGGATGGACTCGTAGTTACAGTGAGTACAAGGAGAGTATTGAAGTAACAAATCCAGGGATAATAAAGCATGGATGAGAATTGCAGCAGTAGTAAAGGTGGGCCATGTAACCAAGATGGAAATAGACTGTCCCAGTGTTTGGGAGAATATGTGATCAGAAGCTCATTTTGGAGTCAAATATGACACTAACATTCCAGGTGGTCTGGTTCAGCATCAGACACCAACTATGGGGGAAAAACCAGTGGCTGGGGAATAGAGAGAAAAAAAAACAAAGAACTGTGGATGCTTCTGGTCTGGAGAAGGATCACTAAAGCCAAAATGTTAGCTTTGCTTACTCTCCACAGATGCTGCCAGACCTGCTGATTTTCTTTGTGTTGGGGAATAGAACTTGGGGAGGGAATTTAAATGAATGGGTTTGGTCATCTAAATATGAATTTGGAAGAAACTTCTCATCAACCAGCTAGATTAAAGGCAGTGGAGGGGTTGAGAGATGCAGTGGTGAGGTGGAGCTCCATGTTTTCAACAGAGGGGTTGAGAGAGGCTGTGGTGAGATGGAGCTTCATGTTATCAGTGGAGGGGTTGAGAGATGCAGTGGTGAGGTGGAGCTCCATGTTTTCAACAGAGGGGTTAAGAGAGGCAGTGGTGAGGTGGATAAAAGCAAATTATTGCAGATGCTGGAATCTGAAACCAAAAGAGAAAATGCTGGAAAATCTCAGCAGGTCTGGCAGCATCTGAAAGGAGAGAACAGAGCTGGTGTTTCGAGTCTAACTGACCCTTTGTCAAAGCTAAAAAAAAGGGGAGAAATAGGGAGGTATTTATATTAGGCTGAGAGAAGGTGAGTCATAGCTCCAGAAGCAAAGGTCGCAACAAAGAGGTGATAATGACAGTGCATAGAGAGATTATAGGGAGATTAGGAGCTGTGCATGACCAAGTGCTATGTGACAAAATATGTGGAGGATGGAAGGGAGGGATGAAGCAGAGGCAAAATGGAAAACAGGGGAAGGGAAGCAAAGGGGGAAGTGGAGAGGAAAAAGGTGATGAGAGAGTGGGGAGCGAGAGAGAGAGAGACAACCAAGAAATAAGAGGTACAGAACAGTGAAATATATATATATACAAAAATAAAATCAATGAAATAAAATTATCTAAGTTGCTGAGTTCAATGTTGAGACTGGCAGGCTGCAACATGCCTAGTCGGAAGATGAGATACTGTTCCTCCAGTTTGCGTTGAGCTTCACTGGAACATTGCAGCAGGCCAAGGACAGACATGTGGGCATGGGAGCAGGGTTGTGTGTTGAAGGTGTGGTGAGGTGGAGCTCCATGTTATCAGTGGAGGGATTGAGAGAGACAGTGGTGAGGTGGAGCTCCATGTTATCAGTGGAGGGGTTGAGAGAGACAGTGGTGAGGTGGAGCTCCATGTTATCAGTGGAGGGATTGAGAGAGACAGTGGTGAGGTGGAGCTCCATGTTATCAGTGGAGGGGTTGAGAGAGACGGTGGTGAGGTGGAGATCCATGTTATCAGTGGAGGGGTTGAGAGAGACAGTGGTGAGGTGGAGCTCCTTGTTGTCAGTGGAGGGGTTGAGAGAGACAGTGGTGAGGGGGAGCTCCATGTTATCAGTGGAGGGATTGAGAGAGACAGTGGTGAGGTGGAGCTCTATGTTATCAGTGGAGGGGTTGAGAGAGACGGTGGTGAGGTGGAGATCCATGTTATCAGTGGAGGGGTTGAGAGAGACAGTGGTGAGGTGGAGCTCCATGTTATCAGTGGAGGGGTTGAGAGAGACAGTGGTGAGGTGGAGCTCCTTGTTGTCAGTGGAGGGGTTGAGAGAGACAGTGGTGAGGGGGAGCTCCATGTTATCAGTGGAAGGATTGAGAGAGACAGTGGTGAGGTGGAGATCCATGTTGTCAGTGGAAGGATTGAGAGAGATGGTGGTGAGATGGAGCTCCATGTTATCAGTGGAGGGGTTGAGAGAGACAGTGGTGAAGTGGAGCTCCTTGTTGATAGTGGTGGGGTTGAGAGAGACAGTGGTGAGGTGGAGCTCCTTGTTATCAGTGGAGGGGTTGAGAGATATCAGTAAGGTGGAGATCCATGTTTTCAATGGAGGAGTTGAGAGAGGCAGTGGTGAGGTGGAGCTCTTTGTTATCAGTGTAACTGTGCATGAAGCTTTTGGATGATGCACTCAATGGGCAGCAGCATGTAGATGAGTCACAGGAGGAAGCCTGAGCTAATGATGTGGGAGTGGGAACAGAAGAAATTGCAGACGATTCCCTGGCTAAAGCTTGACAGTTGGAAATGAAACCAAACAAAGGCCAGTCCCACCCAGTTACATAACAGTAGAGAGATGCTAGGAGGAAGGTGGCATGGCTCATGGTATCAAAGGGTCTAGGAAGCTTGAGAAGGAGAGGTTAGAATAATCACTGTCACTCACATAAGATTTATTTATGACTTTAAACCAATGCACTAGTCAGTCCCTTCCAAGTCACAGGCTTTTCATATTTCCACCCAATATGTATTCTGTGCTACATGTACAGGACAGACAGTTCAGCTAGCCCAATGAAGACAAAACTATGTGAAATTATTCTGGTTCCAGTACCTAGTTTGAGTTAGATCTAAGTGAAAGTAAGGAATCTGTAATCAACTGCTTCTGTATGTTTTACCAGCGGAAGAGGGTGGGTGAATGACATTTCCAGATTCCCAGGATTCCAGCTTCATTACTTGTAATGTCGTCCAAAATGAAGGAGTACAAGCTGGATTCCTACTTCCATCTCAATCAAAAGAAGGTCAAAGTTTAATAGACTAGAATCCCGCAATCTCAAAGCTATCTTCAGCCAGGATACATTTTACATAGGAATGTGGAAATGACATTGCTTCTTGTATCAATCGTTGAATTGTTCTCTCAAGGGTTGTCATTATAGTGCACAGTGGAGAAATGGCTTTCTTTAATGCACAGCTAACAATCTGCAATTGAGAGACTGCAGCCAAGACAGAGAATGATTAATTCTATAACATCTCTACTGGCTGGAAATTACGCGCCAGCCTATTTTCAATTCCAAGTCATCAGTATTCAGCAGTCAGTGAGTTTAAGGTCAATCCACATCATCAGCAGCAGCATTTACAGCACAATGAATCACAGGGAGGAGCAAATTAACCTCAACTCAAGAAAACAACCTACCACCTCATTAGTTTTGCCGATATTTATTCCTCAGGCATTTTTGGAAAGATTTTATTTCAAATAAAAGTGAGAATGAAATGCCACCTCAGAGATAAGAAGAGTAATGCAAGAATAAATGACACTTACACAATTTCATTGTGACAGGCTGAGCAGTGGGAATGCATAGAGAAAGAATAGTGCAGCTGTTCCTTTATACCGCAGAGAAGGAGATTAACCTCCACCAAATCAATTGGGACGGGAGCAATTGCAAACTTAAACCATGAGGGGAACCGGGAGAAAATGTAGCAAGTGAGCGGTACTTGCTGGATGAAGGATTACAGGAAGTGATTGAACTCTGACAGTGCAGTGATAATGTCTTCTACCTCTGAGCCAGGCGGCCTGGATTCAGGTCTCACCTGCTGCAGAGGTGTACAATAATATCCCTTAACAGGTTGATTCAAAAGTTGCTACACGCAGCGATTTTTGGATGAGCCAAAGTTTAGAGAGATGGGTGGCTGGGACAATATCAAAACCATAGAGTCTAAAGGTGAAAGGCATGGAAGAGGTTTTCAGCAGCATACACATTAAGTTTGGGATCTTGGTGGACAATGTTAGAGGTGGAAGTAGATGGCTTTGTGATGGCAAAGGGTTGAAAGTCCAAATTGAGATAGGGCACAACAAAAAGCTTGTAGCAACTAGAATTGGGGAGAAAGTGAGGTCTGCAGATGCTGGAGATCAGAGCTGAAAATGTGTGCCTGGAAAAGCGCAGCAGGTCAGGCAGCATCCAAGGAACAGGAAATTCGACGTTTCGGGCATACTGAAGAAGGGCTTATGCGCTTTTCCAGCAACACACTTTCAGCAACTGGAATTGTCCAATTATTCTGTTCAATCTTTGTGGTCATGTTCTTTATTTCCAGATTTGTCAGCTCTTAAAGTATTTTTTCTCTTGCAGTACAGGGTTCTGTGCCTAAAGTCTGCTGTAAACTGGCTCGGTATTTCCTGGCCCTGTACGTTGGTTTTATATCTTGGAACTAGCTTGCCAATTTCATTAAATACCTGTAGGTCTCTGCACCACCTTGTCATGTAAGTTTCATGTCTCTGCATAACGAGCTCATTCCAGTTTAATTCTGACTTTTAACCAGTTTCTTCCAAGAAAGGCTTGCATTTCATCATTCGCTACAACGACGGCCAATTTTACTCATTGTTCCTTATAGGTAACAGAGACTGATACCCTTTGCATTTCCTAATTCTGATTTCTCCTTTGGTTGATTTAGTTTATACAGAATACAGTGATTCAGGAAATCACACTGACTGATGCCGTGAGCCAACCTTCATTTGCACTGGGGTACCATCAAACCCAGTGAATGTCCATCGGGTAGGTCTGTGCTTTTCATGGTATGGATCTCAACTGACCCTCCATTAACCTACCGCTGTTTAGATTGCCGGTTTAACTAGGGGAGCTTGGTGATCACACAGTCAACTGTATGCAGTGTTGACCATTTTCCTCTCCAGTGTTTCTCCATGTACCTGCATGACTTCTTCATTTGCCTTCTTCCAACATGCCTTCGTGAGATAACTTTTCTCCCTGTAACTGTAGCATTCTACATTCACAATTTATTTTATCCAGTCGTAGGATGTGGGCAACACTATTGGGTCAACTAATGGGGCAACATTTATTGGCCATCCTAGCTGCCCATGAGAAGGGGTGGTGAACTGCTACAGTCTGTGTGCTATAGGTAAACCCGCAATGTTGTTAGGAAGCGCATTTTGAGCCAGTCACAATAAAGGAACAGAAATATTCAAAGTTAGGATGGTGAATGGCTGGAGGGGAACCTGCAGGTGCTGGTGTTCCCATGTACCTTTTGTCCTTGTCCTTCTAGATGGAAGTGATCATAGGTTTATAAGGTGCTGTCAAAGGAGCCTGAGTGAGGTACAACCGGGCATCTTCTTGATGGTGAACACCAGTGCCACTGTGCGTCAGGGATGGAGACAGTGAATGTTTTTGTTCTGGTATCCACAAAGTGAGCTGCTTTGTCCTGGATAGTGATCAGCTTTTTCAGTGTTTCTGGAGCTGCAGTTATCCAGGTAAGCAGAGAGTATTCCTTCATACTTCTCAATCGTGCTTCATAGATGCTGGACAGGCTTTGGAGAGTCAGGAGGTGAGTTACTCACTGAACTATTCCTTTGACCTGCGCTGTCCCCTCTGTATTTATATGGCTAGCACAATTCTGTTTCTGGTCAATTGTAACCCCCAGGATAGTGGTGATAATGTAATTGAATGACAAGGGGTGAGGGTTTTCTTCTGGGAAATGATCATGGCCTGTCAGTTGTGTGGCAAGATTGTTACTTTCCTCTTAGAAAGTGAGAGTTGGATGCTTTCCAGGCCTTGTCGCATATGCACACAGAACTGCTTCCACCCCAAAAGGTGCTGAACATTGTGCAATTATCGGAGAACATCCCCATTTCTGATCTTATGATGGAGGGAAGGCCATTGATAAAGCAGCTGGAGATGGTTGGGGCTAGGACACTTCTGCGCCAAATCTTGACCAATAAAGCACTGGAAACAGAACTTGGAACTTGCAACTTTCGACTACTCTGGTGTGGGTTATGTGATTCTGTGGATGACTGATAGTTATTGATTCTGGCTTCTCCTGAGCTCACAGTACGATGCTGTTTGGCAGGCTAGGTTGTAAGTTAATTTGGCAATATTAGCAACTTCCTGTGAATGTATTCATTTGTAAACTGCACACTAATTTGTCCCTACGTGCTCTGTTTTTAAAATTTCCAAAACTGCAGCACGTGGAAGCTTTATAAAGCCTTGACAAACATTTCACAGGGAAACTCATTCCAAACCAATAGCTTTCTACCACCTCCATTTATTTATGGTGATGCTCCAGTGCACATAAAATGGCTGACAGTGACATGTCATTTGGTTCACAGGGCTGGGCAAATTCAAGTCTTCCATATTGGTCTGGACCCAGTTCAATTCAAAATATCACCCTTTTCCTTTCCAACACTGTCTGATTAACAATCTGATTATCAGGAACGTAAAGGATATCGTTTGCATTGAAAAACATCCTGAGTCAGTGCATACTGTACTGACAGATTCCCTTGGTCAGTTCAGGACTCACCCAGTTTCTGATTAATAGCTCATGATGTAGCCATCCCTGATGGTCAGTCCACCTACATCTACAAACTGCCCTTCCACAAAGATCAGATTTTAAAAACTATTTCTCAGCAAAACAACGTGCTTGCCACTGATTTTTCAACCCAAATTTATTTGGCTAAAGACATCCACAATCCCACTTCATTGCCAAATGTGATATCTTTGCAGGACTGATGAAAGACAGTGTGGAAACTCAAACACCAAGCCAACTGGTTTCTTCCAAATTGACTCCTTTAAACCCTCCTGCTTTATGTGGTCATGTACCACACAGGGCAGACTCCAGAAGGATTCCAGCTTATTGTCACATGGATACCATCTGCATGACCAGATGGACCTGGCCTGGAGGAGTGAATGATCAAAAGTACCCAAAAAGAAAGGATAGCAGCTGATGATGAACTCAATCATGCTGTGCAGCAACATAGTTTAAAAGTTTAGAATTTGAGATGTTTTTGTGTGAAACATCACCACCATCTAGTGACAAAAAAATGAAATTGCAGTAGATGTCCATGAGTGAAGGGTCAGAGTGACGTGGACTATGCAAGATTTATGGCATAATCAGACAAACAGATAATTCTCAATGTCAGGAGCAACTCTATCCCTCTCTTATACCTTTGCTGAGCGGTGAGGTGGGTTTCTCAAAAGCTAGTGGTGGGTGACCATTTCAGGGGGTTTATAGCTTGTTAAATGCCTTGATAATGTCAGAGTTCTCCTCACTAATATTCAGCTTTTTATCTTACTGAACAAACCAAACAAGCTGCACCAAGAGTGGTGATCCAGTGGAAATCACTGTGACAGAAAGCAATCAAGGCCAAAACATTGTATGATTTCAAGAGGAAGTTGAATATAGCTCTCAGGGTTCAAGAATATGGGGGAGAAGCAGGAACAGGCTATTGAGTTGGATGATCAGCCATGATCAAAATGAAAGGCAGAGCAGGCTCAATAGTCTGAATACCTACTTCAGGTCTTATTTTCTATATATCTATGTTGAGAAATCTCAGCATGCAAGTCTTCAGCTCATCGCTGGCTGCTAGGTACCTCCATAATTACTCAACATTAAACACCATCGCAGTGCACAGTCCATGGGCACCAGCAGCAAACTCTTGTCCACGGAGACTGGTATCTGATACTTACCAGCCCTTCACAATCCTCATGTGTCTCAACAGCCCCCAGACTTGGATTACAGACAGCATCAGCCATTAGTATTGAAATACTGCTGCAAGGACACTTTTCACACAGGGGTTGGCACCAGCCCTCAGGCTCGACCAGGCTGCCCCTCATACACTTGCTGTCTTAGCATTCACTCACTAAATGCCTAGCTCCATGCTCACAGCATCCAGGCCATGCCTTCCTGATGTATCATGCTGGTTTTGTAAGTCAGTACCTCAGCCAGAACCTAAAGCTGTCAGTGATGTCAAACTGACAAGCTATTTAACATGGAGCCAGAGTCAGGTTGCCTGTCATGTCCGTCTGAGGCACTTTGCTCTACAGTACACTATGTTGTTGATCTAACACCTCCAGCAAACATACTGCACATTCATTCAACAGATTGGCTGAGTGTGGGCTAGTATGTTGTCCAGTCTGTGGGCAGGGGGGATGACAGAGGGGGAGGCTGCTGTCTGCTGAATGTCCTGGTTCAATCTGTCACAGTCTGCACTCAGTCCAGATCTGTCATCCACTCGGGCTAGTCATCGTCAAGGAATCTGTCCACCTGCAGTCTGGTGCGTGCGCAATGTTTCAATCTTGTCGGGCCAGTTAGGGGAATGGCCTATCATCAGTCAGGGAGCTGCAAACCAAATGGGTCAGGGTTCAGACGATCAGGGCTTTGCTCAGTAATGTGGAGGAGCTGCCTGCTGAAGTCAATCACAGGCCTGCAATTGAATACAGTCCTCGGAGTCAGTCCACTGATTGTTTAGGAGGTGCAAAGGGGAAATATATGGGCAACAAGGGGTGAGATCACTGCAAAAAGGGAGGGAATTGAGGCTTTAGGGGAGAACAGAGGCATTTGTGGAGGTGGGGACAAGCATAGTGATGGGCTGATGTCAGGTTGTGCAGGGGTAGACTGTACCGCACTGGAGGGCATGGTGATGGGGTTGATATTGACTATCACCTTGGAGGACCCAGACTGGGCATCAGGAATGTATAATTCCGGCTCGGGGGTGGGGCAGGGAGGACAGTTAGAGGCAAGGTTCATTTGGTGAGTCTCTACATTGGAGTATGGGTGGAAATGGGCTGTTCGGGGCAGTATAAGGTAAAAGGAGACACAGAGGCTCTAGGAGGTACCTGTTAACCAGGGAGACGCTGGTGTTGGGCGATGTCCATTCTACGCTGATCTTCATGCCATCACTTGCCATTTTCTAGAAGGAGGGTATGACTATTCTGTGGGTTAAGAACCTGTTTCGCCCCTGAGGTTCCCAATGGAGGTCATTTCCACAGACCATCCTGTGCCCTGTTGCTTGTGGGATGTTGGTTGCTGCGGTAACTTTCTGAAGGAGGTAAAGGCAGATAGAGGAAAACAGGGCCAATGGCAAGCCTGAGAGCAGCAGCAGGTCACCTTTGAGGAAAAGGAACACCCAGCTCAGGGGCAGGTCGTAGCGGTACGGCACCTCGGGGGATGAGAGACCCAGAGTGTTTTGGCTCTGAATCCTGGAATAAGCAAGGTGCAGGCTCCATGTGTCCGAGGACACTGTGACGGAACTATGCTGGCCACTCGTGTAGGAGCCGAGGGCTGGGGGAGTAGGGAACTGTCCTCTCCTGGGAGCTGTGAAGGTGACAGTCACTCTGAACTTCTACAAGACTGGCTCCTCCCTGGGAGTACTGGGTGACTTGTGTGGAATCACTCAGTTGTGCACTCACAAACGTGTCAGGACAGAGGCTGATACCACGTCTGCCTGACAGAATGTGAAAATAAAACAACTGAAAAAAAAACTCATGGGGAGATAGGAATTTTTTTCAGGTCATCAATAATGCATCATTTGAAATGAGGAAGCACCAACAGTGGCAACTTTTTAAAGGAACTGAGTTATTAACTTAATAAGTGCAGGAAAACATGGGTGGAACAGGGGAGTGAGACTAACTGAAACAACAAAGGCATAATGCAGTATATAACCTTCTGATGTACTGAATGACAAAATTATTCAATGGGCAGCTCCTGAATGATATGGGCATTGGTGAAGATTCTCACTATAAAGAAAAGAATGTCTGAATCTGCAACTAGGCCTTAAACAGTGAGACAAGAATCTCTCTCATGTTCAATGATGTGAGGCCTATTTGTACGCATTTCACTGATATTTTTGTGACCTCCCCCTAGCTCACTAGAAACTAAATGATGACAGTTCCCAACATGAAACTTAGAGCAATTACATGGCCCAATCCAGCTTGCTGCTTGTTGCCTGGCCCTCCATATTGGATTGTAGCCCCCAACATTTCAGGCATGGTCCCTGGGCAGTGATCGCCCCCATCTCCATCCATTAGATATCCCCCAGGCTTACCACATCATCATAGGATAGCTCTGATTCACTAGCAGTACGGTTCTCCATTCAATGTTGTGTTCTGGAGTGCATTGTAATGCTGCTGTCAATTCTATCTCACAGACTGGGCCAAGGTGCATCCCAGGCGTCCTTGTGTGATTGTTTAGTGCTCACTTGTTTGCACTTGGATGCTCACAGCATTGCTGCGTCACCCTGCCTTTTTGCGCTTTGACATCTCAGTCAGGAGTTAAAAGCTTAAGTTAAAAGGTATTTTTGTCATTTGTTGCTGTTTAGCACAGATACTGAGCCGGGCAACTTGTCATGGTTGGCAGCAGTGATCAGTCAAGGGAGTGGACATGTTGTTGTATAGCACTGAACTCTGTCAATCTTACACCTACAGCATGTACCTGCTGCATATGTGGCACACTCACTGTATGTATTTCTGTCAAATGGCCATATCTTAGGGGAGTAATCCTCAGCAGATCAAGGAAGACAGCCTTCAGATAAGGGCAGTGTCTGATACCAGTCCAGGAGCTTGGACATGGTCAGTGGACCACTAGCAGTGGTCAGGGTCAGGAGTACCATATCATGACAACCCAATCCTGCTGAGACAGTGTAATCAGTTATTGACAACCCTTGAGGAAGAAAAGCAGGAAGAACAGGCTCAGCAACATTCATTAATGGTTAAAGACACCAGTAAAGATAATACTGAGAGCTTTAATATTTACCTCCATCGCACATCTTTTGAGACCTTAAGTCCAAATAATTTTGCTTTACCTTCCTTCATTTTCAAATGACATAGGAATAAAGCATGCACCCTATAACCTGCAGGCTACCTACACAAGGCACTTGGAAGGATCTGCAAGTTGGTCATAACAAGAAACATTTTGAAAGTAGATCAATTTCAAGATTTAGAATTAGGTTTATAGATATTTTAATAAAAATGAAAAAAATCTGTGCAGAAATTTAAAAGAAACCTCTTTATCCAGAAAGTGGCTGCAATGTGGTACCACATAGAATAATCAATGTGGGTAGCATAAGAACATTTCACAGGAAGCTAGATTAGTATATTACGGAGACAGGAATCAAGGAATATGTTTATCGATGAAGTGAACTGGGGTAGTGATCATGTGGAGCATGAAGTCCATTACACAAATCAGCCTTCCATCCATTGACTTCATCTATACTTCCCGCTGCCTCAGGGATGCAATTATCATAATGAAAGACCGCTCCCACCCCAGTTATACTCTCTTTCACCCTCTGCCATTGGCCAGAAGACACAAGAGTTTGAGTGCATGTAGAAACAGATTCAAGAACAGCTTCTTCCCTGTTCTTATTGGACTTATGAATGGACATCTTTAATATTAATGCTGATCTCTCTCTCTCTGCACCTTCTCAGCTGCTGTAGCACTGCATCCTACATTCTGTTCTGTTCCCATGATGTACTAGTGTAGTACAGTCTGCCTGTAAAGCAAGTAAAACAACACTTTTCACTGTACTTTACTACATGTGACAAAAATCAAATTTGAGCAGTGGTGTGACTAAATTCATGGGGACATAGTCACAGAGGGCACATATGGCAAATAAATGCACAACCCCATGCTAGTTAGTCTGTTTATATTACATGTGAAATAAAGTAATATAAACTAATTAAAATCAGCTGAATGTTAAATGTTCACATATTTGAACATAGGATCATTTGTTTAAAAATCGTTACAAGTATCTAACTTAGTCGCAATATTTTCTCTCACCCATTGCTTTCATTAGTTAATAGCATTGCTGTCAGAAACCACTGTGAGTTTGCACAAGGACTCTATTCTAGAATGAATGATGAGTGTTCTGGGCTGAGCTTTGTGAATGTTCACCAAGAACTGAATTAATTGAAATAGATATTGGTTTGCAGGCTTGCTGAAAGGTGGTTTCTAGTTATTTTTACAGCTCCTTATTAAAATCTCTGCACAGTCCAATTTCTCAGAGATTGATCTTCTCAAATAGCATTTAAAGCAAGTGAATTGACAAAGATGGACGAATGGGTGCTGCAAATCATTATGGTGAAATTCAATTTCTAATGTGCTAACGTTTCACTGGAAGATGAAAACATTTATTTTTCTTCCAAAGCTCTGTATTAAGTTATATCAGAAGCTTTGTAGACAAGAGTGGGCACAATACAAATTGATGACAGTGAGTACTTTGGACAGGACACGTTAGAGACTGATTTTAATGACCAACTCAGCAGAAATGGAGTGGCAGTGGGTTTAAAATTGGCCGTGGTGAACTAAAAGCTCAGATCTCAGTTTGCTGCAAAATGTACTGGAGGTTTCCATTAGCAGTTCATAAGCTTTCTGAATCAGAGCTGCCTTATTACTGTGAGGTATGGAGGACTACACTGTATTCTGTTAACTGGAACATGTACCATGCGTGCTGCATGCATGCAGCTGTACTGAGCGACAAAGAGAAATGGGCTCCAAGACTGGCAAGTGAAGAATTAGATTTGTGTAGCCGAGAGTAAGACGAATTAAACTTTATGAAAATAACAGAGGCTGCTCACATGTTGGTCTGTCCTGCGTCTCAGAGTGACCTTTGCCCCTCCCCTGCCTTCTTCCAGCTGGGTCACATCTAGACTTCCCAATATGACTCATGTTTTGGGCACGTGAGCTGCAATAGGATATCCGTTAGGGCATGAAGATTGTCTGTGGCCTAGGAAGGAAGGCTTGTCCAGAAAGTATACCAATTCTTGTACCAGTGCCATCAGGTGCCCAGAATTGTTTGCACAGCTAAATCAAGTTGCCGTCTCACTATGTAGTAGATTGCTGTTAACATCTCTAAGTGTAGGGATCTACAGGATCTGGTGTGCTAAAGGAACAATGCTCCAATTTGTATTTAACATGAAGCATGTTAGCAACTAGTTACATGTTTCATTGATATGGTAGGCATTGTTATAGAGACTATGAGGAGGACCTGGATGTTAGGTCTTACACTCCGAGATCTTAAGTTGATCTGCCCAAAGTCCATGTGACATCTTCCAGTTGGGTGGTACTTATGGGTATCCTCCCTCCCAGATCTTTTCTAACTCAAATACAATATTCAGCTACTGCCCAGGAGTTAGTAAATACCCTGAAGATCATGCAGAAATGCAGATACTTGTACTTCAGAAGCAACGTAACTTGATAAACTTGCAGTGTTCACTGTCTGCTCTGCTTAGTCCATAAGAAAAGGCTAGAAATTTATGGCCTGTCTGAACAGGATATCAATCAAGTTACTGCAGTATTTGATTGCTGATTGTATTTGGTGACATTTATTACCCAAGGTTGCCCAGAAACATCCACTTATAGCCTTGTATATCAATTTATAACCATAAGCGCCTTTCTAATAAAGCTGTGGCCCAGGTGATGCTTCTGCTCTGGTTCGATTAATTCTTGGATAAAGAGCAACACTTATTGCCTCAGTCCTTCACTACTTCTGGAGAAAATGGAAACCCTTTTATACAAGGCCTTTGGGACAAGTCCATAGATAATGGCCCTTGGTTTGTCAACGCCACTAAATTCTCAGCATTTTTCTCATTACTGAGTTCCATTCTATCACCATATACTCCTCCAAATCATTGAAGGAATGGGATTCCAGAAAGGAAATCCACAACATGCTTACAAGATTATTGTTTGTTTTTTTTAAAGCAAATTCAGCAATGTGCACTAAATCCCAATGGCTCATTATTGTGCTGTCATTAAATTTCCTTGAAATCTTCACAGTCAGTAAGAACATAAGAACCATTCAATACAATCCTGGCTGATCTCAGCTTGGCCTCAACTTGAATTTCCTACCCCCTTCCCAAAATCCTTGAGTCCATTACTAATTAACAATCTGTCGATCTCCTCCTTAAATTTACTCAAATTTGAGTACTCACTCACCTCTGAGTTTCACGATGTTTTCCCACCCATAGATCTTTTCTGTACAGGCAATGGATGACTTATCACAAAGCTTTCAGAAACAGCCATGTCTCAATACTTTCATTCCTTGCCAGCAGATTTAGGTTAGAACAGGACAAGGAGCTATTTTAGCGGGCTGGGTTGAGGAGAAGCTGGGAGGGTGTGTCGGCTTCCCACACCTTCCCTCATCCACTCACCGGACTCCCTCTTTATTTTGAAGTTGTCCAGGAAAAGCTAACCTCTCGGGATGGGGACAGGGAATCCAGCACTGCTGAGGTGTCATGGCAACCACCTTCTGTCTGTAACACATTGCTCAGTACATTGTCTGAGGACAGTTCTGTTTCAACACATCAAATTAAAAGACTCTTAGGTTGAGGTACTAATGTATGTAATTCAGCAAAAGGGAATTCATTCTTGTATCCCTAAAGTGAACAGGTCTGTGCTAAGTATGGACCAGGCTAAAAGATGTACATGACCTTGGATTAGGGAATCACTTATCTACATTAAAGAATATCATTCAAGGTCTGTGTTGCCATCCATACATGCTGACTACTTTCAATTTCTACTTCTTGAAATAAGCAATGGCTCACTGCCAATTAGAAAATATCCTCTCAATGGGTAAAGTTCCTGCTGCAAATCAATTAGGCACCACAGTATGTCTGGGCACTGTGAAAGGAAATTGAACTAAAAGGGAACATAGGGTTCAGAATCTAGGGCATGCACAGTGGTTTCAAACAGTAAATAAATTGGTTGCAAAAACATAAATTACTACAAAAGCTCAGCAGGTCTGGCAGCATCTGTGGAGAGAAATCAGAGTTAAAGTTTTGAGTTGAGTGGCCCTTCCTCAGAACGGCGTCCTGTCGACACAGAAACGTTAACTGTAATTTCTCTCCACGGATGCTGCCATACCTGCTGAACATTTCCTGCCATTTCTGCTTTTGCTTCTGATTTACAGCATCTGCATTTTTTTCCATTTTTTAAAAATAATTTGGTAGATTTGTTTACAGTGAGACATTCTTATGACTCACGTTAAGATGTGCAGAATGATTTAGGATGATACAACAGGGTGCAAGGATGAACAGAATTAAATCCAAACGAATCCTTGACAACTATGGAGGAAAGCTAGATGCCAGTAAATGATTTGAGTTTGCTCCCAGTTGGAGATTGTGATGACAGGAGTTAATAGTCAGCAAGGAACAGAAAGTGAGGACTGCAGGTGCTGGAGATCAGAGTCAAAAAGTGTGGTGCTGGAAACGCACAGGCAGCATCCGAGAAGCAGGAGAGTCACATTTCAAGCATAAGCAGTCTTGATGAAGAGCTTATGCTCAAAACATCAACTCTCCTGCTCCTCGGATGCTGCCTTAATAGTCAGCAAACTTAGCTCGCAGTCAGCTATGGGTCTCTCTAAGGAGCCTTGTCAACAGGATTTTAGTACAACTTGTGAGAGAAGCGCAACTTTCTAAAGTATTGCCGAGAGGCCATGATGAAATAACCGCAGCTGGATCTGCAGACAGAGAGTCAGGACTGCCTGTAATAAAGGCCAGGCACAGCCAGTGGTGCTTGTTCTGTCAGTCACAGAAACATATCATTCATCCTTTCTACTTCAAGGTGGAGAAACAGTGGGAGGCCTTGATGATACTCTACTAGCTGCCCAGGCTCAGCCCCCAAGTTAAATTCTGAAAACATACTTAGAAACTTACAAAAAACAAACATCTATAGATTTTTAAAAATTTTAACACACGCTGCTTAAAGCTTAAATTCAGCAGTAAAAATAAACAACCATGCTTATCAGCTGGACAAAAAGAGAGCCTAACAGCAAACTCTGTCCAAGCAGTGAGCAAAACCAGAGGCCATGGTGGTAAAGAAGGGAAATAAGATCCTGAACAAATCCTCAGTGATCCATTACCATTTCCTTATGACTTGGGAGGGAAGATGTAGTTGTTCGGGCAAATGTACGATTGTGTAGATGCAGTCTTTCATTACCCGAAAATCTGCTCCCCTTCCCCAGCCCCTTCCTACTCAAGCCAACTTGGCTTCAATTTAATGTACCCTGTGGGCCATTCATGATGCAGCTTCCACTCCATTGGAGAGACCAAATACAGACTCAGTGATCACTTTGCAGAAGTCTACATTCAGTCCAACAGTTTGACCATGAGAACCAGGTCACATCTTTTTAATTCTCCACTCAAATCCACTCACACCCCTTATTTTACATCTCCCACACTATTCCAAAGAAACTCAACTGAAAATTCAGAAATAGTGCCTGATTTTTATATTAGACACCTTACATTCTTCTGCACTCAACACTGAATTGAACACATTTTAAGCATAACCACTGTGACCATTTTTCTCCAACCACAGCTAGTAGGCATAAAGGGAAACTGCACCAGAGTCACTTTGAGTATAAGTGTGGTTACTGCTAAGGTAGGAATCCAAGTGTATCCAGTTGTAAGTTTGGTTGGGACCCTTCCTCTCAGTGCCATATTTCCTGTGCTTCCTTCCTCCTTTGTTATGCTGCTGTAAATATCAACATTCACTCAGAGGAAAGTTCTCATCCCTCAGAGGCCTGTAAGGTCATCCAGACACAACTGATCATTGACTTCAGAAAGAAAACAGAACACACTGCTACCTACAGAAACAGAGTGGAGGTTGAGAGGGTTGAATGTGTCAAGTTCCTAGGAGTGACGATAACCAACAACCTGTCCTGGACTTCCCACTTAGATGTGACGGTCAAGAAAGCACAACAACACCTCTTCTTCCTCAGGCAACTCAGGAAATTCTGCATGTCCATCAAGACCCTCACCAACATTTATAGATACACCACAGAAAGCATACTATCCTGGTGCATAATGGCCTGATACAGCAACTACTCTGCCCAGGACCATAACCAACTGGTGAAGGTGGTGTGCACAGCCCAGACTATCACGGAAGCCAACCTACCATCCATGGACTCCATTTACACTTCTCGTTGCCATGGAAAGGCTACCAACATCATCAAAGACCCTTCCCACCCTAGTAATGCTCTCCTACAACCTCTTCTGTCAGGCAGAAGATACAGAAGTTTGAACACACACACACACACACACACACACACACACACACACACACACACACACACACACACACACACACCCCCCAACAGGTTCAAGAACGTCTTCAATGCTGTTACTAGACTGATGAATGATCTCTAACTTAAATAATGTTGTCTTGTTAATGTTGATCTTGCTTCGCCCACCTCCTGTGCAGTGTAATCTGTATGCCTCACTCTGTCTAAGCACCCTATGAATGTCCTTATTTACTATGATCTGCCTGTACTGCTCACAAGCAAAACTCTTCACTGTACTTAGGTACAAACGACCATGATAAATCAAAGCAAATCAAATCACTAAAAAGGCCGGAGGCATGGCCAGCTCTCGTCATCAACACAAGGTCATCCAGTTTCGAAAATCTGGGTACAGTGTCATGAAAAGTTCAATGACCTCCAGTTTGTTATTCCCACGGAGCATGATTTACTTCAATGGTTTGTTAATTCAATAGCTGAGCTACATGAACAGACCATGTGCTTGGTCAGATAATTCTCAGAATGCAGAGTGAAGACACATTGACTCCTGATCACACTGCATACAGCTGCATATCAGACAAGGTCATGTTCACCTCACACATGCCCACCAACAAATAGCTAGCTGACATTCATTGCCAAGGCATGCACATAAATAGTGCCAGCTTAGATAAAAGAAAAAAAGGAAATCAGCAAATAACATCATTTGAAAGAACTGAGATTTAGACAGCCTCTGGACTGTAGTGTCTCCAGCAGTTAGCATGACTCAATTTTACAGCTAGGGATTCAAATAAAGGACTGGATGAAACTAATTAACTTGGATATATATGAAAATGTCATCAACATATATAACGTCAAAAAATATTCCTCTTTAATTAAGCTAATTCTCCTCTTGATTACACAGCCTTGAACAGCTGCCTCATTTCCATAAGACATAGGAGTGGAAGTAAGGCCATTCAGCCCATCGAGCCCACTCCGCCATTCAATCATGGCTGATGGGCATTTCAACTCCACTTACCCGCATTCTCCCCGTAGCCCTTAATTCCTTGTGACATCAAGATGATATGACATAAGGCTGATAATCAGGAAAGGTGGGATACATACCCAACCCAGCAGCTCAAAAAATGCATTTGAATTTCTTTTAAGTGAGTCGTGTCGGGTGGTAGGATACCTGTCCCAAAGTACATTGCCTACAATTAGGCAGTGAAAGCTGAGTGGAACTGAGTCCTGACTAATAATCCCATCTTTTCTGTTACATTTGTGGTAGAATTATGGTGGGAGTGCACAGCTGTGGGTGACAGCTTCTCAGTTCACACTTATCATTGATGCTTAAAGCAAGGCTGGCAGATTGCCACAGAACTCAAATTATTGTTTGAAGTGTGCACAATTTTCATGAAGAAGCTGATTGACAGACTTTTAATTGTGCTAACAACTAATCTGTTGGTTATGATCAATTTGATGTATTTCTGCATTGAGTCCATATGAGTGACAGGGACGTTTGGCCAGTGCTGCTGTGTGAGATGAGTTCATCTGGAGGACTTGCAGGCCTGACCATCTTCTTGTACAACATACCACAAACTGACAGTATTCTAGAGCTGCTAATTGAGCTGGTTCTTACTGAGCTCCCTGCACCAGTCGTCATGGTTATTGCTAGAAATATGTTTGCACTAGGTAAAAAAGGCTGTAGTTTGAAAGATATTAGGATATTGAGGCAGCAGTGCTAACCACTGAGTCACCATGACGCCTCCTAAGGTGCAGATTTTCTCCACTAGAAAAGTTGGCAGCTTTACCAGGCCAAATGATGGACACCAAGAAACACGCAATGGATCCTAATCATAAATGTCAAAACGTACTGTGAATTCAAACATACTTCAATTTTGGCTCCAAGTTTAACTGTTCACAAAGGAAATCAATAAAATCTCATAAAATAATCTGAAGTGCTACATAGATTGGAAGAGACACGGAGTTAATGCTTAGTGTTAGTGATTTTTCATCAATAGCTAGAGATGGAACAGTTTTTTTAAGTAAATGCAGAAGCAGGAAAGGGAGGTACTGGGGGAAATGGGGTGTGAGTGGGAGGTTTAGCTGTAAAAAGGGCTTTGGGGGAAGCAGAAAGGGATAGATCTGTGATAGGGTGGAAGGCAGGAATGATTAAAGGAATAAGGCAATCATGGTCCAAGGCAAAAATGTGAACTATAACAAAGCTAACAAAAAAAAAGCACTTTTCACAACACTGGGAATTACAAAGTGCTGTGCAGTAAATGAAATATTTTTAAAATGTTGTCACTAACGTAATGTAGGAAACACAGTAATTCCTCCACATACAACAATGTTATAATTACCCGATATTCTGCTTTTGCAATGTTGATTGAGAGATAACTATTCATCAGCAACTGGGAATAACTGGAATCTCTTTCAGATAATATCTCATCTGAAAGCCAGCACCTCCAAAGGTGCAACATTCCCTAAGTAAGGCACTGGAGTGTCAGCCTAGAATTTTGTGCTGAAAAACAAGGTAGGATTTGTAGCCATCCATTGTGAGTCACAAGCGAAAGTGCTACTAACTGAGTCACAGCTGGCACTCAATAGAAAAAGTAAAAGCAAATGTTGGATTTAGAGAAGGAAGCAATAGCAATATACAGTCATTGAACCATTCAGCACAGAAACAGACCCTTCAATCCAACTTGTCCATGCCAACCAAATTTCCCAATCTAAACTAGCCCCACCTACACATTTGCTCAATACCTGTTATTAAAAAAAAGAGAGAGTTTAGTAGTTTGTGGTTTGATTCCATTTGAATTACTCTTCAGGCAATTTGCGGATTACTGTGGATTGGCAACGTTTCCCTCCACTACTTAGTGACTTTGGCTAACTTTAGTAGTTCAAAGTTTGTGAGAAGATTTGTAGCTCGGGTGCTCGTTGTTGTTGTTCTGTTCGCCGAGCTGGGAATTTGTGTTGCAGACGTTTCGTCTCCTGTCTAGGTGACATCCTCAGTGCTTGGGAGCCTCCTGTGATGTTACCTCCGGCATTTCCTCCAGCACTATAAATGCCAGAGGAAACATCACAGAAGCGCTTCACAGGAGGCTCCCAAACACTGAGGATGTCACCTAGACAGGGGACGAAATGTCTGCAACACAAATTCCTAGCTCAGCGAATAGAACCACAATAACTTTAGTAGTTTTCTTCAAAACCCCCTCCCCCCCACCCAAACCTCTATATACACCATGGTACATTCTACACTCTGAGTCAAGTAGATGTCTCTCTTGGACAGAATACTTCTCTCTGTTCAGATGCTTACACATAGCTGTTGATGTCTGTGTTATATCATCATACACAACACAACCACATTATTTTACAGTTCGGATTTGAAATTATTGATCTCAATGTTGAGTCTGGGAAGTTGGACAGGGCCTAAGTGAAAGAGGAGATGCTGTTTCTTTCAAGATTCACTGGAGCAGTGTGCCAGAGACTAAGGGCAGAGAGGTCAGAATAGGAGATGGGTAAAATTTTAAAATGTCAAGACACCAGAAGATTGGACATACTTGCAAACTGAATATTGGAATTCATCAATTACCCGTGGCTGAGCACCATCATTCCTATTTTATTCCATTATTCCAGGCATCCATCTTTTTATTGTTTCTTTTTCTCCTTTTGCATCGTGACCTACCTACGTATTTGCTAAAAACTGTTACAGCCCTAACCTTAAACATCATCACCCTGAAGTACAAACTCTGGCTATGATTCACAGGCTAAGTACAGGAGTAGACATGTTCAATAGCAATGGGCTCTCTGTCCTTACCCCTAAGAAACCCTGCTGGAACGTGAGCTAATCACTTTGCTAAGAACTGATTAGTGAGCCTCTCAGCCTATTGCAATCTTCAGCGGTGAAGTCCTGTCTTAACAGAAGCTGCCAGCCAATCAGAAGCTGGCAGAACCAAGTTTCAAAGACCTTTAGTCTTCAGTGGATCCAACAGTGAGAAGGTGAGTGTTTTTTCTTTACTTCTCACAGAGAATATGAAGTCAGTGGGAGGTAAGACAACAGAATGGGCAATGGAATGAGTGTCCACATCCTTGTACTTGACAGGAGTAAATAAAGCAATTTCCCCAACCCTGCATGCAGTCGCCCTAGTTTCCAGCCTGTATTCCTGTCTGCTGGGAAAGCAGATAATAAGAGTTTCAGTGAGCTGAGGCCCATAATTGTCATTAATTGACTACTTAAGAGACTTAATTGGTGGAAGATCAAGAAAATCATCAATGGACCTTCCTGGCCGACCTTTAATTGGTGGGATGATGGTAAGTAGGGAGTGAGAATATCTACAGTGTCAACTCACACAATTACCTCCCCTTCTCACCACTTCGTTCATACCCCAAGAGAAGGGAAAATATTGCCGTGCCCTGTGCTTATTTATTCATGGATGCTGCTTAACCTGCTGAATATTTCCAGCGTTTTCTGTTTTTAATCTCAGATTTCCAGCACCAATCTTACATTGTTTTGTGTGGTTTGGTTTTAAATGCTTATACATTCCTAGTGATTTTAGAATTAAGAAAAAGCTAGTCATTCAATATTAGGCAGAAAAATAATGACACTGACTTGCAAAGATTCTATATTTGTTAAATTTTCTGTCAACCTAACAGTGTATTTTACAACTGGCTCCTTTTCACAGAGTGTTCTGATCTGGCAATTCTCCATAAAATGCTTCAGTAGTCTTTTATCATTTCTAAACACTAACATTGAACATTTTTTTCTTTTAATTAAAAGGAAGCCTTCTGCATGATCAAAGTGTCAATCTTCCATCTTTGCATCAGAGAGTTTGTTGGTTCAACTTCATTTCAACACTTGGGATAGAATTTTATAGGCCTCTGAGCAATATGGGCTCTGGCAAGATTGGTGACAGAATGCAATGAGAAGTCAAGCATGGCTCACCTCAACGTCAGGAACATCCCACTCCATCTTCCATGTTTTTTTTACAAGTGGCAAGGCAAGGTTTATGCTAGGCAACAGTGAGTTGCCAATTAAGGGAGTTGGTGTGTGTTAAAGGCCTTGCTGATCACAAAATCCACCTCATTAATATTCAACCTACCTAAACAAACTTATCAAACAAGTCAAGGAAGCCTGACATTCGAAACCAGAGCAAGTATCTGGTGGATTCAACTTTCCACTTGCTCCAAATGACCTCTACGTTGGACATAAGGCACTCCACACTAGCATCTGATATGTGGCTACCTCTAAAACCCCTCATGGTATATACTGTAAATCCATTTACGGGGTGTTTTTGCACTTCCATGTTGTAAGTTCGAACTGCACTGGCATTGTTCACTGTAACACTGCAGCAAGGACACTGGCTGCTCAGGGACACGCACACAGCTCATGATCGGAAAAAGGCCAGATCCCCAGCCTCTTCCACCACTGTCACAGAGCTCACTCACTGGGAGCTGACCTGGTTACTCACAGCGTTTCTACGTTGTCTTCCCTTTTTGCTCATTTCCCCTTTGAGACAGGCTCGTATTACTGTTGATGGAGTTCTCCATCAATAAACACATCGATTTAGATCCTGTCTACCTTCCCTTTCAAAAAAAAGAACCAGAAATGATATTACCCACATTAAGAAACCAAGTCCTACAAGTAGAGAGGTGAGACAGACCACCAGCACTTTACCAGATACTTTCACTGATGATGTTACCTAGTATGATGATGAAACATCTAAAAACAAACCTTCAAGCTCAGCAAGCTAACTTACGTACTTAGTAATTAATTATCATTAGATAAAAGCAGATATATTTTATTAATTATTACTGATAAGATTTAACAATTGCCTTTACTAAGAGAGAAATAAACAGATTGAGATTGGAGGAGACAGGTCTCCTCCAGCTAAGTCTTATCAGCCAGTACTGTCCTTGTACAGAAAACACAGACATAATAAGGAATGGAATACTGCTCATATTGAGATAAGGTGAACATTATGAGGCATTCCATTGTGTTAGAAAGGCACATTGTGTACACAACAAAGCTCCAGTTGATTTAACCATTACCATATTACTGGTTTATTAGATTTTAACAATGGATTCATCCCAAATGAACTAATAAAGGCTTTGAGCTGCCTGTTTTGTGTATGTGTAGAGATTTTCCTGATGCAGCATTAAAAAAATCTTTCATTCATGGCTGGAAGCATAGTAAAATTAACATTTGCTGCCCATTGCTAATTGTTCTTCTAAAGGTGGTGATGAGCTGCCTTCTCAAACCCTTGTAGTCTCAAACATAGGGTAAAACCATAGTGCTGTTATGTAGAGAGTTGCATGGCTTTGACCAAGCATGATGGAAAAACAAAGGTATTGGTTCAAGACAGAACGATGTGTGACTTGGAGGCAGATTGCAAGTGATAGTATTTCTGTGCACTTTTAGTTCTTATTCTTCGAGATGATAGAAGTTTGTTGGTTTGAAACATAAAAAAAGCCTTTGTGATCAAGATAATGGACAAGCTTTGTGGAGTCAGTAAGTCCATTACCTACTGCAGAAGATCCAGTTTCTGATTTCACAGAGAGTCATTGAGCTGTACAGCACAGAAACAGATCCTTTGGTCCAAATAATCCATGCCAACCAGGTATCCAGTATAAATCTAGTCCTATTTGCCAACATTTTGAAGAAGTAACAAAGAAGATTGATGAGGGCAGAGCAGTAGATGTGATCTATATGGACTTCAGTAAGGCGTTCAAGAAGGTTCCCATGGGAGACTGATTAGCAAGGTTAGATCTCATGGTATACAGGGAGAACTAGCCATTTGGATACTGAACTGGCTCAAAGGTAGAAGACAGAGGGTGGTGGTGGAGGGTTGTTTTTCAGACTGGAGGTCTGTGACCGGTGGAGTGCCACAAGGATCAGTGCTGGGTTCTCTACTTTTTGTCATTTACATAAATAATTTGGATGCAAGCAAAAGAGGTACAGTTAGTAAGTTTGTAGATGACACCAAAATTGGAGGTGTAGTGGACAGGGAAGAGGGTTACCTCAGATTACAACAGGATTTGGACCAGATAGGCAAGTGGGCTGAGAAGTGGCAGATGGAGATTAATTGAGATAAATGTGAGGTTCTGCATTTTGGGAAACCAAATCTTAGCAGGACTTATACACTTAATGGTAAGGTCCCAGGGAGTGTTACTGAACAAAGAAATCTTGGAGTGCAGGTTCATAGGTCCTTGAAAGTGGAGTCGCAGGTAGATAGGACAGTGAAGCATGCGTTTGGTATGCTTTCCTTTATTGGTCAGAGTATTGAGTACAGGAGTTGGGAGGTCATGTTGCGGCTGTACAGGACATTGGTTAGGCCATTGTTGGGATATTGCATGCAATTCTGGTCTCCTTCCTATCTGAAAGATGTTGTGAAACTTGAAAGGGTTCAGAAAAGCTTTACGAAGATGTTGCCAGGGTTGAGGATCTGAGCTACAGGGAGACGCTAAACAGGCTGGGGCTGTTTTCCCTGGAGCGTCGGAGGCTGAGGGGTGACCTTATAGAGGTTTACAAAATTATGAGGGGCATGGATAGGATAAATAAACAAAGTCTTTTCTCTGGGGTCGGGGAGTCCAGAACTAGAGGGCATAGGTTTAGGGTGAGAGGGGACAAATATAAAAGAGACCTAAGGGGCAACATTTTCACGCAGAGGGTGGTACATGTATGGAATGAGTTGCCAGAGGATGTGGTGGAGGCTGGTACAATTGCAACACTTAAGAGGCATTTGGATGGGTATATGAACAGGAAGGGTTTAGAGGGATATGGACCAAATAGAGTCATAGAGATGTACAGCATGGAAACAGACCCTTCAGTCCAACCTGTTCATGCCGATCAGATATCCAAACCCAAACTAGTCCCAGGTGTCTTTTAAACATTCTAATCATACCAGCTTCCATCACGTCCTTTGGTAACTCATTCCATACATGCACCACCCTCTGTGTGAAAAAGTTGCCTCTTAGGTCCCTTTGATATCTTTCCCCTCTCACTTTAAACCTATGTTCTCTACTTCTGGACTCCCCTGCCCCAGGAAAAAGACCTTGCCTACTTATCCTACCCTGGCATCTCATGATTTTATAAACCTCAGCCTCCGACGCTCCAGGGAAAACAGCCCCAGCCTATTAGCTCAAACCCTCCAACCCTGGCAACATCCTTTTAAATCTTTTCAGAGCCCTTTCAAGTTTCACAACATCCTTTCTATAGAAGGGAGACCAGAATTGCACACAGTATTCCAAAAGTGGCCGAACCAATGTCCTGTACAGCCACAACATGACCTCTCAACTCTTATACTCAATACACTGACCAATAAAGGCAAGCACACCAAAATGCTTTCTTCACTATCCTAATACAATAGTCTAAGTGGTTATCTGGTTGGTCCAGTTAAATTTCTGTTTAATGATGATCCAAGTATGTTGATTTAATGGTGGAGGATTCAGTAATGGTAACATTATTGAATGTCATGGTGAGCTGGTTCGTGTCACTCTTGTTGGAGATGGCCATTGCTTGGCAATCACATGGCATGAATGTAGCTTGCTGCTACATCAGTCCAAACCTGAACATTGTCCATGTCTTGCTTCATATGGCCACCTGAAGAGTTATGAATCATACCAACTGAACATTGTGCAATTGTCAGCAAGCATGCTCACTTTAACTTTATAAAGGAGGGAAATGTTTTGATGAAACAGCTGAATGTGAGTGAGCCTAGACCCTGAGGAACTTCTGCAGTGATATCTGGGGCTAAAATAATTGACTTAAAACAGCCATCTTCTTTCCTCCACTTTGCAAGGAGTCCAGTCAGTGGAGCATTTTCCATCAATTCCCATTGACTTCATTATTACTAGGGTTCCTTTCTACCACATTTGGTCAAATTCTGCCTTAATATCAAACTCAGTCACTCTGAAACTCACCTCACCTCTGGATTGCAGCTCTTTTCCCCAACTTTAGACCAAGGCTAGAAATTAGGTTTGGAGTTGAGTGGGTCTGATGGAACCCAAAGTGAGCATCACACTTCAATAAGAAATACCATAATATAAATCACTTATCACTTCAGAGTTAACTTAATTGTCTCCCAATTCTCCGCTGATATTCCTCAAATGAATAGGCTTAACAGTTTTAAATGAGCTTTTGCTACCATGTCACAGCTGAAATGAAAATTTCTAAGGAACCTTAATTTAACTAAACAAGTTCCTTAGAATCCTGAATAATCGCATCCATTTTGTCCACTTGATGTTACTTTTGATAAAAATAAAGATTACTGTAGCAAATGTGTATTCATGTATGCTTCTAAAACGGCTATCCTTAGCATTTTAGCAAACTATCAACAATATTGGGTTATTACAATTCTTTTAACTAACTACAGAAGTTAACAAAATAATTAAAAATAAACTTTTCATTCAGGCATACAGAGAGTTGGAATATTAAAAGTGATTTTATTGATTCTTAAAAATAATTTAAATTAGCTAAACAAAGTTTGCAGGCAGTAATGAATTTATCATTGCTAGCAAGGCCACTTCCAAACTTACAATATTTGCATTTAACATTAATTTCCAGTCTTCTTTAAATTAATTGGAAACATAATTTTTCTTTTATGTAAAAACCAGGCATTTGCAGCTTAAGCTCCATTCATGAAGAGTACAATTTTACCTGATAAAAATTTGCTTCTTACTGTTGAGAAAGTGCTGCAGGTAGCAATCATAATCTCCGCCGACGACCGAAAAAGGCTTACTCTGATCTGAAAACGCTTTCCTGTTGTCATAGTTACCTGCTATTAAGCTACGCAAAAGCCAATTTTGTGTTATGAATGGAGGATTACTGCCAGAGCTAGATTTAAAGAAACCTAATCCTCTTGTATTTTGTCATTAAGAATCTTGTCCAGCAAGAATCAATTGCCAATGATTATGAGAAGGAAATCTTGCAAATTGTTCTTTCCTGTCCCCAAGTGGAACACTGAGAATAGAGGGAAAGAACTCCACTTTTTTTTTCTCATTTCCCCTTTGTCTCCTCAGGCCAGACACTGCCTCCCCCCGTCCTACATAAATGTATGAGATATAATACCCCCAGGATCAGGTAATAAATCAGACTCCAATTCCTTCCCTCATGGCTACGCAATTGTGAACAGCAGTTCAATTAGCAAAGCTGAAATAGAATTACATCTAACTGCTATGGCACAACATGCTTGATGCTCCAGTGTGCTCCATAATTATATCCTATCCTTTATAATGACATTGATATATCAGTTAAATATCTGCACAGGCCACATAAATACCATTCACAAACTTTGCTTCCAATTGTTTGGTGACACTTCTACTTGCGCAAACTGCAATCTAAGTCTTTCCTTTTTCAATTTTGCTTCATCAGCTAGCATTGCAGACTGCAAACTCCAGCTTGTGTATACAGGTCGTTCTGCTGTAATGCGCGTTTTGTTAACGCAAATTCGCTGTATTGCAATTGACAAATTGGGAACAATGTTTCCAAAAGTGAACTTTTACAAGATGTGTTGGCAGTGACATAATCACCAATACTTCAAGCTGTTCTAAAGCATAATTCTTCTATAACATGGGTTAGCACAAGAACACAACCATCGCATTATAGAAGAGCTACCTATAAAAGATTATTAACAGATTAGTATATAATATAGTTCCTCTAGCATTGCTTACGAAAATAATACTTTCTTGTTAAGAAGAATAGAAAATTAGCACAGCATATGTCTTTTACTTGTTCTTCAAGGCTTCTGAGTACTCTTCACACACTCCAAGAACAGTAGGAAGCTGAACTGCTCTTTAAGCTGTGCCATTTAGTTAGATCGTGATTGATTTGTCCACAGCTCCAAATCCTGCCTTGCATCATATCTCATACCAAACTAAACAATCAAACTCAGTCTTGACAATTTCAGTAGAGCCTGGGTCCACAATTTTTGAATGTTGGGGAAAATAATGCTTTATGGTGCTTTAAGGCAATACTGCTTTCTGAACATTGAGATATTGATCTGAAGTATCTCAGGTTTTGGGTATCTGCACATACACTGTCCCTGAAGCTGTTTGCTCCTTATCTCCAAATATGGTTCTTCAATACCAAACATAGTGTAATATTCTCTTATTTACATCTAGACAGAATCAGTCATCAGATACAGCTGCCTGGTGGCCTCTAAAACCTCTCTATTCTCGTATTCATTCAAGGCTAGTGTTTTCTTTATTTCTGATGTGAAAGTCATGTGATACATTACATGCATGCATCTTATTATACCACTGAACATTCCAGATTTCCAGCCCATGTGAAAGAAAAGTTACTCTATTTCACTCTTAAATGCCTATGTTTTAATTTTAACACGCCAATGTATTCTATCTAGTTTATTCTAGACTCCTGTACCCGAGGAAATGGTTTCTCTGAATCTATTCTATTGGATTGTTTTTATCATGATAAAGACTTCAATGTTGCAAGTGTTTCCAAACATAAGGCTGTGCAACTTTCTAATTTATGAATGTAATGTTTGCACATTTCACACATATTCAATAAGTACCTGAATCCAGACAAGTTTGGTAGAGCTTGGGGAAGATATCTCTGGTGGTGGGGTCCATTATTTTTCTCCTGTTATATATTCCCCTCCCAACCCTTATCAGCATTTCAGAGAAACCATTCCATCCGCGACTCCCTCATCAGATCCACACTACCCCATCAGCACACACCACACTCCTGGCATCTTCCATTGCCACTGCAGGAAATGCAAAACCTGTGCCCACACCTTCTTCCTCAACTCTGTCCGAGGCCCCAAAGGATCCTTCCAGATCTGCCAGAAATTTACCTGTACCTCCACCAATGTTATCTACTGTATCCATTGCACCCGATGTGGTCTCTTCTATATCAGGGAGACAGGACACCAACTTAGGATTGTTTCAGAGAACATCTCTGGGACACCCTCACCAACCAACCCCACCTTTCCATCACTGAACACTTCAACTGCCTCTCCCACTCCGTCAAGGACATGCACATCCTGGGCATCCTCTGTCACCAAATCCTGGCCACCCAATACCTGAAGGAAGAACGTCTCCTATTCTGCCTTGGTACCCTGCAGCTACACGGGATCAGTGCGGTTTTCACCAGTTTCCTTTTTCCCCTCCCCCACATCCCAGTCCCAAGCCTTCAACTGGGCACCACTCTCTCTACCTGTCGATCATCCTTCCCATCTCTCCGCTCCAACCTCCTCTCCAACCTATCACCTTCTCCCTCATCTTCATCTACCTTCCCCCTTACCCCACCCCCTCCCATTTCTCTCTCAGCCCCGCGGCCCACAAGCATCATTCCTGATGAAGGACTTATGCCCGAAATGTCGATTCTCCTGCTTCTTGGATGTTGCCTGATCTGCTGTGATTTTCCAGCACCACACTCTTGACTCTGATATCCAGCATCTGCAGTCCTCATTTTCTCCCAGAGCTTGAGCAAGGCAGCAGTACTACTTTGTACAAAAACAACACAAGTTACAAAAATTATTGATTGATAGTTGGCTGCGTTTTGTACTTCCCTCCTAACCTCCCCCTCCATTGCTCAGTGTTAGATCTCTTATTCATCTATATATGTAATCTGAGGTTGGAGAGTTCATTTTCTATGAAAAGTACTACATAAACATTTGTATTGGACTCACTGGCTAATGTGTATCTTGCCCAAAAGTGAATGTACAATGTCTAGAAAGCAGAGTTTTGGTTTGTTGTTTATGATCACAAATATTGGTAATTATAATACATCCTTTCTGATTAAATGTTTATACATTTTATGCACATTTCTTATTCATTATATGTATCCTTGTTTTTTATTAGTTTTGTGTGTTTTAAGTATTTTAATGTGAAATATGTTGAATATCCTCCTACCTTCATGTTTCCAGTATGCTGTTGGTTAAAACTTAGAAGTAATTTACCTGTGATCTTGTTGTTCATTTGCATTATGAGGTACAGGAGAGGTCTGTATAAATTATGCATCAATATTTTTTATGTTATTCCACACAAAGCCATTTTTCAATTTAGACTGGTCATTTATTTAACATTGGAGTTTGTAGGGGGAACATAGCACTTCAATAAAAATAAATTGCCTCAATATAAAACCAAGAACTATGGATTCTGGAAATCTGAACAATTGTGATGAAGATTTGCTGAACCCAAAAGGTTAACTCTGCTTTTCCTCAACAGATTCTGCTAGATCTGTAGAGTATTTTCCAGCAACTTCTGTTTTTGCCTCAAAATAGATTCATTCTACAATTCCTTTATGTAATACCAATTCATATAGATTTTGTTGAGATTTCAATTAGAATAAGTTACAAACTGAAAATTGATCTATTAACCATTTTTAAAAAAATGCTGAGTTCCAGATTTCAACAGATAGAGAAACGGCTGATGCAGATTGTAAAAGCTTGCTATCCTGCAAAAGCATAAATTGTCCACTCTGAAGAAAGTACAAAAAGTCCTAGTCCACAGACATTGCAAGAACATTCTAATTAAACCAATATACTACAAGAAGGACAAGCACAGTTTTTCGACATGAAACCAATTGGGAATGTAATCACAACAAAAAATAATCTTTGAATTATCATGACATGAGTTTTCTTTATTGTTTCAACTTTACAATGTTCACTATCCTGAAATATTTTTGTTGCATGAAATCTTGATGAATTGATATCTGAATAAAGTTGTTTGTTTAAAATGTCGTCTTGGATTTTCAGCATCAGAGGTGTATTGACTTTATTAGTAACATGTTAGTGGGTTCACCTGCCTTGGCACTTATTTTCTGAAATGCCTTTTTTAAACTTTCCACCTCCCTCCACCTGAAAAATCCTCTCTAACCTACTCCGCTGGCCATACTATCTACTACCCCTTCTAATAGCTCCCTCTATGGCTCAGTATTAGCTCCCTTATTCATTGTTACCCATAATGTGAATTTGGAAAGTTTTCTTTGCTAAGGGTGTTACATGAATGCAAGTCATTGGTGTACCTTATATCTTATAATGTACAGTATATATTGTGTTTCGACTTATTAGAAGAAAATACTTCAATTCAAAAAATGGATTTCACATTTCAAATGCTCCCAAAATAATCCAGAGCCAATTAATTCGAACATAGAACATTACAATGCAGTACAGGCCCTTCAGCCCTCGATGTTGCGCTGACCTGTAATACCAATCTGAAGCCCACCTAACTTACACTGCTCTATTTTCATCCATACGTCTATCCAATGACTATTTAAATATCCTTAATGTTGGCGAGGCTATTACTGTTGCAGGCAGGCTGTTCCACGACCCTACTAATCTCTGAGTAAAGAAACTACCGCTGACATCTGTCCTATACTGATTACTCCTCAATTTAAAGCTATGTCCCCTTGTATTAGCCATCACCATCCGAGGAAGAAGGCTCTCACAGTCTACCCTATCTAACCCTCTGATTATCTTACATGTCTCAATTAAGTCACCTCTCAACCTTCTTCTCTCTAACAAAAACTGACTCAGGTCCCTCAACCTTTCCTCATAAGACCTTATGAGGCATACCAGGCAACATCCTAGTCAATCTCCTCTGAACCCTTTCCAAAACTTTCATATCCTTCTTATTATGCGGCGACCAGAACTATATGTATTACTCCAAATGCTCCCAGTATTCTGCATTCTTGTTACTCCTTCTAAAGTGAATCACCTCGCAATTTTCCACATTAAACTCCATTTTCCACCTCTCAGCCCAGCTCTGCAGCCTATCTATGTCCCTATGTAACATATAACATTCTTCGGCACTATCCATTTACCTTAGTGTCATCTGCAAAGTTCTGGCCCATCCTTCTTGGCCCTCATCCAGGTCATTTATAAAAATGATAAACAGATCGTTCAGGTACCCCACTAGCAACTGAACTCCAGGATGACTATTTCCCATCAATCACCACCCTCTAACTTCTTTCAGCTAGCCAATTTCTGATCCAAACCGCTAAATCACCCACAATCCCATGCCTCCATATTTTGTGCAATAGCCTACTGTGGGGAACCTAATCAACCACTTACTGAAACCCACATACACCACATCAACTACTTTACCCTCATCCATCTGTTTGGTCACCTTCTCAAAAAACTCAATATGGTTTATGAACCTACCCTTCACAAAACTGTGTTGACTATCTGTCATCAATTTATTCTTTTCTGGATGACTATAAATCCTATCTCTTATAACTTTTCCAGCACTTTACCCACAACCAAAGTAAGGCTCATTGGTCTATAATTATCAGGGTTGTCTCTACTCCCCTTCTTGAACAAGTGAACAACATTTGCTATCCTCCAGTCTTCTGGCACTACTCCTGTTGACAATGAAGACATAAAGATCAAAGCCAAAGGCTCAGCAATCTCTTTCCTGGCTTCCCAGAGCATCCTAGGATAAATACTATCCGGCCCGGGGGACTTACCTATTTTCACACTTTCCAAAATTGCTAATATCTCCTCCTTATGAACCTCAATCCCATCTCGTCTAGTAGGCTATAACTCAGTACTCTCCTCCACAATATTGTCTTTTTCCAGTGTGAATACTGACAAAACATATTCATTTTGCGCTTCCCCTATCTCCTCTGACTCCAACATTCCACTACTATCCTTGATTGGCCCTAATCTTATTTTAGTCATTCTTTTTTCCCTGAAAGCTTTAGGATTTTCTTTGATCTTATCTGCCAACGACTTCTCATATCCCCTCCTGGCTCTTCTTAGCTCTCTCTTTAGGTCTTTCCTGACTAATTTGTAATTCTCAAGTGCCCTAACTGAACTTTCCTGGCTCATCCTAACATAAGCTTTCTTCTTCCTCTTGAAAAGAGATTCAACTTCTTTAGTATACCATGACTCCCTTGCTCAACAGCTTCCTCCCTGCCTGATATACTTATCAAAGACAAACAGTAGCTGTTCCATGAAAAAGCTCCACATTTCAATTGTGCCCAACCCCTACAGTTTCCTTCCCCATCCTATGGACCCTAAATCTTGCCTAATAACATCATAATTGCCTTTCCCTCAGCTATAACTCTTGCCGTGTTGTTTATACCTATCCCTTTCCATCACGAAATTAAACATAACTGATTTGTGGTTCTATCACCAAAGTGCTCACCTATCTCCAAATCTAACACCTGGTCGGGTTCGTTACCCAGTACCAAATCCAATATGGCCTTGCTCTTGTTGGCCAGTCTACATACTGTGTCAGGAAACCTTGAACAAAAACTGACCTATCTAAAGTATTTGTCTCCAGTATTCCCAGTCAATATTTGGAAAGCTAAAGTCCCCATAACAATTACCCTCGCTTCTATCAAGAATCATCTTTGCTATCCTTTCCTCTACATTTTTGGAAGTATTTGGAGGCCAATAGAAAACTCCCATTAGGGTGACCTCTCCTTTCCTGTTTCTAACCTCAGCCCATACTACCTTAGTAGATGAGTCCTCAAATGTCTTTTCTGCCACCGTATACTGTCCTTGATTAACAATCCCACACTCCCCCCCCACACCCCCTCTCTTTCACCATCTTTTCTGTTCTTACTTAAACATCTAAATACTGGGACAGGCAACAACCATTCCTGTCCCTGCTCTACTCATGTCTACCAATGGCCACAACATTGAAATTCCAGCTACCAACCCACGCTGCAAGTTCACCCACCTTAATCCGAATGCTCCTGGCATTGAAGTAAACACACTTCAAACCAACTTCATGCTTGCCGGTACCTTCTTGCGACCTTGAAACCTTACTCTGACCTCACTACTGTCAATCTCCTGTATACTAGAAGTACAATTCAGGTTCCCATGCCCCTACTGAATTTGTTTAAACTCTCCCAAAGAGCATTAGCAGATTTCGCGCCCACCCCACCCCCACCCCAGGATATTGGTACCCCTCTGATTCAAGTATAGACCATTCTATTTGTAGAGGTCCCACCTACCCAAGAAGGAGTCTCAATTACCCTCCCTCCTGCACCATCCCTGTAGCCATATGTTCAACTCCCCTCTCTCCCTATTCCTCTCCTCACTAGCAGGTGACATGGGCAACAAATCAGCGATAACAACTCTGTTGGTTCTTGCTCTAAGCTTTCACCCTATATCCCTGAATTTCTGTCTTAGATTCCCATCCCTTTTCTGACTTATGTTGTTAGTGCCTATGTGGACCATGACTTGGGGCTGCTCCCCCTCCGCCTTAAGGATCCTAAAAACACAATTCGAAACATCATAGACCCTGGTACCTGTGAGGCAATACACCAACCGTGAGTCTCTCTTGTTCCCACAGAACCTCCTATCTGTTCCCCTAACTATGGAGTTCCCAATGAATAATGCTCTGCTCCTCTTCCCCTTTCCCTTCTGAGCAACAGGGACCGACTCTGTGCCTGAGATCTGTGCCCCATAGCTTACTCTGGTACATCGCTCACCACCCACCAACAGTATCCAAAATGGTATACTTGTTGTTGAGGGGAACAGCCACAGGGGATCCCTGCACTACCTACCAGTTCCTTTTCCATCCCCTGATGGTAACCCATCTATGTTCTTCTTGTACCTGAGGTGAGACTACCTCCCTGTCACGCCTCTCAATAACCACCTCTGCCTCCCGAATGATCTGAAGTCCATCCAGCTCCAGTTCCAGTTCCCTGATGCGGTTTTTGAGAAGCTGGAGTTAGGTGCACTTCCCACAGATGCAGTCAGCAGGGTCACTGTTGGTGACCCAAAGAGACTAATGAAAACTAATAAACACTAGTCACTTTACCAATCCAGCACAGAGAACCTTTTTTTTGGTTAGAGGAGGAAGATGGCTGGGGGACACTACCCAGGCAGTGTTTTGGGTAATGCAACAGCCCAATTATTCTTGAACTCTATTGACTATTATATAAACAATTACAGTGGCATGATTCACACAGAAGAGCCAACAAAGTAAGGGCATGGAATGCTTTGCCTGCAACAGTAGTAGATTTGCCAACTTTAAGTACATTTAAGTCATCATTGGACAAGCATATGGACGTACATGGAATAGTGTAGGTGGGATGGGCTTCAGATTGGTGTGACAGGTTGGCGCAACATTGAGGGCCAAAGGACCTGTACTGCGATGTAATGTTCTATGTTCAAACCATGAGAATCGTTAATCTGCTCCATTAGCTATAGATTGAGGGATAATGTTAGCCATGGACTTCACAAAACATGACTTGAGATCTTTACATTCACTTGGACAAAAAGCGTGATCCTGGATTTTGCTCTCCTTCAAAACTCACCATATATAAAGGTGCAGTACACTTGCAGTGCTACATGGAGATGTCGCCTAAATTCCTACAGTATTACAACTGTTACAACTGTTCTTAAATAATAGATGCAATGACCATTATTTCATCATGTTTCATTTTACTGGAATAATCGCCTATTTTGTAATTAGTTGCAAGGTAATTCATTCCATAATGAGGTTGGCATTCTGGTAGTAAAAGCCAATTTTACAATTTGGCACTCATGATCCAAAGTTAGAGGCAGAAGGACATCAAATTTGGAATGTGAACATAAAAATCAGCAAACCTAATGGGCGCCACGCATCATTTTAAATTTCTTTTAAATTGCTCACACTACAAAGCACGTTGTATGATTTATTTTTAATTTTCAGGAAATAAAGAAAATCTTTCAATTCATCAAATTTATCCAAGGCAAATAGTTCTTGTAACTCAATTTGGTCTTAGTTGCAAATAAATAGAAACACCCTTCCCAAAGAAACAAATCACTACATCAGCAAAGCAATGAGATTAGGCAGACAGGGAAAGAAGCAACAATTGGGGACGCAGATGGTATGGAGACTGTACATTTATTACAGGCTGGAACACTAATACATTATCCCGGTCACTGCCATCACTCTGGCATTGATGGGCTGCCCAGTTGTCACTCACTCCGTGCTTTACGAGTGTATTTAGTAACAAAGACAACGTCCTGAAGCTGACAGATTACAACAGCCAAGTCAGGTGGGGTTATTCTGGCTAAGAATGGTCTCATATCAGACCGCAATGTTTTTGGTTGGATTATGACCAACTTACCATACATCACAAAAGCAAATACCTGCAACTATACCTTTGCTTCAAAGAAATAGTACACAGTGCATTTTTACAAATTAGCGTAATGAGAATGTGTCATAGAATTCAGTGTCCCCATGTGGTTTAAGAAATGTCACAGCTGCACAGACTATGTTTATTATGTTGGCAGTAATGCAATATGAGCTCTGTTCCCCACTGTGTGTCATATCACTGTTCTTCTAAGAGAGTAAACCTACCAGAGGAAAGTATAATGCAGACTGAGACCCTTTGGCACAGCAAGTTTATGTTGGCTCTCTTCCCTGTCCTTACTCCATAATACCTTCAAGTTTCTCTCCTTCAAGTAATTATCTCAATTCCTTTATAAAGTTACGCTAAATTATCTACCACCTAATCAGGTCATGCTTTCCAGATCCTAATCGTCTATGCAAAAGTATATTTTGCTTTCAGATTTTGCTCATCACCTTAAATCTATATCCTTTGGCTATTAACCTGAAAGTAATTAGAAATAATATTTTTATGTACCCTATCTAAACCTTTAATGAATTTAAGTATCTCACAGAATCTCACTTTTACTCTAGTGAGGACAATGACTTTGTAGTCTATCCACATGGCCTGTAAACCCTCATTCCTGAAACCATTGCAGCAAATCTGTTCTGTATCTTACCTCAAAACCCTAATAACTTTTCTAAAGTGTCATGCTCAGAATTGGACCCAATACCCCAGCTGGGCCCAGAATTTTATCTATTTTTCTAATCAACCTGTTCAGAGATGTTATTACACCCCTCTGGAACCCAGGCCTCCCAGTGCAGGGGTAGGGACACTAATACCGTGCCCCAAGAGGACCCCATTGCCATGTCATTGCTTATCCAAAATAATGTGGCTTGGATATATAGCTTCTGTGAAACTTCTTTTTGTGCTCTATGTTTTTTAGAAACCTTAGGGATCCAGTATACTTTAATTAGATTCCCTACAGTGTGGAAACAGGCCGTTCGGCCCAACACGTCCACACCGACCCTCTGAGCAGCAACCCACCCAGATCCATTCCCCTACATTTAAGCCTGACTAATGCACCTAACACTATGGGCAATTTAGCATGGCCAATTCAGCTAACCTGCATCTTTGGATGGTGGGAGGAAACCGGAGAACCCAGAGGAGACCCGCGCAGACACGGGGAGAATGTGCAAACTTCAGACAGTCTGCCCGAGGCAGGAATTGAACCCAGGTCCCTGGCGCTGTGATGCAGCAGTGCTAACCACTGTGCCACTGTTACTAACTACTTTGGTGGCCTATTCTGCTACATTCAAAACATTTATGGACAAACAAAGCAAGGCTCCCTCATCTTACATGTCTCTTAACATTGTACCACTGAAATATACTGTGTGTCCTTGTGCTCTGTACCAAAACATAAAAAGGCAAAGTACACCTTAGAATGGCTGAGACTAATATGGAGGAAGAATGTTATATTAGATTCACTCATTAAATTGTCATTGATTACAAGGCATCAAAAGTTTCTGTTTCTTTCAATGCAAATTCACAATTCTCTAGGTCACTCAGATTGCAACTTCTCATTATCTTCTTCTGATCTTTCTTTCATGTAGTTTTGTCTGTAACAGCTGTGGGACCTGCGGCATCGAATGTCTTTCTCTGTTTCTATGTGATAATCCCAGTGATAGTTAGAAGCGCATTTACAACAGATTGTTGCCACAAGGCAGCTCACTGGTGTCACATGGCACAAGAAAAGAAATGGATCTAGCACTAATCAAGGCAATCCATCTGCAGGCTTAGCAAATTCTGCTTTTCACTGGTGTCTCAGTTTTCTGTGATTTCTGAGGATGTTTGCTAACTGCAAACTGGGTAGCATTGCATTTTATAGTTCCCTAGTATGACCCTAATGCTCCCGGGGCTGTGAAATTGTTCTCATTTATCCTTCAGGCTAGCACAAAAACAAGCATGTGGATCTTTTCAAAGTAGAAACTCATGACTTTTTTTTTCCTGGCTGTCAGATTGATATCAACAATTCATACAAAGCAGAGGGGAAAGGCATTCAACCTGTGCAGGCTCCCTGAAAGAAGCTATTCAAATAACCCCACTCCCTACACTTTCTCCACAGCCCTGCTAATTTTGATTTTTTTAAAAAATGTGTTTAATTCTCTTTTGAAAGGTACTGAAAGAACCTGCTTCCATCACCTCCATAAGGTAGTGTGTTCCTGATCATACCCAACACCATTGGAATACTACAGTTAGATCCAGTGGATCAAGGGTGAAGGAGAAAAGTGAAGGGGAGAAGGTGGAGGAGATTCAATGGGCTGAATGGCTTTATTCTGCTCCTATATATTATGGTCTTTCCTCTGGTAAATGACTAATTTGCATGGATTCAGTGGTAACCCTCAGTTTAAACTGAGGCCTTAAATTAGGGTGGCATGGTGGCTCAGTGGTTAGCACTACTCCCTCACACCGACAGGAGCCTGGGTTCAATTCCAGCCTCAGGTGACTGTGTGGAGTTTGCATGTTCTCCCCATGTCTCTGTGGGTTTCCTCCAGGTGCTCTGCTTTCCTCCCACAGTCCAAAGATGTGCAGGTTAGGTGAATTGGCCCTGCTAAATTATGCATGGTATTCAGTGATATGTAGGTTAGGTGCATTAGTCATGGCAAGTGCAGAATAATAGGGTTGGGGAATGGGTCTGGGTGGGCTACTGTTTGAAGGGTTGGTGTGGACTTCTTGGGCTGAATGGCCTGTTTCCACACTCTAGGGATTCTATGATTTAAACTCAGCACAAGTCATCTCCCTCTAATAAGTGAGTAGCTTGATGGTCCTCTGGAACTATGGCCTCCTGACATTTTTATGAAACATTCAGGGGTACAGTCTATTATTCAATATGTTGGTTACAGCCTCAAAAGCTCAGGTTCTTTTTTCATAAACCACACTGACTTTGTCTAATTCTAAAATGTTTTCCTAAGTACCCAGCCTCCGAGTTCATCCAGGCTGTATCTCAGATTGTTTGAGAGTCACTGAATCACAGCTGATGCTGCAAGTTTATTATAGGAAGGTGAGGAGGCAAACCCTAAAGTCTCCCTCAGCCCCCAAGAGGATTGAACCCTGCAATGTTGGCATGGTCATGAGCCGCACACTAGCTGCGTCACCAACTGAGCTGACCGGTTCCCCCAAAACTGGCACAGGCCCTGCTGAGGCAGGCAGAAGACCACACATATCATAAAACTGAGGTGCTCTCTGCAGCTTTGGGAAACAATACACACCCTCAGGTCATGGTGTTGACCATCACTTTGCACTGAATAGCCCTCGGGCCTGCCTCTAGCTGGTCACCTCCAATTGGTTTCTGAGCTCCAGACACCGCTGGGAAGATTCCAGTGGTCTCCTTATCATTTCTTCATGAACAAGTCCAACTGACTTCCTGCCATTGCTGAGTGGGGAGCTGCTGCCTTATTGATTCAGTCTTGGCCAAGAGCAGAAACAGAACTATGTTGCACTGAGACAGAACCATGTTGCACTGACATGAGAAATGTAAAAACAGATAGCAAGAGTCTCTCTGCAGCTGCTTACAAAGGAAAAGTGAGTGATGGTGCTCTAGACAGTGAGAAGCGGGACACGTAGCAGGTAAAAAGGAAATGGCAAATGGAGTGAACAAGTACTTTGTTTCTGATTTCATTTGAGGACATAAAAACTATAGTTTTTAAGCTGTAAATCAGGAGGTGGACGGGAAGGAGGAACTCAATTAAATTACAATCACTGCAGAAGTGGTCCTGAGCAAAATGATGGAGCTGCAGGCTAATAAATCCCTGGGTCCCAATGGATTTCTTAAATGTGGTTGCTAATGAGATACTAGATGTGTTGGTGTTAATTTTCCAAATTTCCAAGATTCTGCAACGCTTCCCTCAGATTTGAAATTAGCAACTACAACCTCTGGCAGATGGAGTTTCATTGGGATAAATGCAAGGTATTGCACTTTGATAAAATATACAAGGGGTAGGATTTATACCATTAATGGTAGGGCCTTGGGTAGTGTTGTAGAACAGAGAGACCTAAGGGTTCAGGTACATGGTTCTTTGAAAGTTGCATCACAGGCAGACGGGAAGGCTAAGAAAGTGTTAAACATGCTTGCTTTCATTTCTCAGACCAGTGAATATAGGAATTGGGACATCATGCTGTTGTTGTACAGGACACTAGTTAGGCCACTTTTGGAGTACTATGTACAGCTCTGGTCACCCTGCTATAAGAAGGATATTATTAAATTGGAGAGAATTCAGAGAAAATTTACCAATATGTTGCTGAGATTTGAGGGTTGGAGTTATAAGGAAAGGCTGGATAAGCTAGGAAGTTTTTCACTGGAGTGTAGAAGGTTGAAGGGTGACCTTATAGAGGTTTATAAAATCATGAGGAGCTTAGATATGGTGAATACCAAAGAGCTTTTCCTTAGAGTAGGGGTGTTCTAAACTAGGGGGCAAAATTTTAAGGTGAGAGGAGAAAAATTTAAAAGAGACATTTTCACACAGAGGATGGTTCATATGTGGAATGAACTGCCAGAGGAAGTGGTAGATGCAGGTACAGTTACAACATTTAAAAAACATTTTGATAGGTACATGGATAGGAAAGGTTTGGAGGGATATGGAGCAAATGCAGGCAAGTGGGACTTGTTTAGTTCAAGAAACTTAGTTGGCATGGTTGAGTTGGACTGAAGGGTCTGTTTCCGTGCCATATGACTCAATGACTCTCTTCAAGAATGGAGGGAGACGGAAACATGAAACTTAATGCCATCCAGCTGAAATTCTGTCGGGGTGGGGGGAGTTGGGAGTTGGTGGAAGGTGGTGGTATTGATCATTAAAGAGGTTATAACTGGGTACTTTGAAAAACTCAAGCTGATTGGGAAGAGTCAGCATGATTAGGATTCAGGATCAGTGATGCTGGAAGAGCACAGCAGTTCAGGCAGCATCCAAAGTACAGCAAAATCGATGTAGGATTCAGTCATACATGTCACTGGTGAGACCACTGCATATTGTTTTCTCCAGAGTTTAAAAGGATGAGGGGTGACCTGATTGAATATATAAGGTGTTGAATGGTCTTGACAAGGTCAATGTAGAAAGGATGTTTCCTCCTGTGGGCGAATGCTGAACTATTTTAATTGTTTTACACTGTTTTAATAATTAGGGGGTTGTCCTTTCAGGACAGACATGAAGAGTTTTTGTAATCTCAGTGGGTTATGTGACTTGGAAACTCTTGGCTTCAAAAGGTAGTGGAGGAGGGAGTCATTGAGTACTGTTGAGACAGTGGTGGACAGATTCTTGTTGCACAAGAGAATCAAAGGTTATCAGGAAATAGATGGGAATGTGAAATTTGGAACACAAACTGACCAGCCATGATCATATCAAATGGTAAAGCATGCTTGAGGGACTGAATGGCCTACTTTGTTCCTAAATCGAATGCTGGCATGTATGGACTTGGATGACACAATGGCACATTTTCCAACTCTTAGCTCTGCAGTACCAGGGTCATTCAATCTGACTCAGGCCCAACCAAAAGCCCTCAAAATTCCCCAAATTTGCTTCTGAGGTGTTTGAGAGCTTTATAAAATGAGAGTTAGTTTAGGCTTCCCAACAGTAATCCATTCCTTTTATCATTAGAATGATATATCCATTTGGTCCCAGCATAAGAATCCTGCTGAAAAGCCACAACTGGAAGGGAAAGCAGTGTATCCACTCTCTCTGGTCAGAAGAGACAAAAAGAAGATAAAAACGTTAACAGCTTTAATTCTACCTGTTGTTCTATGCATTCATTTACTGTTTGTAAAATGAAACCTATTTAATGATTCAGGCCTGGGTACCCACTAGAAGACTGGAAAGGCTCCAATTTCCAGTTCCAGAAAATGGAATACTATCAGTATCTACTGAATTACAAGATTATATAGTTAAACAATGGGCTGGACAGGCAGTTCCTGTGTGCAAGCCTTGGGGATTGCTTACAGGAGTCCCCAGCACTGCTGAAACTGAAAGAATATGTAAGGCAACCTGGAGGTGCCATTTCTGGCATGCAGGCATACTCTCTCCTGAAGAAGCAGTGAAGCAGGGCTGTCAGATGGTAGTGCCAAATATAAATTCAAGCTGCACTCCCCAGAGGACACTAAAGCAAATAAGAATTAAGTTTCCAAGTTAGAAAACAGTTGATTCTGCCTCTAGCTACATTGCAACGGGATGGAACCAGGAAATGGTTAGGCTACCCAACACTTACTTTTCCTAAGTGGATAAACAAGATAATGATTAGATTAGGTTACTTACAGTGTGGAAGCAGGCCCTTCGGCCCAACAAGTCCACACCAACCTACCGAAGCGCAATCCACCCAGACCCATTCCCCTACATTTATCCCTTCATCTAAACACTACAGGCAATTTTAGCATGGCCAACTCACCTAACCTGCACATTTTTGGACTGTGGGAGGAAACCAGAGCACCCGGAGGAAACCCATGCAGACACGGGAAGAATGTGCAAACTCCACACAGAGCCGCCCATGTAAGAAATAAATCTCCTAACATTAAAAGAAAGGGTGCAAATGTGGGGAGCAGTTTGCAGCCAGGAATTCTGGGAGAACAAGGTTCCTTCAGGTCCTGTGGATGTTTCATATCTATCCTGATATGAAACCAGCCTGAGGATCATATTTGGACAGCCAGCTAGTCCGAGGGGCAAACAGGCCTCTGAGCGCCAGCTACAGCTGGAGCCCAGAGAGAAGGGAAGGATAGATCAGACTCCAGGGAGTGGGTAGGGTTGGTGACAGGGGACGTTTGATGCTCAAAGATGGGTAAGGTCGAGGTGGATGGGTTCAATTTTTGGAATATTTTTGTTTTTCCAAATGCCCGACAAAATCCCCTCAAAATTCCCCAAATTCGTTTGTGCTCAACCAATTACATATTGGCTGCATGTAGACATTTCAGACAATGTTATAACTCCAACTACGAAGTCTTTAGCAGAACCACATTGAACAGCCCCTGAAGGTCACCCACTGCTTAGTAAATGTGAAAGGATGTCTAATGTAGTCCTGCTCGAGATGCTCAAGAGCAGGATTGGCTGCCTGTTGAATGCAGAAGATTCTCTTACAAGCACCAATGAAAAGGTTTAGTGTCAAAAGAGAGGGGCTAACTCGCCACAGAAAGAGACTCTTAAAAATTGAGAAGTGTTTACATTCTAGCTCATCTAGGGTTTCAGTTGCTCTTGCTGCTGTGATAAAAATATTTTATCACCATGTCTGTGGCGTAGTGGCTCAGTGGTTTTGTTGGCATCGTGGCTCAGTGGTTAGCACTGCTGCCTCACATCGCCAGGTACCCGGGTTCAATTTCAGTCTTAAGTGTCTGTGTGGAGTTTGCACATTCTCCCCATGTCTGCATGAGTTTCCCCTGGGTGCTCCGGTTTCCTCCTACAGTCCAAAGATGTGCAGGTTAGGTGAATTGGTCATGCTAAATTGCACATATTGTCCTTAGGGATGTGTAGGTTAGGTGCATTAGTCAGGGTTAAATGTAGGGGAATGGGTCTGGGTGGGTTACTCTTCGGAGGGTTGGTGTGGACTTGTTGGGCTGAAGGGCCTGTTTCCAGACTGTAGGGATTCTATTCTATGAAAAATGGATTAATATCCACACACAGAACCCAAAATGTCCTTCGTTAATCAGTGTGGGAATTGGCATTAGGTTGCATTGATGGGAGAGTTTCATCAAATCTTTTTCAAACTGTAACTGGTGATCTGGATCAGCTGATAATAATTTAACAAAACAGCTTAAACAGAGAGCCCAAATTGACCATAAATTTAAGAGCTATGTTTTCAAAGGAGGCTTTAGTAATGTAACCAAAGAATAAGAATCCTGATGTGGGAGTGTGCTCCATCTGGCGTTCATGTTGGAGTGGGGAATTTGTTTTAAATGAAGTTTTCAATCTGTTCCCACTCCAGATGTACAATGTGCAATTCTCCATCTGACCTTTCACGCCAATTTATAGTATTTTTGGACAGAGGACTTACTGCATGTAATTCCTTTCTACTCATTCAGGCCATACAAAGTAGTTGTGAAAACTGCTTTGAATTCAGTCTACTAAATTAATAGATCGAGTAGTGAGGGTAATGATTACGATTTAGAATTTGATAAGATCCATGAATAGGCAGGGAAGAGAAGGATACGGACCACAAAGGCCTATGCTTGATGGGATGAAGGACCTGTTCCTATACTGTACTGTTCTTTGCTTTTGAGACAGATTAAAGAATCTTGGTATGCCATTAACTCATGCGTATTGCTTCAGTTAAATGGTCAGTATTAAGAGCCTGCTCACTTTCTGTGGTTGCCATCTAAGTAGCAGGGCAACACACACACCACCAAAGAGAGGAACTAAATAGTCCAAATTGTGATCCAAATTTCACATCCTATATAACAAGATGAAAGTTTCTAGTGCAGTGGCAAAGTATATAACAAATCAATTTTGCCACCAGTCTTTTTGGATAAATGCTATCTTCATCTTGGATGTGAAGAACTAGGGGTAGGATTCTGGAAAACTAAAGGAAATAGTAATACCCAAGGGCCCAACTATCATCGTAGGAGAAAGTGAGGACTGCAGATGCTGGAGATCAGAGCTGAAAATGTGTTGCTGGAAAAGCGCAGCAGGTCAGGCAGCATCCAAGTAGAAGGGCTCATGCCTGAAATGTCGACTCTCCTGCTCCATGGATGCTGCCTGACCTACTGCGCTTTTCCAGCAACACATTTTCAGTCCCCAACTTACATCGTGGCTTGTATGTTAAAATATGTGATTCTGCTGTGTTGAAAGATGTTTTTTCATGGAGAGCATCTTTTAAGATATCGAAGAAACAGGAGTGTCAATTATAAAGATGTAGCAAAAAGATGTGCCCTCTTGCAGTATGGCCCGACATAATGTGCAGTTGGAGTTATAACATTGTCTGAACTGTATGCATGAAGCAGCAGCCAATATGTAATTGGTTGAACACAACAAATTAGGGGAATTTTGAGGGGATTTTGTCGGGCATTTGGAAAAACAAAAGTATTCCAAAGTTGAACCTAATCCACCTCGACCTCACCCATCTTTGAGCATCAAACGTCCCCTGTTACCAACCCAATCCACTCACTGGAGTCTGATCTATCCTTCTCTTCTTTCTGGGCTCCAGCTATAGCTGGCACTCAGAGGCCTGTTTGACCCTCTGACTAGCTGGCTGTCCAAATATGATCCTCAGGCTGGTTTCATAACAGGATAAATATGAAACTTCCACAGGACCTGAGGGAACCTTGTTCTTCCAGAATTCCTGGCTGCAAACTGCTCCCCACATTTGCATCCTTTCTGTTATTGAAAGGAGATTTGTTTTTTACATTATCTAATTTGTCCACTTAGGAAAACTAAGTGTTGGGTAGCCTAACCATTTCCTGGTTCCATCCCGTTGCAATGTAGCTAGAGGCAGAATCAACTGTTTTCTAACATGGAAACTTAATTCTTATTTGCTTTATTGTCCTCTGGGGAGTGCAGCTTGAATTTATATTTGGCACTACCATCTGACAGCCCTGCTTCACTGCTTCTTCAGGAGAGAGTATGCCTGCATGCCAGAAATGGCACCTTCAGGTTGCCTTAGATATTCTTTCAGGTACAGCAGTGCTGGTGATTCCTGTAAGCAATCCCTAATGCTTGCACACAGGAATTGCCTGTCCATCCCATTGTTTAATTATATGATCTTGTAATCCAGGGTAATACCAATTGTAATCCATTTACCTGAACTGGAAATTGATGCATATGATGCATCCACATGATGGCGTGCCTTCTGCCTGTCATATTGGTGCTGTTTCTTGGCCCTCCACGAGCACGTTTCTGGGTCTTTGGAGCAGCTACTGACTCCTGTAGTGTTCTGTTCAATGCTTTCCTCCTCCCTTTGCTGCTGGGATAACATGTCTCATGAGGCCTATCACATTTATTTCTCTTTGCTGCTTTTCAGTTAGATTTGTTTCAACAATACAAACGTGATGGAGTGAAGTAGTTCTGAGAAACATTAAGAGCTGGAAGTGCCATATTGGGTCTGGATGTTCGTAGTGGGGAGTGGATTGGAACGGAAGTGGGTGAACAAACATGGCGTACGATAGTCTACCATCTCTGCCCTGATGATGTTTGTGAGCATAGACAGCTTTCCTCTATCAAATTACCAAACAGTTTCTACTTCACATCATGGGCAGCTTCACAGAATGAAAAAAACTGACTCTTGATTGCCATCACATCCACAATAACTCAGACCTGAGTGCTCACAGCTGAACTAGGCTTTTACACTTTGCAAATTCAAATTAGAAACTAGAAGTCTGTTTGATGACCCTCCTTCAATATCATGTCAATGTGAGTAAAGCTGATATGTCAGGAACACAAAGACTACATCATGTAGCTGAACAGACAGGCCCTAAAGAAACCACTGCAGGCTCCAACCAACCTGGGTACTATGGAGTGCTCCTCCAGACACAGTGTTACATCTAAATTGTGCTACATCTGGGTTACATTCGCCCATCCCCCTCTAAATTGTTACTCAATTGTCTTTTGATTACAAACATCTACTCACACTCATCCTACACTTTGATGCCAAACCACAAACATCCTCCTCACAGTCATCATTATCCTCCCTGCTGAATTTCTCGTTCTAGTCCCCTTTAGTGACTCACTTGAGAGTTGGTGCTGGTATCACAGTTCCCAGTCTTAAACCGCATTCTTCCTCAGTGACCTGTCATGAGCCTATTCATTCAGGTATGGGAATTGGTATTTTGGACCAATGTAATGATTGTCAATGACAGCATGCAAAGCCTTGTCTGTGTGATTGCACATTCTTGTCCTGAAAAGTTCTACACTCCAAGTGTCCAACAGCAACAAAGTTTTCTTATACCTCGTAATTCTTGGCAGAATTTTTAAACTGATTTTATTACTGATTGTATTTTCCAGAAGCACTGTGTGATGTGTATTGGCCATTTTTGCTCTGGTGCTCACAATGCATTTTGGGCAAAGATTTTAGCTTTTGGAGTAAACTTGGGAAAGACCTGCTGCTTTGCAAATATTAACTGTAACTTTTAGGAAGATACGCTAGCTCTTTATTAACCTAAATTAATATTCCAATGCAAACTGAGGCAATCTTGTATACCTGAGGTATCATTCTTCAGATGTCACACTGTGGGCCTGACTACCAGCTCAGGTGGTTCCTGTGCACTCTGAAAATCAACAGGATGTTCACTCTGTGTCTTAATCAGCAGCAATCAAGTTACGTGACCCCTGAGCCTCTGCCAAGGGTGTGTTCATGGTCATGTTCATGCCCGGATGTCCTTGGACAGGGAGAATGCATCCTTCAATGTTCTCAGGGTCTTTAGAGAGATGTGAACACCACAGGGGATACAGTGTTTTATCTCCCTCTCCAAATCCAATTTTTACTTAGTCCCTTCCCACTCTCCCTTTAACCCCCCTACTCATCACCACCATGACTATGAGACCCATCTTTGATGGTTTGTGTTGCCCATAATGGGCTTTGCTTGTAAATATTCAATTGGCTACACAGGTGTTTTTACTAGTGGCAGCTATTAGTTTAAAAAAAACAAAGGAAAAAATCATGATGATTTTGCTGGTGGGAAAGCCATTCAGGGTCGTGTGTGATAACATTTATGAGCAGAGAGAAAGGGAGAAAAACAGCATCAATCTCTCAAATCACGCTATCAGAAAATGGTTTAAATGTTCATTCACCTCAATGCACGTATAATATATCTTTTGTATTTACATCCAAAACAACAGATACCACACCCCAAAGTTATACACTTACAAAGTATAAATTATACAATATGGTAAAGTACTATATAACGCATTTATTTATTATAGCTTATTTGCAGACATTGAGACAAAATAGACCACAATAATCTCTCTTGCTAAATTAAAACTGAACAATATGTTTTAGAAGGAAAAGCTGAATAGTTAATCTGCATCCCGCTGTAATCCCATGAACGCACCTTTAGAACTCACAGTGAGTCATTAATCTACTGTGTGTAAACTCTTGTCTCATGGTTCACTGTAATTTCCAGTGAATTATCACTTAATTTCTAAACAAAGTCACCTCATGTGACAGATTTTCAGGTTGTCAAAACAATGAGTCAATTATGCAGCCATTGACACTGTACAAGTAATTCAAATGTTCTGGCACTTGACTGGATTAGATGTGAATTAAATACAACAGACAAGAGGAGAAACAAGGTCCTTCCCATTGTCATATGGGCAGAGGGCCTGGTGAAATTGCTGGACAAATATTGGCAGGGCAAAGGCTGAAGGCAGTTTTGTGGTGAACACCACTCACAACATCAAAGAAAGGTGGGCTTCACCTCATGTTAATCCATTCAAACGTGAATTCAGTCTGACAACAGATCTAAACTCAAACCCTTGTTACTAAGGGGAAAAGGACAGCCGACTCAATAAATCACCCAACCTTAGCCAGTTGACAGGCTTCCTGGTTTACACTAACATAAATCATTCAGTTATTTAGGCAATTTTAAATCAATTATGTCCTCAGTAAAAGAAGAATTATGTTTGCTGCAAACACAAGAGTATGATCATTCAATAATTTAATACACATAAAAATATATTTTGGGATAATTGAGTTGTTCCATTTATAATGAAAAATGTTCAACAGTAATTTTATCCAATAAAACTTTAATGTTATGTTCAATACTATTTCTATCGGAATGTGTCTTGCTTGAAAATCAAGTGAAATAAAATGCCTGATTTCAGTTCAATTACTCAAAGGAACCTTGTCACCTTCTGGAGGAGATTTCAATCAGAGGCCACCATGTCATACAAACTGTTGTAAAACATTGTGAGAAAATGTATTTTCACAAGTTATGCAAGTACATTGACTCACAGGATGCATTGACAGCATTGTAATTCATCAACTCCCTTGTAGATGTGTTTATACCATTCAGTTAACAACACCAAGAGAGCCTTCCACTTGTATCAATGTTCATCAAACACAACCAACAATGTAAAGGTTACCCTCTGAAATCCTTCCTTATGGGTTGATAGGATGTGGGGCTTCTTTGTATAGGGACCTCATGTCTTTTTTTTGCAAAGTTATACTTTATTCTAAAATATTTCACATTTTACATTATGGAAAACGCATTATGGAAAGGCTTTCTCCATTGAACATGTTTCCTCTAAAGGTGTCTCATTCCAACTGCAATACAAATGACATTCACTACACACTTTCAGCTCAAGCTTCAATACAGTACAGCCTTTCACCACCGCTCCTTTATGGCAGCTACCCCAAGCTTTAGCGCACTCTTGAATACAATGTATCAGTCAACAACACTCAGTCACGGACAGCCCTCCGCTCTAGAACCAGCAGGTTTTGGGCTTTCACTGAGTTGCAGCTTCTCCAGGCATTAGCAGAATATGCCTTGGCACACATCTTTGTGAACAGCTCTTCGAGTGCAGAGTCCTGCATCACAGAGCTTCTTGTGATGAAGCTCAACAAAAACACTGCATCTCTCTCTCTGGGCCATCGATGAAACCGGTTGCTTCCTCAGAAAATGAAATGATCCAGTGCTCGGTTTCCATCACCTTTTCATTTCCCGTACTGAAGATAGCAGCATTCTCTCGCATTGATGTAGTGGGAGATTAGCATAGAAGACAGGCCAGAAACCCAGTGCCAAAGTTGTCAAGAGGAAACATTTATTATGCAGCAAGCATTAGGACTCAGAACACATTGGCTGGGAAGGCAGAGTTAATCACTGCTGTTGGAGGGCCTTGATAATCATCTGAAGATAACATACTTGTAGGGTTAAGAATAATGAAATGGGAGAAAACCAGCCCAAACATGACTGGCTGAATGATATCCTTCTACAAAATATCCCTTATTTTGTTTGCTATGACTTCCTAAATTGGTATATCCAACAGAATCAATAGATGGAAGTACAGTGGCACTTGCAGTAACAAATCTACGAGGACCATAGAAAATCACTGGGTTATCAACTACAACAGCACAGAAGGGACCTAATCAGTCCATCAGGTTTGCATCATACGCATAGCAAACAGTGCAGGAGTGGACCATTCAGTCCTTACAGCCCACTCTGCAATTCAATATGATCGCTGTTGATCATCTAATTCAGTACCCTGTCCCACCTTGTCTCCATTTGATCCCTTTAGCCCTCAGAACTATATCTAACTCTGTTTTAAAAACAGTGTTTAGGCCTTAGCTGATTTTTGTGGCAGAGACTTCTACAGGAACATCACTATCAAAGTAATGTCTCCTCTTAGTCCTAAATAGCCTACCTGTATCTTTAGAGGGTGAACAATGGTTCTGGGCTTTCCATTCTCAGGAACATCAGTCCTCAAGCATTTCTGCTTCCTCCTCACAGTTCATCCTCTCAACCAGCTTTGTGTCATCTGCAAACTTGACATTGCATTTAGTTCCCTCATCTAAATCATTAATATCTTTTGTGAATAGCTGGGGTCCTTGTACTAATCCTTGTGGTACTCCACTAGTTACTGCCTGCCACTTAGAAAAACACTTGTACATCTCTATGACTATGACTCTATTTCTTGTCTGTGACCAGTTCTCTGTCCATGTCAGTTCACTATCCCCAATTCCATACATTAGTTTTACATGCTAATCTCTTTTCTGGGATCTTATCAAAAGCATTCTAAAAGGCAGAGTAATCCACATCCATTAGCTCTCCCTTATTGCCCCCACTAGTTACATTCTCAACGGATTCCAGTAGATTTGTCAAGCATAATTTCCCTTTCATACATCCAAGCTGACTCAGTCTAGTTATATCAGTTTTCCAAATTCTCTGTTATTAAATCTTTTATAACGGACATTTGCATTTCCTCCACTACCAATGTCAGGCTGATTAATAATTCCTTGTTTTCTGTCTACCTCCTTGCTAAATAGCAGGGTTACATTAGCTACCCTCCAATCCATAGGAACTGTTCCAGAGTAAAGAATCTTGAAATCCTTTTGAATGTCACAGAACATTACAGCTTAGTACAGGTTCTTTGGCCCTTGATGTTG